>NW_022196911.1:81026747-81043058 GCF_008632895.1 Mastomys coucha
AAAAAAAAAAAAAAAACCAAAAAACAAAAAAAAACCCAGCAAGCCACCCCTCACCCAACCCCACCCAATCCCAGCCGCCAGACCTTCACAAGACCAAACACAGAGTCCTCCACTGGAATCTTCATGTTGTAAAAGTGCTTTGGAGACGAACTGCAGGTCAGAATCCAGTCACAGGAGGGCATGAAAGGTAAATACTTGTTGATAAAAGATAGCTGTGGAATCTGCAAGAGTGGTGGCTGGCCTCAAAAACCTCAGAGCTGTAGGACCAGAGCGAGCTAGAGTACAGGCGCTCGGAAAACTACCAGACTTGCAACTGCCTCTCCCTCAAACACCAGAACCCCAAGAACCCTGAGGCTACTACAGAGGTCACAGGGAGCCCCCCTACTCCCCCCTGCCCCCACACACCCCTACAGCACCACATGGAATTTGCTAGTGCCAGAGGGGTCTGAGAATTTAACCTTTCAACTCACTGCAGCAGGTCAATCCCTGGGGATCTGTTTTGTCTCGTAGTTCTACTATTTAAATTCCAACCCTGCACATGTGTTTCTGGCCTCTTTAAGATGTTAGGGCTGGTTCTTCATCTTGTTTACCATACAGCATTCTTCCCTCTTCAGCCACATCTCAGATGATCTTATTCCTAATCTTTTCTTTTTTCTCTTATTCTTATCTCTCTTTATTTTATTTTCTCTCCAAGACAGGGTTTCTCTGTGTAGCCCTAACCGTCCTGAAATTCACACAATAATAGACCAGGTTGACCTGAAACTCAGAGATCCACCTGCCTCTGCCTCCCCAGTGCTAGGATCCAAAGTATGCACCTACCCCAGCTGTTCTCATTTTACTTCATAATTAAACCTTCCACAGAGCTCACAATCTCTAAAGTCTGTTGGCTCTACGGGCATCCCTACTTCCTTACCAAATACTTTACCCACCTTAATTTTTTTTCTTTTCAAAGTTGACTAATCTTTAATCCTTAATCTTACCCACCCTACTTTCTTTCCACAATCTTATTAACTAAAATGTACGCAAACCCCATACTCTTCTTGGTTGTTCACCCTCCGGCAGTTACTAAGGCTGAAAGGGCCACTGTTGTTACTGGGTTAACATTCGCAGGGCAGTGATAGCAAGCAGCAGTGGTTGTCCATCCACTTGATAGCCATCTCAGGAAATACTGTAGAACTAACCCAGGCACTTTCAAGTTCCTGAGCTAAGGGATTGTTCTCTGAATTACACACTCAAAACTACATATTCAGGGGCTGGTGAGATGGCTCAGCGGGTAAGAGCATCGACTGCTCTTCCGAAAGTTCAAATCTCAGCAACCACATGGTGGCTCTCAACCACCCATAATGAAATCTGATGCCCTCTTCTGGTGTATCTGAAGACAGCTACAGTGTACTCATTTATAATAATAATAAATAAATCTTTTAAAAAAACCCACTACATATTCAATCTCCCTTGAACATTGCAAATGTTTCAGCTAAAACAATATGGCAGAGAAGAAAAAAATTGAGCAACAAAGTAGCAGATGTTTAAATCCCAGTACAGTAACATAAGAAACATGAAAAAAAAATCAAGACACTATAATCCCTCAAAAAAAATCAATAACTGTACAGTAATGACATCTAGTGAAAATGAGTTACATAAAATCCCGTACAGAAAATTCATGATGGTTATAAGTATGTCAAAGACACAGAGCTGCCCGAAAGAAGGAAAATGATACATGATCTCAAAGAGGAATTCAACAACATGAAATAATTTTCTCTATTCTTTCTGATCAAAATGGAATCAGACTACAAATCAATAGCAAGAAACCCCTGGACCACACACATTCAACAATGAGTGGATCCTTGAAATAATCCAAAAGGAAATAAAAACACTCCTAAAGCCAACTAAAAGTAACAACACACCAAGCAGAATCTAAGAAACACAAATGGAAACAGTCTAAAAGAGGAGGGTTGTGGTTCTAATTAGTCA
Source organism: Mastomys coucha (assembly GCF_008632895.1). Lineage (NCBI taxonomy): Eukaryota > Metazoa > Chordata > Mammalia > Rodentia > Muridae > Mastomys > Mastomys coucha. Next base: position 81,028,719 of record NW_022196911.1, read on the forward strand.
GGGGAGTCAGAAAGAAAGCTCAAATCAATAACTTAATGATACACCACAGAGCTCTAGAGAAGGAAGAACAAAGCAAATGTCGAATCACAAGATGGAAAGAAATCAAGATTAGGGCAGAAATTGATGAAATGGAAACAAAAGCAGCAATACAAAGAATCAATAAAATGCAGATTTAGTTCTATGAAAATATAAACAAGATACTCAAAACCTTAGCTAAACTAACCAACAAAAGAGAGAAGACTTAAATTTTAAAAGTTAGAGATGAAAGCCAGGCATGATGGCCCATACTTTTCTTGGTTTTTCGAGACAGGGTTTCTCTGTATAGCCCTGGCTGTCCTGGAACTCACTCTGTAGACCAGGCTGGCCTCGAACTCAGAAATCCGCCTGCCTCTGCCTCCCAAGTGCTGGGATTAAAGGCGTGTGCCAACACTGCCCGGCTGATGGCTCGTACTTTTAATCCTAACACCTGGGAAACAAGGCAGATAGATCTTTGACTTCAAGCCCAGCCTGGTCTACAAAGTGAGTTCCAGGACAGCCAGGGCTACATAGTGAGACTCTGTCTCAAACCCCACTCAGAAAAAAAAATTCACCCATGATCAAGTTGGCTTTAATACAGACAATAGCACAGGTTCAATATACATAAACCAATACATGTTAGGAATTACATTAGTTTCAAGGAAAGAAATCACATGATCATATTCATAGATGTTGAAAAGGTTTGTGACAAAACTCCAACATCCCTTCACATTAAAAACCCTTGAAGGAGCTGGGCAGTGGTGGCACATGCCTTTAATCCCAGCACTTGGGAGGCAGAGGCAGGCAGATTTCTGAGTTCGAGGCCAGCCTGGTCTACAGAGTGAGTTCCAGGACAGCCAGGGCTATACAGAGAAACCTTGTCTTGAAAAACCAAAAAAAAAAGTCTTGAAGTGGGGCTGGTGAGATGGCTCAGCAGGTAAGAGCACTGACTGCTCTTCAGAAGGTCCTGAGTTCAAATTCCAGCAATCACATGGTGGCTCACAACGACACCCTCTTCTGGTGTGTCTGAAGACTACTACAATGTACTTATTTATAAAAATAAATAAATCTTTGAAAAAAAAAAGTCTTGAAGGGTCTTGAAATAGAAGGAACATATCTCTCAATTTGTTCCATGAATATGTGCTCTCTCTCTCTCTCTCTCTCTCTCTCTCTCTCTGTGTGTGTGTGTTTGTGTGTGTGTGTGTATTTGTGTGTGTGTGTGTAGGTCAGAAGACAACTTGCAAAGTTGGTTTTCTTCTATTCTACAGGTTGCAAGAATTGAACTTAGTTTGTCAGACTTGGTAACAAGCCACCTTTACAGCTCCACAACCAGATTTTGTTGTTCTTGTTGTTATTTTATTATTTGTTTTAATGTTATGTGTTTGGGTGTTTTGCTTGTCTGTATGAGTATGTACTAAGTGTGTGCTGTATGGGGATGGGGGGACAGAAGAAAATGTCACACATGGTTGTTACCTACCATGGGTACAGGGAATTGTATCCAAGAACACAATGGGCTCTTTTTTTGTTTGTTTGTTTTTTGTTTTGTTTTGTTTTTGTAGTTTTTGTTTTTTTGTTCTTTTATTTTTTGTTGTTGTTTTTTTGTTTTGTTTTGTTTTTTTGTTTTTTTTGAGACAGGGTTTCCCTGTGTAGCCCTGGCTGTCCTGGAACTCACTCTGTAGACCAGGCTGGCCTCAAACTCAAAAAACTGTCTGGCTCTGCCTCCCAAGTGCTGGGATTAACACTATGTGTTCTTAACAGCCATCTTTCCACCCTGTAATTTGTATTTTTTTTTAATTTTAGAAAAAAAATTTAAATTTTACATTATATTCTGCCTCCAGGTATGTTTGTGTGAGGGTGTCAGATCCCCTGGAACTGGAACTACAGACAGTTGTGAACTGCCATGTGGGTGCTGAGATTTGAACCTTGGTCCTTTGGAAGAGCACTTCTCCAGCCCCATGTAGTTTGTATTTTTGAGACAGGGTCTCACCTTATAATCTTAAGGTGGTCTAGAACTTATTATATAGCCTACATTGGCCTGAAATTCATGGCAATTCTTTTGCCTCAACCTCCCTGCATACTAGAAGTAGGAATGTAAATCACCATATATTATTGCAATTCTTATTTTACAAAGTTCTGAATTTATGATGCTCAGAAGAAACCCAAAATTCAAGATAACCTATATGTTTGCATCTGATCTGTTCTTGTCCTTATCAGAAATTTGGAGGGTTATAAGCTAGCTCTGGGAGTCAGAGCTTGCCCAGTGTCTTCCTTAGTGTTCCTTGGGGACCAAAGGGTTTATTTCAGTTTACAACTCTGGTCACACTCTATCACTGAGAGAAGCCAGGGCCAGAGCTCAAAGCAGAAACCTGGAGGCCAGAGCTGATACAGAGCCATAGAAGAGGGCTGCTTATTGTCTTGGTCCTCATGGCTTCCTCAGCCTGCTTTCTTGTGCACCTTGGGACCACCTGTCTGGAGTTTGCATGACTCACAGTGTGCTGGGCCCGCCTGCATCAGATATTAATCAAGAAAAAATGCCCCTCCAGCTAGTCTGATGAGCACATTTTCTCAGTTGAAGTTCCCTTTTCTCAAATGTCCTTTCTTGTGTCAGGCTGACAAAACAAAACAAAATAAAACAAAACAAAACAAAACAAAAAAAACCCCAAAACTAGTCAACATAGCTAGCAAACCTGACTGTCTGAGGTGAATCCCTCACTTGAGGTAGATCCTTGTCAACTTACGATAGGGATAGGACCAACTCTGACCTCCACCTGTGGGCTGGGGTATGTGTGTGGCCTGTCTCCTGTAATAAATAATATTTAGAAATCAGAAGGTTTGAAGGTCTCAAAAGTCAGGATGAGACCATTGTAAAAGACGGCTCTAATGTTGCTGAACTATATAGAGCTCAATGCACAGACCTACAAAAGGGCAGCAACATCGTGGTTCTTTGGCTGGAAGTCCAAGGACTATTCTCTCTGCAGTCCTCACGTATGTTGCAATCCTTTCCACCAGTATTTCAGAATGTGATCTAACTTAGGAACAGAAGCTATCAAGCCAAGCAAGGTCACAACGGCTTAGTGGAGGCCCTCCTCTGGAGACAAGTCAATTGTGCCTGGAAGTTAGGCACAGAGACAGCCCAACAAGAACACCATGTGCTGACAAAGACAGATACTGGAGTTTTCCATCTAAAACAAGGCAAGCCAAGGACTTCAGCAAACACTGGAAACTGGAGCTAAGGAAGAGCTTGCTTTTTAGCTCCAGCCAAGGAGGGCTACACACCCAGAAGAGCTGGGCTTTGTGTGTGGAGGGAGGGGCTGTACTCAATTTTCAACACGAATGTGGAGTTCCTGTCCTTCACCTTACGCAGGAAGCAAGTTCTGTCTCCTTCCAGAACTTTCCCAAAACCCAGAATTCTGGTCAGGCAGTGGTAATGCACGCCTTTAATCCCAGCACTTGGGAGGCAGAGACAGGTGGATTTCTGAGTTTGAGGCCAGCCTGGTCTACAGAGTGAGTTCCAGGACAGCCAGGACCACACAGAGAAACCCTGCCTCGAAAAACAAAAAACAAACAAACAAAAACCCAAGAATTCTGAATTTCTGAACAATGCTCTTGGGAAACTGGGTAAAGAGTGGGGTGATCATCGAGGAATGTCTGGAATGAAAGTGAACAAATTTTAAATTTTGGTTTTTACTTTCAAAAAGCTGGTGATGTGTCACAATGCCAAACATATCAGGCCAGAAGAAAATGAGAAGAGGTGCTAGAGAGATGGCTCAGTGGTTAAGAGCACTGACTGCTCTTCCAAAGGTCCTGAGTTCAAATCCCAGCAACCACATGGTAGCTCACAACCACCCGTAATGAGACCTGATGCCTTCTTCTGGTGTGTTGGAAGACAGCTACAGGGTGCTTACATATAATAATAAAAAATAAATCTCCTGATTTCCCAGCAACCACATGATGGCCCACAACCATCCATATAGCTACAGTGTACTCATATACATAAAATAAACAAATAAATCTTAAAAAAAAAGAAAGAAAAGAAAAGGAGAAGATTAAGAATTTGATATCTGAGCAGGGCAGTGGTTGTGCATGCCTTTAATCCCAGCACTTGGGAGGCAGAGGCAGGCAGATTTCTGAGTTCGAGGCCAGCCTGGTCTACAGAGTGAGTTCCAGGACAGCCAGGGCTATACAGAGAAACCCTGTCTCGAAAGACTTTGATATCTTTCTTTCTCCTACATCCCCAAGCCCGGCACCAAACCTAAACACAATGCCTTTTCTTTTTTGTTTTGTTTTATTTTGCTGGTTGGTTGATTGCTTGGTTTTTCGAGACAGGGTTTCTCTGTGTTGCTCCACTGTCCTGGAACTCACTCTGTAGACCAGGCTAGCCTCAAACCCAGAGTTTTGCCTGCCTCTACCCCCTGGAAGTGCTGGGATTAAAGGCATGTGCCACTACTGCTGAGCTTCACAATGCATTTTCAGCCTGGGTTGAGATCGAGTTGAATTTGTAATAAATTAGCGAGATTGTTTTCCGTATCAGCATGGGACTCAAGGACAGAAATTTAAGATTAAATTGTTAGAAAAGTTATATTATATGGATACTTGCATTTGAAGGCCCTTGAGTGGGGCCTTAAAAAAAAATACATTAAACTTCACTTAGTTAGCTCATGTGTGTGTGTGTGTGCACGGGCGCTCGCGCGCGTTTCCTCCTTCCACCATGTGAGGAGTTCTGGGGTTTGAACTCAGGTCTTCAGGCTTGGCAGTGTGCTTTACCCACTGTGCTTTTTGCCCTCTCCCTTTAAAACACTTTCTATCACATCGCATCTGCTTTTTTATTGTGTGTGGATACACTTGTGCCTACATGCACATGTCAAAGTGAGAAGAGAAGTTTCAGGAAACATGGTTTTTCATCCCCCCCGTGTTGGGGCTCAGGATTGAACCCATGTCACTTGGAGGCAAGTGCCCTCAACACTGAGCCATCCTGCTGGCCCCTAGCCATAACACTGCTCTTACTAGGTCTCCCTCATCTCTATCTTTATTTGCTGCTTACACTGTGAATATTTCAACATTCCATTTGGGGACCTCCAGCTACATCACAGATGACTTGACCTACTTTGTGAGTTCCTGTCTAGGTCCCGGGCAGCCTCTCTGTTTTCTAAGGCTATTTTCACAGTTGTTAGATCCAAGTGGACATTTCTTCTTTCATCCCTTTCATTTGTAGGATCACAGCCTTTCTTCCCGATAAGCCCTTTTCTCCCTCATGTTCTGAGAATTCCTAGTCTATCGTCTGTCCATTCCATAGCCCAGGAGACATCTTCATGTCTAGCTCTTTGAGGGCTGGTAACAAAAACCTCTTTCATCCAAACAGTGTGTTCATGTGTGTATACATGCAAGTAATGTGTGTGTGTGTGTGTGTGTGTGTGTGTGTGTGTGTACAGCCTTGGGTGTGGTCTTCAGAAGCACCATCTACTTCCTTTGAGACAAGATCTCTCATTGGCCTAGAGTTCATTATTCAGACAAATACTGCCTGGCCAGAAAGTCCCAGGGATCTCTTGTCGCTGTCTTCCCAGCACTAGAATTATGAGCATGTGGTACCATGATGGGCATTAGTTACCATTAATATCATGATGGTATATTAGTTATTATTAATATCATGATGGGTATTAGTTACCATTAATATCATGATGATGTATTAGTTACCATTAACATTATGGTGGTGTATTAGTTACCATTAATATCTCTTTGTTTTGTTTTGTTTTGTTTGTTTTTCGAGACAGGGTTTCTCCATGTAGCCTTGGCTGTCCTGGAACTCACTCTGTAGACCAGGCTGGCCTCGAACTCAGAAATCCACCTGCCTCTGCCTCCCAAGTGCTGGCAGGTGTGCGCCACCACTGCCTGGCATCATTAATATCTTGATGGTGTGTTAGTTACCATTAATTTCACGACCGACAGTGTGTTAGTTACTTATCTTGTTGCTGTAACAAAATACCCAACAGAAGCAGCTTAAGGAAGGTTATTGTGGTTCACAGTTCCAGGGAACCCAGTCTACCATGGTAGGGAAGGGTTTGGCAGCAGGAGTGTGAGCTGGCTGCTCACATTGTATCCTGTACCAGGTAGAGGCCCTCATCTTGTATGTACTCCAGGACCCTAGCCCATGGAGTGGGGCCACCCACCTACCTCAGTTAACTCTTGAAATACCCTCTCAGCTCCATTCATGGACCTGTCTCCATGGTGATTCTAAATCCCATCTACTTCACAGTCAAGCTTAACTATCACACCTAGGATTGGAAACTGAAGTAAGCACGTTACCGACACTCTGTAACAAGTGTTCTTAAAAGGATGGTTTCCTCATGAAGGGCATACCCTGTCTAAAAGCAGCCCTCAACCTTGTAACTTTGGCTCATTCTCCAAAGAATACATCTTGCTGCATAACTTTATGTAGTGTACGCTGGAAGCGCCCCCTGGTGGACTTATACAGTATTGCTTCTAATGTTAACCACTAGTCACAGGGGTTACTGATGGTCACTGGACAGAGCTCGGGGGTTAACAGACACTCCAGCAAGGTCCACTTTGTTAAGCAAACCAGCCACAATCCTCTGTCTTAATGCCATCTTGTCTTTTCTTGCTTCCCTACCTGCAAATTTTAATCATGATACAGTCATTAATTTAGAAAAAAATGTTCATTTCTCCAATTTTTATTTTGCTACCTATGCTGTTTGCTGCTTTCCTGATGTGATGATATTTCAGGGATCAATTGTTTATGGTGGCAAAAGCCTGTAATTCCAACACTTGTAGGTGGGAGCAGAAGAATCAGGATGTCAAGGCTATCCTCAGCTACACAGTAAGGAGCCAGCCTGGGCTACATGAGACTCAGTCTCAAACAAAACAAGTTTGGGAAGTATAAAGAACACAGGTTCAGGGGCTGGCGAGATGGCTCAGTGGGGAAGAGCACTGACTGCTTTTTCGAAGGTCCTGAGTTCAAATTCCAGCAACCACATAGTGGCTGACAACCATCCGTAATGAGATCTGACGCCCTCTTCTGGTGTGTCTGAAGACAGCTACAGTGCACTTATCCATAATAATAAATAAATCTTTGGGCCGGAGCATGGACAAAGCGAGCAAGGCCTACTGGAGTGAGCGGGTTGACCGGAGCAAGCAGAGGTCCTAAATTCAATTCCCAACAATCACGTGAAGGCTCACAACCATCGGTACAGCTACGGTGTGCTCATATACATAAAATAAATAAATAAATCTTAAGCAAAACAAAACAAAACACAGGTTCAGATGCTAAGCAGTGAGGGAGTGTGGTAAACAATATGGCCATTCTCTATCAGCACATAAGTCCCAACAGGAAAGTTTCTAAGCCAAGCTCACAATATGATTTGAATACATAAATCATGACCTTTATTCTCAACCAAAATGAAAGAAATGCTGCCAGGGTTCCTTTCCTTGTAGCAGCCTGGTCCTTTCCAATAGCCATGATCTGGTGCTTTTCCTAATTGAGGCTCCAGTCAGGTATACAGGATGCCTTTGGGAAGGCCCAGGGCATGGTGACTAAGGTTCACATTGGCCATGTCATCTGAACTAAGCTGTAGGACAAAGAGCATGTGACAGGCCCTACACAGGGCCAACGTCAGGCTCCCTGGCTGTGTGCGTGTCTTAAAGAAGTGAGGCGTCAGAGACGTTAATGAGGGTAAGTCAGGTAATGGCTGATTAATTGTTTCTGTTTTTCTTTTCTTTTCTTTTTTTTTTTGGTTTTTTGAGACAGTGTTTTTCTGTATAGCCCTGGCTGTCCTGGAACTCACTCTGTAGACCAGGCTGACCTCGAACCCGCCCAGCTAATTGTCTCTGTTTTGGTGACTGTGGGGTTAAATACTCCTGAAGTCATGGTCCCCTAATTATGTGGTAGCCACACACTGCAGAAGGCTTCTTAAATCTGCTTCTTCCTCCTCAGTCATCCTGACCAGTGAATTTTACTTTCTCTACAAAAGAAAAAATAGCAACCAAACAGTGGGGCCTGAGGATGGGTCAGAAGTTAAGAGGACTTGCTGATCTTACATGAGGCTGAGGTTTGGTTCTGTCACCCACTCGGTACTTCACAACTCTTTGTAACTATAATTCCAGGAGAGCTATCACCCTTATCACCCTCTTCTGGTCTTTGTGAGTATGAGACAGGTATGATACACAGATATGAGTAAATCTTTACAAAATATCCAGAAATCTTAAAAAAAAAAAAAAAAGCTAAGAAGTCTCAAACATAGAGCACTTGAAGATTAAAACTTTTTTAAAAATTTATTTTTTTTAAAATAATAGCTGTTTGCTTGTTTGTTTGTTTATTATATGTAAGTACACTGTAACTGTCCACAGACACCCCAGAAGAAGGTGTCAGATCTCATTACAGGTGGTTGTGGGCCACCATGTGGTTGCTGGGATTTGAACTCAGGACCTTTGAAAGAGCAGTCAGTGCTCTTAACCGCTGAGCCATCTCTCCACCCCAAGATTTAACTTTTCTTAGTTGAGTTTATATGCATGTTTTGTACCTGAGTGTGTATGCCACTTACATACGCTTACCCACACCGGCCAGAGGGGACATTAGATTCCCCAGCACTGGAGTGGCATTTGGGAGTGGCCACATTGGTTCTGGGATGTCAACCTAGGTCTGGAAGAATATCACCAAAGAATATTTTCATTCCCACACATGAACTCTTAAATTGAAAAATGTGAGAGCTAAACTGAAATCCCCATTTCTGAGTTTAGACAAAAAGGAGTGATCAAATATTGGAATTTGGAATTATTACCTCTACTGAGCCGTGTACAGGCTTTGCCAATTCTTCCCTTCTTGTTCTGTCAGTGGTTTGGTGAAATAGCACATCTCCCCTTCTTGTCTAGCCACGAGATGTACATTGAGTGTCAGCATATGGAAGGAACACAAATAGTCTGTTTTGTTATCAGATAAATTCTGGGGTTGTGGTAGCTCAATGATAGTGCATGTGCCTATTATTTGTGAAGTCCTAGGTTCAAATCCCATCAAGATGATGAAGGAGAAGGAGAAAAAGAAAAGGTTATTTCATAGATAATACGGGGTGGGAGGTTACTTACTGGCTTGTGTCTCACCATATGCTCAGCATGCTTTCTTATAGAATCCAGGACCACCAGCCCAAGGATGGCTCCATCCACCAATGAGTTGGCCCAACTCCATCAGTCAGTAATGAGGAAAATGCCCTACAGGCTTGCCTACAGCCTGGTTATACAAGCATTTTCTCAACTGAGGATTCTTCCTTTCAAAGTTTTTTAGCTTGTGTCAAGTTGATAGAAAACTAGCCAGCATGGGGGTGGGTTGTCATATTGGAGATTAAACAATATGGGTCTGAAACATGCTAGGCCACTACCCCAACCACGGAGCCCCTTCTATATTTTGTAATCCTGTCTGTCTGTTCTGTCTATCTAAAATTCATTTATGTGAGGGATGGGATGGACCTGTGAAGGTCAGAGAACAACTTTTGGAAGTTGGTTCTCTCCTACTCTGTGTGTCCCAGGGATGACTGACACTCAGGCCACCAGGCTTGGCAGCAGGCACCTGGTAGCTGCTGAGTCACCCTGCTGGGGCCTTGGTTTTGTTTTTTCCTTGTTGTTGTTGTTTTGTTTTTGTTTGTCTGTTTTATTTTTTTATTTGTGGTGGGGTCTTTTGTAGCCCAAGTTGGTCCGTAACTTACTATATAACTTACTATGTCAACAATGACATTGAACTTCATATCCCCCTGCTTCCACCCCCAAGTTCTACCGTTACAGGTGTATGCTCCCACCCCTGGGGGCGACATCTGAACGCAGGAGACCTCTGGAAGAGCAGCCTGCGCTCTTAGCTGTGTTAGATTCTGGAGTGGGTCCCCCACTTGCAAAGAATCAGGAGGGAGATTGTTGCAAATTGCATGAAGTTTATTATTGCCAGTATACTGGGGTCGTCCTGCATTCAGAGCAAAGGGGATGACCAGGAACAAAAGCACACACTTTTTATACCTTTCAGTACATAGGTTTACAGCATGAGTTGGTTATCTCTCATTGGTGGAGCCCATTGTCTTTTGTTCTCATTGACCTTTATGCCCCAGGTGAGGGGGAGATACCTATTGTACGTAGGAGGGGTGGGGGTGGGGATCCACCCTCCCAGGGACGTTTCCTGGAACCGAGCATTACTCCCCACAATTAGGGCATCTCCTGGGGACTGATGTTTGCTTGGTAAACTCTTCGGAAGCTCTGTCTTTAGGCTTAATGGACATTCCTTGCTCCTTGGTATTTTTTTGAGGTGTTCCTATTTGCTCAATTTTTACAGCTGTTGTCCGTGTCTCCAGCTCAGGATAATGTATTGATTTCAGCCTGTTCTGTGAATGAAATGGAGACTGTCCAAATACGAATCTTGCTTTGTTGTGGGGTTGAACGACCAGTGATGTCGATGGAGGAAGGGTTAAACAGCTTACATTCTGGAGTGCTGGTTTACTGAAGTTATTTTGTTGCTTCTGGCCCTGTTGCACATCCTGGAACAATTAGAGGATTTCTTTAAGGCCAATAACTTTTGCTAGGTGTGGTGGTGCATAACTTTTATAATGCACTTGGAAGGCAGAGTCAGGATGATCTTTAAGAGTTTAAGGCTGGGCTGGTGAGATGGCTCAGTGGGGAAGAGCACCAACTGCTCTTCGGAAGGTCATGAGTTCAAATCCCAGCAACCACATGGTGGCTCATAACCATCCATAATGAGATCTGATGCCCTCTTCTGGTGTGTCTGAAGACAGCTACTTACATATAATAAATAAATCTTTAAAAACAAAAAAAGAGTTTAAGGCTAGATTAGTTTACATAGGTAGTTCCAGGCCAAAAATTAAAAAAAAAAATGAAAAAACAAACAAACAAACAATCAAAAAAGAAAACAAACCGGACTACCACCACCACCACAACAAATATTTGAGGCAGGAAAGCCAGCCCAGTTGTTAAGAGCACTTCACAACTGCTTGTAACTCCTCTCCATAGGGATACAATGCTCTTACGGCCTCCACGGGTACCTCTCCAACCCCTTTGCACACAGTTTAAAAAATTATTTTTTGACACATGGAAAGAATCTGTGTGTCTAAGCAAGACTCATTTTGAATGTTGACTAAAGACACCCGTCCCTCAACATGGATGCCTGGCTAGTTCTGTGGACTTTCATCGTGGTGACAGGCAGGGCGGGAGGTCTACTGAGAGAGTGCCATTCCTGGGTTACTCACAAGGAAGAAGGAGGGGAAGGAAAAAAGGGGAGGGGTGGGGCGGGCAAGCTGTCCTCGGGTCTGTGGATAAGGTTGTGGAGGCCTGGTCCTGGTGGTTATAAGCTCGACCTCTGAGACCCGTGTGTTTCCAGCCTACGTAGGAATTTCTTTCCTCTTGCCAGAATCCATTCTCTCACCACACCAGATCAATGGTCATCGTTGTGCAGGCCAATGGCCTCTCGTTCTTGGACTACCCTCCACTAGAAATGGTCCATCCTTGGCTCCTCAGATGAGCGAATCTGAGCTCTGCAGTTCGGTTGGTTGGCGGTGGGAGGAGTTATTTGTTTGTTTGGCTTTGCTTTTTTGTACTTTGGAGGGGGGAGGGGGAGGGTTGTTCGAGACAGGGTTTCTCTGTATAGCCCTGGTTGTTCTGGAACTCACTCTGTAGACCAGACTGGCCTCGAACTCAGAAATCTGCCTGCCTCTGCCTCCCAAGTGCTTGGATTTAGGGCGCGTGCCACCACTGCCCAGCACTTTTTTGTACTTTTGAAATGTGTTTTCTCTGTGTAGCCTTGGCTGTCCTGGAACTCACTCTGTAGTCCAGGCTGGTCTCAAACTCAGAGATACTCCTGCCTCTGCCTCTTAGTGCTAAGATTTTTTTGTTTGTTTCTAAATTTATTTATTTATTTATTATGAATGTTAGTACACTGCTACTTTCTTCAGACACACCAGAAGAGGGCATCGGGTCCCATTACAGATGGTTGTGAGCCACCATGTGGGTGCTGAGAATTGAACTCAGGTCCTCTGGAAGAGCAGTCAGTGCTCTTAACCGCTGAGCCATCTCTAAAGCCCCAGTGCTAAGATTTTAAAGGTGTGAACCACCACGCCTGGTGGGACTTTTCAGTTGCGAATTCTACTTCAGCAGACAATCGTTCCTTTTCCTCACGGTTTTTCCTTTTGTCTGAAGAGCTAGTACCTTAGAGACAATTCCAGGTAATGAGATGGCGGCATGTAGTTTATGAGATACATTCTACAAATGTGCCTGTTTTTCAGATGAGGAGCCTGCAGGAAGTCTGGTTCAGGGGTAGAGCAGAGTGTTTGTCCCCTGTGTGACTGCTCTGGTGTGTGTGTGGGGGGGGTGGTTATTGATGGAAAAACAACTGTTGGGGGCTCATTGCTTAAGATTGCGTACTGCTCTTCCAGAGGACTTGAGTTCAATTTCCAGCGTTCCTATTGGACATTGCACAGCTGTAGCTCTAGCCCTAGGGGATCTACCTTCCAGAGCACTAGCACTTATGTGCGCAAACACACACAATGAAAAATGAAGTTAATTTTTAAAAGTAAAGAGAAAAGCGCTTTGCCCTTCTTAAGACAGGCATGGTGGTAATGCCTCCACCCCCAGTGCTGAAGCAGGAGGATTCCAGGTTGGAGATCCTGTGTGAAACACACACACACACACACACACACACACACACACACACACACACAGAGAGAGAGAGAGAGAGAGAGAGAGAGACAGAGACAGAGACAGAGACAGAGACAGAGACAGAGACAGAGACAGAGACAGAGACAGGACAGACAGGGAAAGACAGAAAAGAGACAAAGAAAGTCTGGAAGAGCCTTGCAGTGGTGGCACACACCTTTAATCCCAGCACTTGGGAGGCAAAGGTAGGTGGGTTTCTGAGTTCGAGGCCAGCCTGGTCTACAAAGTGAGTTCCAGGACAGCCAGGGCTGTACGGAGAAGCCCTGTCTGGAAACTTTTGAGCTGAAGATTTAACTGTAAAGGAAAAATGGGTCATAGGGGACAGCCCCAGTGGGGGAGGTGCAGCTGCTGCTCACAGGACAGAGCAGTCCTTGCATCTGGTTGTCAAGAGAGGTCATTTGGTGAATCACAAGGATGGTATTTTTAAGGTATTTCTTCCTCATGGTTAGAGGAGATTTTCCCACACAGTCAGTGAGCAAGTCGCTTATGGAGACATCATGGCGCTGTCTTGCACCTGGTGGATTTCTCCCCTCTGGTGGTAAGAGAGAGGTGCCTTCCGTACATTGCTGACAGAGGAGGAGGTTTGTGGCTTGAGGGCTTGAGAACTTGCTAGGGTTTGTCTTGGAGTTTTTGCTGTTTGGGGTTTTGGAGTTTGTTTGTTTTTTGTTCTGTCCCCTACAAGGTCACTATTTTTAGTTCAGTCCGACTTGAGCTGGCCTGGTTCACTCAGAGATTCTTACCTTTGTGCCTCTGATCAGGTAACCACACACCTTGATAGGGTAACTTTTTTTGCTTTGTTTGTTTTTTTTTTCTTCTTCTTTTTTTTCTTTTTGTTCCCCACCCCGACCCCCCGAGACAGGGTTTCTTTCTCTGTGTAGCTCTGGCTGTCCTGGAACTCACTCTGTAGACCAGGCTGGCCTCAAACTCAGAGATCCACCTGCCTCTGCCTCCCAAGTGCTGGGATTAAAGGCCTGTGCCACCACCGCCCTGTTGTTTGTTTTGTTTTTCAAAACGGGGTTTCTTTGTCCAGATCTGGCTGGCCTCAAACTCAGAGATCCACCTGCCTCTGCCTCTCAAGTACTGGGATTAAAGGCCAGAGATACCACATTCAGTTTAGGGTAATTCTGATAAGCTAAAATCACAGCCTCTAGACCCAGGAATGTATTTTTAAAGAAAAAGCCAGGGGCTGGTGAGATGGCTCAGCAGGTAAAAGCACTGACTGCTCTTCTGAAGGTCCTGAGTTCAAATCCCAGCAACCACATGGTGGCTTACAACCGTCCATAATGAGATCTGACGCCCTCTCCTGCAGTGTCTGAAGACAACTACAGTGTACTTACATTGAAAGGAAAAATTAAAGCTTTAGACCTGAGCTGACTAGGAAGAAAAGTTATGGGCCTAAGAATCCATCACAAGCTGGCCCACATAGGCCTGGGAAGGAGCAAGCAAGTTGTTAGATATCATAAGAGCTGGCAGGTCAAGAAGACATAAAACTATAAACATAGAGGAAAACATGTCTAGGCAAACAAGGACATGTCCAGGGCCCAGGCCTGTGAAGACGTTCCTGGCAGACACTAAGTAATGGACCATCTGGTCCTCTCAGATATGGTTTAAGGTCAGATG
>NW_022196911.1:81043070-81045031 GCF_008632895.1 Mastomys coucha
ACCATGTGGTTGCTGGGATTTGAACTCAGGACCTCTGGAAAAGCAGTCAGTGCTCTTACCCACTGAGCCATCTCCGCCAGCCCATTAAACCCCTAACTTTCAAGCCTCGGGGTCGGCTCCACTATCTCCTGTGTGAGATAGGTGTGGTGCCGAACCAGGGCGCCCTGAAAATTAAATATACCTCTTGTAATTACATCAAGACGTTCTCTCGTGATTCTTGGGTGCACGTCCTCCCGAGATTTGAGTGGGAGTCTCCCCCAGGGGTCTTTCAACATATAATAAATAAATAAATCTTTAAAAAAAAAAAGAAAGAAAAAGAAAAAGAAAAAGCCACGACTGAGATGTGGCTCTGTGACCACCCTGTTTCTCAGCAATGGCCAACGGTGGCTCCAGGAGCAAGAGCAGACGGACCGGAGCTCCACAGCCTCTGTAACCAGATGGAGATGTTGTGCTATCTGAGTGTGTGTATGTTGGTGTGTGTGTGTGTGTGTGTGGGAAACAGAAGCAGTATACTTAGCAAATTAATAGGAGACCAAAACAGGAAAAAATATACCTGGCATTGTTAAGAGTTCTGTTTGCAGTTAAGACAGTTAAAAAATAAATTCCTATTTGCCCTATGTTAAGTCCTTGCAAGTTAAGGTTTATATTTGTAATTAAGAAGAAGTTCCTGTTTGTCCTGTCTTAAGTTCTAGTTAAAGAATAAGTCCTTGTTTGTCCTGTTTTAAGACCTTGCAAAATAAAGTTTCTGTTTGTAATTAAGAAGTTAGATCTTAGCTCTGATGTAAACTGCTTGCAATCCTGTTGATGCACAGAATCCTTGCCTTTGTTCCTTCCCTTTCATTGTCTCTTTCTAACAATGTGTAACAGCCAAGTCTCTGCCCCCCCCCCCCCCCCCCCCCCCCCCCGTGTGTGCTGCAGGCGCCGCCCCTGCCTCCGGGTGAGGGGGCATGTGTTCGGGCCTTATTGCTCCTAGAAAATGGGTTTCAAAGACCAGGATAGGCTCTCTCAAAGCTGGACTTAGGGTGAGGTAGCCACCTGACCAGTCCTGGGTGTGTCTCAAAATACAGCTTGCTTTAATTGAACAGTTGTGGAACTGGTCTTTCTCATCGGGGGGTTTTCAGGTTTAACAATAAATAGATGGATAGGAAGATGGATGGATGGATGGATGGATGGATGGATGGATGGATGGGATGAAAGTGTGGGAGCTTGCTACAGCGCCTCCAAGAAGTCTAAAATTCCATGGAGCCAGTCCTCTCCTTCCACACTTAATGCATGTTCCAGGAATCAAACTCAGGTTGCCAGCCTCACACAGCAAAGTGTCTTCAGCTGCAGAGACATCTTCCTGGCCCATATTGAAGAGTTTTTATTTGTAAATTCAAATATTCTGGAAAGGACACACAAAACAATTCACTCCTGTGGGGAGGGGAACTGAATGGTTAAGATGTGAGGAACCATGGAAACTGAAGTGGAAACTTAAGAGTTCTTTGGTAAGTCGGTGGGATGGTGTGTTGCTGGGGCAAACATGTGAAGGAACATTTCCTTAAAGAGGACACAGGTGTGAAAGGCAGACTCGTGAAGGAACGTGTCACTGAAGCAGGCACAGGAAAGAGGATGTTCTGCTAAAACAAACACAGGAAAGAACACATGATGAAGAATTCTTTGCTGACAACAAGCATGTATTGGTCTGCCTTACATTTTGTAGTTGAGCTTCATTTTTCGGACTCCATAGAGAGAAACGCACCAAAAAAATGTCTGGTAGTGTACTGCAGTTTCTTTGTGCTTCCTTATACTCAAACTGATTGGATACCTGTGCTGAGGCAAGACCGTACCCCACGCCCTTTCTGAGGCAGGGCACGTGGAGGACACGTGATGTTTGGAGGGTATAAATAGGACTCAAGGGCGCCATGGAGACTGAGCTTGGTTTGCTGGTACAGCTAGCTGTGCAACACTTGTGGGTCTCG
>NW_022196911.1:81045041-81086916 GCF_008632895.1 Mastomys coucha
GGCTGGCCTCGAACTCAGAAATCTGCCTGCCTCTACCTCTGCGTGCTCCACCACTGCCCGGCCTCGTGTCTTTGATGATCTTCAGGGAACTGAGAGAGGCACAGCCGAGAACTTTTCCTGGTGTCCCTGTTGGTTCCTCCTGCTGACCTAGGCTGAAGTCTGGCTGTCTCTTCTAGGTTGAGTCACCGCTGCTGCCATCCCAACTCTACTGAACTGGACTTCTGGTGTATCCGTGCAGCACTTTCAAGTAGATCAAGCTACCACTGCCTGCTAACTTGTGAACTGAACTGCCAATTTCCAGACAACAGAGATGGGAGTTGGGCCCGGCGGTGGTGGCACATGCCTTTAATCCCAGCACTCGGGAGGCAGAGACAGGTGGATTGTTGAGTTCGAGGCCAGCCTGGTCTACAGAGTGAGTTCTAGGACAACCAAGACTACACAGCAAAACCCTGTCTCAGAACAAAACAAAACAAAACAAAAAAACAAAAAACAAAAACAAAAATGCCCCCAGAGATGGGACCCCCCATCCTTCTTTTTTACTACCTCTGATGGGTGGTGGGCTACAAAGGAGGTTAAAATGTTTAAGAACCATCATTAAAAATAAGGTTTGAGGGCTGGAGAGATGGCTCAGTGGTTAAGAGCACCTACTGCTCTTCCAGAGGTCCTGAGTTCGGTTCCCAGTAACCACATGGTGGCTCACAACCATTTGCAATGCGATCTGATGCCCTCTTCTAGTGTGTCTGAAGAGAGTGACAGTGTACTCACATACATAAAATAAATAAATAAATCTTTAAAAAAAATAAAATTAGAAAAAAATTAAAGTTACATTAAACCTTTCATTGTGCAACTTTGCGCACCTTTGGAGCTTCACATCCCCACACAGGTACAGTATGTTCAAACTGTATTTAAAGCAACAAAGCCAGGAATTGTAGCCTGGCCAGAATTTTGAGTTCAGGCTAGCCTGGGCTGCATAGAGAGACTTTGTGAGAAACAAATTCTTGGAATTTAGGCAAAAACTCCTGCTCCCCCCAGTACCCTTCTCCACCTCCTCCACCCTTCCCATCTCTCCTGTCCCCGGGCAGATTTCTCTAAATGCAAAGTAAGCTGGCTGTTTCTTCTGTCAGTTCAAAACTGTTGGCTATCTTTAGGGAACTCTCATTTTTGTAATTATATGAATCCTGAAAGTTCTTTTGTGAGCTGATTTCTTTCTTTTTTTTTTTTTTAAAGATTTATTTATTTATTATATGTTAAGTACACTGTAGCTGTCTTCAGACGCACCAGAAGAGGGCATAAGATCTCATTATTGGTGGTTGTGAGCCACCATGTGGTTGCTGGGATTTGAACTCATGACCTTCCGAAGAGCAGTCGGTGCTCTTCCCCACTGAGCCATCTCACCAGCCCGATTTCTCTCTTTGTGTGTGTGTGTGTGTGTGTGCACCACTTTTGTGAAGGAGCCCACAGAGGCCAGGAAAGGTGTCAGATCCCATAGACCTGGAGCTACAGATGGTCTCAAGCCACCAGGTGGGTGCTGGGAACTGAGCCCAGATCCTCAGCATCTCTGCAGCCTGTGAGCTGATTCTCTCCAGTGAGATGTGTCCTACACTCCTGTACCTCTTTCACTATGCTTTCTCTGTATTCTCTCAGTGGTTTGGAGACAGCTGATCTAAGGTTTGCAGGCCCCAAATCCAGAGCCCTCTTGGACACTTTCCATCCAGTTCTCGGCCCTGTGCATGTGGCACACTTTCCGAGATCTTTTTGTTTCTTTGTATTTTTTTTGTCTGATGATTTTCTTAAACTAATTCTGTGGCAACTGAGTTCTCTGTGAGTTAGTCATTTTTATTTTTATTTTTTATTTTTTTCATTTTATTCTCAGCATCTTAATTTGTATTTTAAAGGATGGATTCATAGGGCATCCTGATCAATGTATTTTAGTGGTTGACCCCCTTAGAGGAGGTCCTTAATGGCATGTGCTTATGTCATCTATTGTTTTGTAAAAGAGCATGCCCGCAGACCTGAGACAGTTTACCAGATAGCCTCAGTTCAAGTTTAACAGGCAGGAGTGGCTGGAACCTTCCCTGTTACCTAATCCTTCCTGAACATGTGTATAGCTTTGTAGGTTCACAAAACCATTTAGATTCTCTGAAATATACTGAGGTGTGTGTGTGTATATATATATATATATATATATATATATATATATATATATTATTTGTTTGTTTTTGTTTTTTTTGTTTTTGTTTTTATTTTTCAAGACAGGGTTTCTCTGTGTAGCCCTGGCTGTCCTGGAAGTCACTCTGTACACCAGGCTGGCCTGGAACTCAGAAATCCACCTGCCTCTGCCTCCCAAGTGCTAGAATTAAAGGCGTGCGCCACCACCGTCTGGCGCTTTTATATTTTTTTAAAATTTGATTTTGCCTTCTAAGAATTATGGTTGTATTTTATTTATTTAAGTACATTGTCACCGTCTTCAGACATACCAGAAGAGGGGATCAGATCTTATTACAGATGGTTGTGAGCCACCATGTGGTTGCTTGGAATTGAACTCAGGACCTCTGGAAGAGAAGCTGGTGCTCTTAACCGCTGAGCCATCCCTCTAGCCCCCTTGCTTTTAATATTCAATTACTTTGTACGTATATGTCGATGTTTTGCCTCTACATGTCTTGTGTATCAGAAGTATGCAGTGCCATAGCAGGCCAGAAGAGGGCATCATATCTCCTTGGGACTGGAGGAACGTTACATTGAAAGCCTTCATGTGTGTGCTAGGGATCAAACATGGATCCTTTGGAAGACCAGCCAAATTCCAGAATCCATGTGGAGGCTTTTGAAAGCCCCTGGTTGTCAGGTTCTGAAATCTGTGGTCCACTTTCCCAGTCTCAATGATTGCCTCACCACAACTAAAAGCAGACTCAAGGAAAACACTTTTTTTGTTTATTTGTTTGTTTGTTTTTTGAGTCAGGGTTTCTCTGTATAGTTTCCCTGGCTGTCCTGGAACTCTCTCTGTAGACCAGACTGGCCTCAAACTCACAGAGATCCACCTGCCCCTGCCCCTTAAGTGATGGCATGAAGGGCATACAACACCACGCCCCTCCCTACTAGATAACTGTGCAGGGTAAAGCATTTTCCTTCAGTTCAGCTGACTTCTGAGTCAAATCAAATAGTTACCACCCCCAAGGAATAGAAAATTTCCAGGCAGCTGCAAGTTTGAACAAAATATTGACTGTGCTCACGTTTTTGGTTTTTTGTTTTGTTTTGTTTTGTTTTGTTTTGTTTTAACAAAGCCACAAGGTGTCTGGCCCAGCCTCCCTGGCTTTGAGGCTGCCCCCGCAGAGCTTCTGAGGAGGAGGTGTGGGACAGCACAGACTCCCCGTGTTACCAAGGTCAGACAGTTTTCAGTTTGTTCTTTGGCTTTGTTTGATTTCCAAAGTTCTCAAGCAGATTTCAGAGGCCTTGTGGGTAATTTTATTGTTTTTTGTGAGAGAGTGGGCTTCCACAGAGGACCTCACTTGGCTCTTCTGGTTAATCTCCTGGTTTTCCTAGAGCTCCAGAAGAAAGGTCTCACCTAAAGCTTGCCTTGCTTCTATCTTAACTTGAATCAGGCATTAGCCCTGTTTGGTTTTTTTCTAAAAATTTATTTATTTTATGTAAATGAGTACACTGTAGCTGTATAGATGGTACAGATGGTTGTGAGCCTTCATATGCTTGTTGGAAATTGAATTTAGGCTCCCTCCAGCACAAAGGTTTATTTATTAGTACACTGTAGCTGTCTTTAGATACACCAGAAGAAGGCATCAGATCTCATTATGGGCGGTTGTGAGTCACCATGTGGTTGCTGGGATTTGAACTCAGGACCTTTGGAAGAACAGTCAGTACTCTTACCCGCTGAGCCAACTCTTCAGCCCGGCTCTGAACCTTCTCCTCCCCCACCCCCACCCCCAGACAGGGTTTCTCTGTATAGCCCTGGCTGGCCTTGAACTCAGTAATCCACCTGCCTCTGCCTCCCAAGTGCTGGGATTAAAGGCATGTGTCATCACCACCTGCCCCCCCTTTTAAAAAAAGATTTATTTATTTATTTATTTATGTGAGTACACTGTAGCTGTACAGATGGTTGTGAATCTTCAGACTTCTGCTTGCTCTGGCCAACCCCGATTGCTCTGGAAAAAAAAAAAAAAGAAGAAGAAGATTTAGAGGAGCAAGCAAGCAACTTTTTTGTTTTTGTTTTTGTTATTTGTTTTTTGAGGCAAGGTTTCTCTGTGTAGCCCTGGCTTTCCTGGAACTCACTCTGTTCCAGGCTGGCCTGGAACTCAGAAATCTGCCTGCCTCTGCCTCTCAAGTGCTGGGATTAAAGGCAAGCACCACCATGCCTGGCTCTTGCCTTTCATTCTTCCCTGCAATTAGTGGAGTCCATGCTTGTTCTCTGTACCTGAGAATCAGCTTTTACATTGTCCCCAGTCATTTTATGACTTTGCCACTGAGACTTGGACTGTCCCCAATTGAGGTCCAGGTAGTAATCTAACATGAAGTCTGCTCTCTGCCCCATCCTTTCTGAGGTATCTAGACAGGTCTCTTAATGTAAATTAAGTCTGACCTTGAACTCTTGATCTTTCTGCCTCCACCACCTTGCTGGGATTACAAGTATACACTACCATATCCATTCAGCTCGAAATATACTTTCTATAATATCTGTTTATTTATTTTTACTTTATGTGTGCGAGTATTATGTATGCATGTATGTTTGTGCATCATATGCATTGCTAGTGCCCACAGAGGCCAGAAGAGGGCATCAGATCCTCTGGAACTGGAGTTGCAGATCATTGTGAACTGTAGGTGCTGGGAGCCAAATCTCCGTCCTTTGGATGAGCAACAAGTGTTCTTCACTAAAGAACTATTTCTCCAGCCCCCTTCTATAATGTTTAATATGTTTTGTTATCCTCTAAGGATTGAGCAGAGATGAGGGAAAAGACTCTGCCTCTACAAAATGGGTTAAAAAGATCAAAGGAAAATTAATATCAATGAGAATAAGCATCAGAGGTGGAGAGGTGGAGTGTGTAGATCCCAGAGGGAACTTTTGCTTGATAATTGTCATCCTGTACCAAGTGCTACAGTAAACCCCCATATACAGCCATGCACTAGCTAACATTTTAGATAAAGACAGACCACTGTGCAATGATGGCTCTGTAAGATTGTGATTGAGCGCCAGGCAGTGGTGGCGCACGCCTTTAATCCCAGCACTTGGGAGGCAGAGACAGGCAGATTTCTTAGTTTGAGGCCAGCCTGGTCTACAGCGTGAGTTCTAGGATAGCCAGGGCTACACAGAGAAACCCTGTCTCGAAAAACCAAAAAAAAAAAAAAAAAAAAAAAAAAAAAAAAAAAAGATTGTGATTGAGCTGAAAGATTCTCACTGTCCAAATAATGTCCCTGTCTCACAATCAAGTAATTTATTTGTAGTATGTGTCGCTCATGCATGTGAAGTGACTCTGGTGCAAATAAACCTGCTGGACTGCTAGTCATACACAAGTATTGACATGCACGGGCATGCAGCATATGCGATACCCGATCATGGTAACCAATGACTGTTACTACCTTTATTAGTTCATACACTTTAAAATTTTTCCCAAGGTTGGAGATTAAACCTAGAGCCCCACACAGACTTGGCAAGTGTTAGCTTGGTTATTTTCATCATCATCTTTATTTTAAGGTGTACTCTCCCTTGTAGAAACACGTTTATTGTAGGCTAGTATGCCACACGAAACCAAGAGCTGTCTCATCTCTCAGGTTATACCTCATCTGTGGATTGCATTGAGAGGCTGAATCACCCAGGACTGGCATGTGCCTTCTAAATTGGTACACTCACACTCCAAGATGTTCACATGACAGAGTCACCTAACAATGCAGTTCTCACAGCCTCTCATTGACACCACGTGACTCTATTCCTGTTCTTAAGAGTGGACTGTGCTTTCCTGAGAACTAAATGCAGGAAACCTTGGCACATGCTCTGCCAACCTGCACCAATCACAGAAGCAAGCTCTTCTAGAAAAAAAAAAAAACTATTATTTAGAGGGATGCATGGCCATTTTATCTGGACTCTGTCTCTCTGTCTCTCTGTCTGTCTCTCTGTCTGTCTCTCCTCTCTCTCTCTCTCTCTCTCTCTCTGGTTTTTTGAGATAGGGTTTCTCTGTGTAGCCCTGGCTTTCCTGGAACTCACTCTGTAGACCCAGGCTGGCTTTGAACTCAGAAATCTGCCTGTCTCTGCCTCCCAAGTTTTGGGATTAAAGGCATGCACCAACCTGCCCGGCTCCCTCTCTATTTTTTGAAAGATAAAATATCTGTATGGATATTTTGCTTGCATGTATATATTTGTGCATCATGTGAATGCCTAATGCCATAGATCCCCTGGAACTGGAATCATAGTTATAATCTGTCACATGTGTGCTGGGAATTGAACCTGGGTCCTCTAGAGTAATAAGCAGTGATTCTAACTGCTGAGCTATTTCTCTGGTCCCTGGAGTTTCTCTTAAAGTAAAATGTTTCTTTTAGGTTTATTTTATGTGTGTGAATGTTTTGCCTGCATGTAGAGGTGTGTGCACCTTGTACTTGCCTAGTGCCCTCAAAAGTCAGAAGAGGGCATTGGATCCACTGGAACTGAAATTAGGGTGGTTGTGAGCCACCATGTGGGTGCTGGGAATTGAACCTGGGTCCTCTGAAGAGCAGCCAGTGCTCTTAACCACTGAGCCATCTCTCCAGCCCCCATGATTTCTCTTGATGTTGCAATTGATAGTTCCTAAAGGTAAATAATTACAGAGTTGAGGACAGACATGGAGACCACAAAAGCAGAATGTCTATGGTAAAGTCCTTCCATGAAGAAACATCTCATTAGAGCCAGTAGCTCCTTGCAACACTCTCGAAGACTCCTTATCTCAGGAACAGTTTCCCCTCCCGCAACTCAGCTTACAACACCAGTAATGACTCATGGATGTTTACAATGCTGAAGCACAGACCAGAAAATCCACAGGAGAAGACGGATGTATACATAATATCACAACAATTTAGTCTTGTTCTTAAAAAGACATGCATATGTGTGTTCATGCATATTTACACAGCGATCTGTGATGTCAGAGACCTCTAGGTGTTGGTCCTTTCTTCCAAGGCTAGCCAACCCATAAGCCTCCAGGAATCCTTCAATCTCAGCCTCACACGTAGGACTTAGGAATGTACTGACTGGGCTTGACTGTTTATGGGTTCTGGAAATTTGAATGCATCTCCTTTACCCACTGAGAGCTCTGACAAGAGCTTTACCTCTGATGAGCCATCTCCCCAGCCCAACCTGGTATTTCTTTCATCCATTTATTTATTGAGACAAGTTCTCTATAGCCCTGACAGTCCCAGAACTACATAGCCAGGCTGGCGTTGAACTCATGGTACTCTTTCTGCCTCCATCACCTAAGTGCTGGAATTACAGGTGTATGAGTCTCTCCACTCCCCACAAATAGACCAGCAATTTGAACAAACAAGTGGAAGAAGCCCACACTGGGAAATTTCCGGAGGAGGTGACCCATGCCTCCGGTTTCCTTTGAACTCTGTGTAGGATGGTGAATTGGTGAACTGGTTATTACAGTCCACGTAATGAAAGACTCCATCAGCATTCAGGTCAGAGTGAGAGGCTGGCAAAAAACAAATCCAGAGTATTTTTAGTTATCATACCAATCTAATCAGGAAATGGAAAAGTATTTTTAATAAGGAAAAATAGGTGACTAGCTTAGGTTTTGTGAGTCAACAGGCACAAACAGAGTTCCTGTGTAGCTATCCACATGTTTTAAAGTATAATACATTAAAGATATAAAAACTGTTCTTAACATGTAGACACTAAAAGCAAAATTAAAAAAACAAAAACAAAACGTGCAGCTGCTAGGCCTGGTTTGCCTCCTGGGATGCTGTTTGTTGACTCATGATTGTAGCTTTGTCCTTCCGGACAGACACGAATACTGAGGCTAAATAGCGCCTGTGATTCTGAAACAGAAAGAAAAAATACAGGGCTGGAGATATGGATGAATGGTTGAAGGCTTGCATAGCATGTATAAGGCTTCAAGGGCAGTCCCTAACGGAGAAGAAGATGAGGAAGGGAGAGGGAGGAGGAGGGAGGAAGAAGAGGGAGGAAGAAAGGGAAGGAGGAGGGAGGAAAAGGAAGAGGAGGAGGGAGGAGGAAGAGGAGGAGGGGAATAACGTATACTTAGCACAGACACAGCTGGCATGGTGGTGGCTCATTGAAGTGATTCTAGCACTTAGAAGGAAAACTACCATGATTTCAAGGTTGGCCTTGGTTATGCAGTAAGTTTAAAGACAGTTTGAGACCAGCCTGCGCTATATGAGACCAAAAAAAAAAAAAAAAAAAAAAAAAAAGATGGTGAGCCAAATACTGTGGTGCATACCTACAATCTCAGTACTCAGGAGCGGAGACAATGGCATTGTGAGTTCAAGACCTAGGCTCCACATCAAACTCTTGTATCAGATAACGTACAAATAGACAGGAATGTAGCTGTGGAGGTGAACGAGGTGCTGCATTCCTGAAGGCTCAGACTGGTAGGTGAGTTAAAGCAAGATGACTGGTGCGCATGAGTTTGAGCGCAGGCTGAGGAGCACCACAAGGCTCCGTTTCAAGTGGAAAGACACAGTGGGTCTTGGATACACTTCCTCCAGGTCTAATGAGTCAGGATCTGCACTCAGTGGGGATCCTAGATGGGTCCAAGGTCCCCAGATGCTTTATAGCATTTTATATATGAAAAGCTTTTCTTGGAGTCCACCCCATTGTTTCCTTCTCTGTTTTTATTGTTCTCCTTCTTCTGTGTATTTCAGCAATTTTAAATGATGGTAGTGGGGCTGGAGAGACGGCTCAGGGATTAAGAGGACTTGTGGGACCCAAATGGGTTCCCTGTGACGACATCAGGTAGTTCACAAGTGGCTCTAAGTCCGACTCCAGGGTGATCTGGGCTCTGAGAACATATGCACACTCACCTTCACATACCAGCACGTAAATGTACACATGTACATAATTAAAATCAGTCTCCATTCTGGTCGCCCTTACTGCCTTTCCCCTATTCACAGACAAGGGTTCCACAGGACCTGCCTGTCCCACAGCCTGTTCCTTCTTCTCACTTCCCACAAACCTCACTTCCTCACGAATGACTCATCCTGGAACTCTCCCGGAACGTCTTGGGCAAAGGTAAGGTGTAACCCCCTTTGGATACGTCCACTGGATGCTATTTCTGCCTTCTGCAGTACTGAGGGGAGCCGAACCCAGAGCCTTAGTGCATGTTAGATAAGCCCTCTACCACTGAGCCATGGCCCCAGAATGGGTGATTTCAGGTGATAAGTTCTCTTTGTATCACTTGACACTCTTGATCATGTGTGCTTCTGAGAATCTTCCTCTGGCTTTGAGAAGGACATTCTTTTTTTTTTTTTTTTAAAGATTTATTTATTACACTATAGCTTCAGACATTCCAGAAGAGGGCGTCAGATCTCGTTAAGGATGGTTGTGAGCCACCACATGGTTGCTGGGAATTGAACTCAGGACCTTCGGAAGAGCAGTCGGTGCTCTTAACCGCTGAGCCATCTCTCCAGCCCCAGAAGGACATTCTTTTCCATATTTTTTTCTGCCTCTCTATCCACTCATGACCAACTTCTGGTTTCACCCAGGGTCTCACCCCATGGGAGGCCACAGCAAGGAGAATGCTTACTGTCAAAAACCATTTTCTAGCCCCAGTATCCTCTCTCCAATGTGGGAGATTGCCCCTGCACTCAACCATGTTTAGCAGCAACTCCACCGTCTACCCACTAGATGCTAGTAGCTCTTTCTCCCAATTGTGACAGCCAACACTGTCTCTAGATGTTGTTAACTGTCCTTTTCCGGAAAACGCTGCCTGTAGTTGAGAACTGTTGGCTTTAAGATGTGGGTTGAAGCCAGGCAGTGGTGGTGCATGCCTTTGATCCCAGCACCAGGTTGGTGAATCTCTGAGTTCCAGGACAGCCAGGTCTAAAGAGTGGGTTCCAGTATGACCAGGTTACATAGAGAAACTCTGTCCAAACAAAGAAAGAGAGAGAGAGCGAGAGAGAGAGAGAGAGAGAGAGAGAGAGAGAGAGAGAGAGAGAAAGAAAGAGAAAGAAACAAAAGAAGTGCTTGAGAATGTAGCTTATTTGTTTTTTTTTTTTTTTTCGAGACAGGGTTTCTCTGTGTAGCCCTGGCTGTCCTGGAACTCACTCTGTAGACCAGGCTGGCCTTGAACTCAGAAATCTGCCTGCCTCTGCCTCCCAAGTGCTGGGATTACAGGCATGCACGACCACTGCCCGGTGAGAATGTAGCTTATTGGTAGAGCCTTCCATGTGTGAGCTCTGGGATTCTCTCCCCAGCACTGCAGAAAAACAGAAAGAAAGAATCCATTTGACTAGCTTGGCAGATGCACAGGCTTTCTAAGAAAGTTCTTTACTTTAAAAAGAGCTGCGGGGCCAGAAGGTGGTGGTGCATACCTTTAATTCCAGCACTTGGGAGGCAGAAGCAGAGGCAGTCAGAGGCAGGTGGATGTCTGTGAGTTCAAGGCCATCTTCCTCTAAAAAGAGAGTTCTAGGATAGCCAGGGCCTCAAAAAAAACGAAGAAAAAAAGGAAGGAAAGAAAGAAGGAGATAGAAATAGAGAGAGAGAGACAAATCAAGAAAGAGAGATACAGAGAGAGACTGAGAGTCAGAGAGAGATAGAGACAGAGAGCAGAAGAGCAATCTGAAAGGACTGTTTCTCTTACCCTATCTGGACAGGCACCTAGTGTTGGCTCTATAGGTGACACTTGACACTGAGTGAAGAAAGATGGATCCTGACAGTGTCACTGGATCAGTGGCCCCACCAGCCCCACTTCTCTGCTTCCTCTGGATTCCATCTTCGCTAATACTCCTTCCTGACTTGCTTGTTTCCTTGTTTCTGGGTGTCTTTGTTCTCTCATGTCTCTCACTGTGCTCTCTTCAGAGGGACGTTGCACTCACACTCCTTGGCTTTCTGCTTTAGTTTCCGCAGAGGGTACCGACTTTAAATCTTTCCTTCTCCACATTCGTCATGGAGCCAGCAATGCCACCACTGTCAGGATGGCCCAGTTCTCTGTATCCACCTGATATCTTTTTTTTTTATTTAGTATAGAATAGAGTTTATTTAGATCATGGGGAGGGGAGTTAAGAGAGTAGTAGAGACAGACAAAGGCAGAGAGAAGAAGAGAGTAGAGAAGTACAGGCCAGCCATGACCACGTGGAGAGAGGGGGGAAGGGGATGGGGAGAGAGGAGGAGCAAGGGGCAAGAGGCAAGAGTATGAGAGTAAGAGAGGCTGGAGCTCCACCTGAAATCTTACAAATGTCTCTGCACAGCTGAGAGGTCCCTGGAGCATAGAAGAGACACGATTCTGCTGGAATACAGCCACCTTTCCCGCACCTGTGGCAGAGCGATCCCTGGGGCTGTTTCTAGGTCAGGAGCTGGAAGAGCCCTAACCTAAACCTTGTTGCTGGTTGTAGGTAGCACCAGGTCCTCTCCTATTGAGGAGCTAGAATTGAGAAGCAGAAACAGGAAATTCAGGCGAGACAAGTCTTTGGAATTGAAAGCAGGCTGCAGGGACCCAGGCGTGTAATTTTTGTTTGATTCCCTCCCTTCTCCGGTCCCATTGCCTGGGAAAATCCTAGCCCATGGGAGGTGTTCAGTAAATACTTGCTGAGTGGATTAGAGCCAATGGGCAAGCAAAACCAAGGACAGCATAGTTGAGACTTTCCATGTGCCAATACAGTCAAGGAGAGTAACTTCCTTGGTGTCCCTGACCAGTCCCATCAAGGTTCTCATTGAGTGGGGTTGGTTTTCTAACCACTAGTTCCACTCCACGGGACACTCGGGAATCAGAACAAGAAGTCCTGTTTTGTTTACACTATTTGAGAGGTTTAGCACACATTGTCAGTCCTTTCATAGAGCAACAAAGGTCTTAACCCGCTCACACAAATGGATTAGTTTCTCAGCCTTCTGTAATTTAGATATGGTCATGTGGCTAAGATCTGGCCAACAGAATCCAAGCAGACTTTTTTCTGGGCTGGTTCTACAAGGCGTACATATGTTAGGCATCACTCGATTAAGCTGCACATGGCTTAAAGATCACCCTGGTAGGGTGGCTAGTGTTAATTAGCAACTTGACTGATCTGGAATCCCCACCCCTCTCCCTGAGTAAAGCCTGGAAGCATCCCTGCGAGGAACTATTTAGCCTCTTTGGGTGCCTGTGAGAGAGTAAGCTGTTTAGGACCATTGAGGTGGGAAGACAGAAATCTAAAACTGGGTGGTGCCCTTCCCAGGTAGACAAAGAAGAATGCTGGCTGAAGGGGAGTTCTTACCCCTCTCTGTTTCTTGGCTTTGGAAGCAGTGACCAGCTGCCACAAGTTCCTGCCAGCGTCACTTTCTCAGGACTAGAGAGTTTTGAATTGTGAGCCAAAATAAACCCTTCATTCCTAGCTTGCTCTTGTCAGGCTATTTTACCATAGCACCAGACAAGTAACCAAGACACCTGGGGATCCCCGGTTCTCACAGATGAAGAAACTGGGAGCCAAATATCCCTAGAATCCTTAGAGGCCTCCCTCTCTACGTTTCTCACGTTGTCCTTGCAACACACATTTTAATTCCTGACCTCATCTGTCCCTCACTAATCACTGCCATGTGTGATCTATCGCTTTCTAACCATTGCTTCCATTTAAACTCTGTCTAAACTGGAGGAAGATGGGCATAGAGACTCACACTTGTTGTCCCAAACCTGGGAAGCTGAAGGATCTGAGATTATCCCTGGAAGGAAGGAAGAAAGGAAGGAAGGATAAAAAGGAGAGAGAGAAGGAGAAGGGAGGGAGGAAGGAAGAAAGGAAGGAAAAAAGGAGAGAGAGAGAAAGGAGAAGGGAGGGAGGAAGGAAGAAAAAAGGAGAGAGAGAAGGAGGAGGGAGGGAGGAAGGAAGAAAAAAGGAGAGAGAGAAGGAGGAGGGAGGGAGGAAGGAAGGAAAGAAGGAAGGAAGGGAGGAAGGAAGGGAAGAAGGAAGGAAGGAAACCTGGTGTGGTAGAGTGCTTGGGAAGCTGATACAGGAAATCTGGGATAGGAGGTTAGCCCAGGAAGGAAGGAAAGAAGGAAGGAAGGAAGGAAGAAAAGATGGCAGGAAGGAAGGAAGGAAAGGAGAGAAAGCGGGGGAGGAAAGAAGTCTGGTGTGGTTCAGTGCTTGGGAAGCTGAAGCAGGAGGATTGTTGTGAGTACAAAGCCAGCTTGAGCTCAATATCAAGACCCTGCCTCAAAAACAGAAAACGTTAAAGGCCGGGCCTGGAGACTCACATGAGGGTAAGGGAGACACGATATCAATAAAACAAATGAATAAATAAATAAACAAATAGAAGAGGAGAAAAGAGAAGAGAGGGGCTGGGTTGGCGTAGCTCAGTGACAAAGAGAAAGAGGCTTGATCCTCAGCACCGCCAAAGAAAAACAAAGGTGTGGGGTGCATGCGGTGCACAAACCCTTTAGCCCTGGGTGGCTAGGGTGGGTTCTTCTATCTCCGAGTATCTTAAAGAGTGAGCTCATCCAGAAGGGTGATGACGTCACTAACCGATAAAGCTTTAGGATTTGAATCCCTTCATCCCCACACGTCTCTCATATCCATGCCAATCCGCACATCAGAAAACGGCTTAATGAACGTTTCACGCTCCTTTTCTGTGTCTCTACACACACAGGGCAGCCTAAGGTCAGATTCTTTTCCTGCAGCACTACCCATCAACCCTTGACTGTGTCTGACCCGGGCTTGCCTCTACATAGGGTTAGGAGCTTGGTGTGCTGGGAGCGTTCTCCTGATGTTTTTCCTCTAAAGTTTCCTCAGTAGGTTTTGCCTGGTGTTTTATGTCTTTAGTAGTTTCCAGAACCTGTATGCATGAAAAGACTATCCTCCTGAAGACTCTTTAAGGCCATTGCTCTCCAGTCACAGAATTGCATGGGCACCCCTACCATGTGACATCAAAGATGCCCAAGCCATATACCTCCTGCTGACCCTACGGCACCCATCTGTGCTGCCCATAGAGAATTCACGGTTAGAAAATTACTACCCTCCTTGAGGAATAATACCTTGTCCAGTGTTATTACTTTTCAATCTTGCTATTTGTCTATACTCTTTTTTTTTTTTTAATCCCAAGTGCTGGGATTAAAGGCATATGCCACCACTGCCCGGCTTTGTCTATACTCTTGGGATCATTTAAGTCATCTCTAGAAACCTCACTCAGAATCTGGATAAACTATAGACACCCATGACAACACCACCAAGACTCTCCAGCACAAGAAAGTACAAGGAAAGGACATGGCCCGCAATCCTAGAACTGGAGAGGCAGAGGCAGGAGGATTGGTTTGCATTTGAGGCTAGCCTGGGCTACACAGTGAGACCCTGTCTCAAAAATTCTGAAAACCAGAAAAAAAGAAAAGGTTATTTGAATACAAGTTACTGCTCAGCCCCTCTGTGTGCACTGTCTCCTCAAGCAGGGAGAATTCTGTGGTGGGTTTATTGAAATGCTGAGCATGTTATTGCTTGACCTCTTTCATAGTGTGTGTGTGTGTGTGTGTGTGTGTGTGTGTGTGTACAGTGCTGGGGATGCTGAAGTGACTGGGTTTTTTTATATTTGTTCTGGGGACTGAACTTAGATCCTCATGCTTGCAAGGTAAGCACTTTACCATCTGAACCATCTCATGAATTGCCTTTTTCTTTTATTTTGTTTGTTTGTCTTTTCAAGACAGGGTTTCTCTGTATAGCCCTGGCTGCCTTGAAACTCACTCTGTAGACCAGGCTGGCCTTAAAACACAAAGATTCACCTGCTGCTGCCTCCCAAGTGCAGGAGTCAAAGGCATGCATCTCCGCTGCCACCACCACTTGGCTTCACTTTAAATCTTTAAAAAATTATGTTGGGCAGTGGTGGCACATGCCTTTAATCCCAGCGCTTGGGAGGCAGAGGCAGGCGGATTTCTGAGTTCAAGGCCAGCCTGGTCTACAGAGTGAGTTCCAGGACAGCCAGGGCTATACAGAGAAACTCTACCTCAAAAAACCAAAAAACCAAAACAAAAAACCCCACAACAACAAATAAATAAATAATAAATAAATAAATTTATCTTTGGGGTGTGTGTGTGTGTATGTGTGTGTGTGTGTATGTGTGTGTGTGTTTATGTACACAGGATCCTGTAGGGTGAAAGAGATCATCAGATCCCTTGGAACTGGAGTTACACACAATTGTAAGCTGCCGCAGTAGTGCTGGTATTGAACCCTGGGTCCTCTGGAAGAGCAGTCAGTGCTCTAACCTCTGAGCCATCTCTCCAGCTTCCTGAGTTGCTGTTTTTATAAATAAGAACAAAGTTTTATTTTTCACATTAACTCTTATCAGTTGTACAGAATAAGGTGTTTCCTCAGTGGTAATTTTATACATCTACGAATCATACTTTCTTCCTCTCTCCCTCCCCACTTCCACCCCCTTTCCTTCCTTTCCTTCCTCTGCCTTCAGATCACTGCCATTCCCCCCTAGATCACATGTGTGAGGGAAAACATTATTGTCTGATTTCTTTAATTTTGTATTTTCATGTTAATTATACATAATAATGAGTTTCATTATGCCATTTTCATACATACACATAATATATTTAGAACAAATTCAACCCTCCCTTGCCCTCATCTTGTCTCCCTCCCACTCTTACTCTTTCCTCTTCCCAGTTACCAGCTCCTTTCTACTTTGATGTACCCACACTTTTTGTGACTCAATAGTTTCCTTAGAGTTGTTTACAGGTACGTGGGAAGGAATTTGTTTATGGAACATGAGTACCTTTCCAGTGCCCACACCACTGGGGAAAATGTCCTTCCCTTGAGCAAGCATTATCTGCATGTATAAACCTCTTCAGGAAAGTGTGGGGGGTTCCACAATCCCTTCCCCCTTCTCTGGCACAATATCAACAGGCAAGGTCGTGTGCAGTTTCTCTGAGTTCAAGAGCACAATGACCTGGTCATCCTGGAAGTCAGTATGGCCACTGGTAATGTTCATATCTTGCTTTGCTGGTTGGTACTGCTATCTTGCTGCCGGCAGGGCCCACGGCTGAGTAAGACTGCTGCTGAAGGATGACATGCTCCTCTGCAGCCTTCAGAGATCCATGCGACACTATGAGAGGGGAGGCAGGGAGGAAGCTTTTAGTTCAGCTTGTTTTTTCTATGTCTTGTGTCTTAGTCACTGTTCTGTTTCTGTGAGGAGACACCATGACCAAGACATGTAAAAGTAATTATTGGGGGTTTTCATAAGCCCCCTTTGCTCTCAAACAACTGCAGGATGTTTCTACACCTGCTAGGTCATCCTAGCTCCTGAATAAAGACATGGAGACCTGGTGTTTTTATTAACAAGTTTCAAGCACTAGCTGGGCAGGTGCCAAGCTATTCTAACTCATTTAGGCTGCTACTCCCTGGCCACACAGTCCTTTATCTGTAATCCGAGTCTTGCCCTGGCTTGTCCTGGTCCCATGCGTGTCCTCATGGCTGCTCTCTCATCAAGATTGTATGGCAAAACCTTCTGGTCCATCCACATGGTCTCTCCACACCTTTTTCCTCTCTTCCTCTTCTCCCCTTC
This sequence comes from Mastomys coucha, assembly GCF_008632895.1. NCBI lineage: Eukaryota > Metazoa > Chordata > Mammalia > Rodentia > Muridae > Mastomys > Mastomys coucha. Next base: position 81,061,699 of record NW_022196911.1, read on the forward strand.
TACTGGTCTCTCTAGACCCCCTCTCTGGATTGGAAGTTCTGCCCCTTGCTCTTCTGCCCAGGTAATTGGCTGATCACTTTTACCTAACATTGAGACCAAAGATGCTTTATCATGCTATTATCTGGACTGCAAACAGATGTCTGAGTATAGAAATCAGCATTTGAATACACAGGGCACAAAAACTATTCCCCAATTTCCCCCTTTTAGTCCAATAAAAGGTTTTTTCTCTTATATTAATGAATTATATAAAATAAGAACAATTATGAAAACTTATTAAGTAAAATTACATCCAAAATGTCCAGTCCATTTGTATTTGGTAACCTTGGAAAAAGTATTATCTATCTTATCTTGATGAGTTTAGAGTTCTGTACTGAAGTAATTTTCTATTAAAATTTGCATTTATAGAACTCAGAATATCTTCTTAGACCTTTTCTGCCGGGCAGTGGTGGCGCACGCCTTTAATCCCAGAACTTGGGAGGCAGAGGCAGGTGGATTTCTGAGTTCGAGGCCAGCCTGGTCTACAGAGTGAGTTCCAGGACAGCCAGGGCTATACAGAGAAACCCTGTCTCAAAAAACCAAAACCAAACCAAAACAAACCAAAACAAACCAAAACAAAAACATTTTCTCAAATCCTAAACAATTTAAGCGTAATTGTAACTACAACTATCTAGTCTTTAACCCCCATTAGAGACCTGAGAAGGAATAAATATTCCCTGAGTATGCAGGATGTGCAGAGCAAGCAGCTTCCAAAACCACAGAAATGACAAAGGTACAGGCTGCCTGGACAGTCTCCCCAAATTTCTCTGTGTCATCAGAGCATCATCTTCAGCCTTCTGGCTCAGAATATCTGACAGACTATTTTGTGAAGCAGGAATTATGATGGACTACTTACCTTGACTTGGCAAAGCTTGTCCATAGACTTCCCTGTGTCCATGTCTGTCCACAGCTTAGACAGCATTCTGCCTGTGGTTGAGGCCAGGGTAGTTTTTTGCCTGTTGGCCAGCTTGCTACATTTGAAACTAACTCCAAAAAGAGGTTCTCTGATGCTCATCATCTTTGAAGTACAATGGGGGTGCTTCTAGGAGCTGACATATCTCTGTCATGAAAAGTCTTTTTATTGATAAAACATCTTTAAATGCTATATTTTGTAGATCTCTGAGGCTTTTGGAGACCATCTGTCTCTATATAGTATATCTGAATAGGCAAACATTGCTTGTTCCTAGGCAAACATATTTCTGTAATTAATTAAACTAGTATCTAACATGACCATGAGTTTGATTGATTGACTACTAGCTTGAATCTCTTAATTATCCTCAAACAGTTTATAATAGCAACTTTCAAAAAGACCAGAACTTCACATTGCATTTATCAACGAGTTATATTAAGTACATTAAACAAGAGTTGAAACATGAATACAGTATATAGTGACAAAATATAATCTTAAATCTGTACTAATATACAAAGTCCATACTTAATGTAAAGTATTTGGCTTATTAACGCTCTTTGGTCTAAAAGTAGATTTAAAACCCCACCCTTTATATTACTCCTATATCATCCTTTTCCCTTTTCAACCCTTCTCCCTGACCTTCTCTTAACAAAGGAAACTCTTATAAAAGAAAGCATTTGAGCTGGAGAAATGGCTCAGTGGTTAAAAGCACTGGCTGCTCTTCTAAAGGCCCTGAGTTCAATTCCCAGCAACCACGTGGTGGCTCACAACCATCTCTTCTGGTGTATTTGAAGACAGCTACAGTATACTAACATATGTAAAAATAAATGAATCTTAAAAAAAATAAAGGAAAGCATTTAATTGGGGGATGGCTTACAGGTTCAGATGCTCAGTCCTTTATCCTCATGGTGAAGAGCACAGCAGCAGGTAAGCATGACGTTGAAGAGGTAGCTGAGAGCTACACATCCTAATCTGCAAGCAGGGGATGGGGAGAGGAATGGAAAGCAAGAGAGACAGACCGGCCTGCCGTGGGCTTTTGAAACCTCAAAGTGCACCCTAGTGACACACTTCCTCCAACAAGGCCATACCTCTTAGTCCTTCTAAGCTTTTCAAAGAATTCCACTCCCTGGTGATTCAGCACTCAGATATATTGAGAAGCCAAACCTACTCCACGTAGAGGAGCCTGAGAGTTTGACCTGCAGCTAAACCCCAAGCTACACCCAAGTACCAGGAAGGACTCCATGGCTTGTCCTTTGCCAGAGTCACTTCCTAGCTACTTCCTAGCAACAGTCAATCAAAGATTAGTCTGATTGTTTCAGATGTGTTTTCAGACTGTTTGTGATTGCTCATGGTTTTGCTTCAAAGCACCCCTCACCTGTTGGCTTAAACCCCCTGGCTTGCTTGCCAGTCCCTATAAAACCATGAGGGCTTAGGGCTACTCCACCTTCCTGTCCTCAGGGTTGGTGGAGAGCAGAAGCTCAAGCTTGTAATAAAGAGACCCTAATGCGATTACATAGGAGTTGGCTTCTTGGTGGTCTCTTGTGGCTTTTGAACAGGCACAACAATATGCACCCGTGGGGCCACTTTCAGTCAAACCACCACATCCTTCAAGCAAGGCAGTAAGATCTTACTAGCTGGTTCTGGTCGGCAACCCAAGCCAGTGGCAATCTCCTGTATTGTACTGGAGGCTTTGGGGCCTCCTTGGCAAATTGCTGACACTGAGGTTTGTTTACTAGCCTACAGGTTATTGATTATCTTAAAAATGGTATGAGGTATTGAATCCAGGGCCTGGCACATTTGAGGTAAACTCTACCATATATGTGGTTTTACTTAATAGATGAAACAGTCCAATATTTTCTTGCAAGTAACATTCTTCTTTGTGGCTCACTATTCTCCTTTGTGTGTGTACACCAATGTTTCCTGTTCTGAGGATGGACACCTACTTGGTTGTTGTGATTACCACTGCAATGAACATGTGCACGCTTGCTTTTATATATGCTGATTTTCTCTCTTTTGGAAGTGTTTGTGTGTGTGTGTGTGTGTGTGTGTGTGTGTGATTGATATAGCTGGATTGTCTTAGAATTTTACTGCTGTGAACAGACACCATGACCAAGGCAACTCTTATAAGGACAACATTTAATTGGGGCTGGCTTACAGGTTCAGGAGTTCAGTCCATTATCATCAAGGCAGGAGCATGGCAGCATCCAGGCAGGCATGGTGCAGGAGGAGCTGAGAGTTCTACATCTTCATTTGAAGCTGATAGAATACTGGCTTCCATGTGGTTAGGAGGAGGATCTCACTGACCACCCTCACAGTGACATGCTTCCTCTAATAAGGCCACATCTCCTAATAGTGCCACTCCCTGGGCCAACCATATTCAAACCACCATATGGGTCATATGGCATTTATTAATATTGTGGAGAGCGGTAGAGCGGGAGAGGCATTCACCTTGACAAGATGGCACCTACATCCTCTGTCAACTCCTGGTAAACAACTGTTTGCGCATGTGCGTAGAGTGAAAAGGCACCAAGTCACGGCCCATCCCGGGACGTCACATGGGGTGATGAGCAAACAGCCAATCATGGGCAGACACGCCGCGCTGTGGTGTATATAAGCAGTGCCGATTATTGGCTCGGTCCTTTTTTCCTCTTCATGATGCAATAAATGCTTGCTGCAGAAGGATCCTAGTGTCCGCGTGTCTTCTTGCTGGCGAGACGACTGCGCGGGTTACATATTATTATTATTATTATTATTAATGAATCTCTATCCTGTTTTACTTTATTACATTCTCACCAACAGTGATAAGGGTTTCCCTTCTCCCCAGATGTGCTCTAGCATTTATTATTTATTTATAATAGTTATTCTGATAGAATAGAATAGAATCTATTTTATTGAAATAGAATCTCATTGGAGTTTTGATTTGTATTTCCCTGTTGGGCTAAAGATGAGATCAAGAATTTTGAAACAAAAAACTGAATATTTAACTTACTTATTTTCCTGAGGCCTAAACACAAGTCAGAAAGGGAAGTGGTAGACAGTCTGAGTGCACAAAACTGGTAAGCACAAGAAAAAGATTGAAACCAATAACTTACACTTTTTAAGAGGCTGGGCTAGTTTCCTCAGGCCTCTAATCTTTTTGTTTGTTTATTTGTTTTTGGTTTTTGACACAGGGTTTCTCTGTATAGCCCTGGCTGTCCTGGAACTCACTCTGTAGACCAGGCTGGCCTCAAACTCAGAAATCTGCCTGCCTCTGCCTCCCATCATGCCTGCAATCTTAGCAGTGGGGAGGCTGAGGCGGGAGGAGTGCCATCCGTGTGAGGTCAGCCTGGATTCCATGAGTTCCAGATCACTGTACGAGACAGAAGATGTTTTTCAGAAACACAAAAACATCAGGAAGCAACAACAACAACAACAACAACAAAAACCCAAAACAAAAACTCAAAAAACTTTATGCTGATGTTGTACGTAAGCAGGGCTAGAACAGATCAAAGAGGCCACGTGGAATGGAAGCAACACTGGAGCAGGCAATCTCTTGTAACACCCCCCTCTCCCTCACCCCCCACCTCTATCCCCCACCTCCCCAGCCCTTCCCATCCCCCCACTAGGAAGACAGCTTTAGAACCACTGCAAGTCTGAGGCCAGCCCAGGGCTTCCTCCTGACACCATTTCACCTCTGGTAGCAGAACTGTGGCAGGGGTCAGTTTTACATCTCTGGATCTCAGAGTCCCGAGAAGCCTGTTTCTCTGTCAGTGGCTTTGCTAGTAGGAATGAGTCCCCTGCTCCCATGAGCTCCAGCTCATGTTCTTACACCTCATTGGCTTCTGGTTCATTAATGAACTGATCCTTAAAGCCATAGAGATGGATGTGTGGACTGGGGCCCAACACTTTCTGACATGTTTTCCAAAGCTGGCTGTGGGCCCATTACTCCTCAGCCTCTTGGCCTCAGAGTGGGACAGGGAGCGCTCACCTACAAGAAAATAGATGACTAGATTCTGGACAGGAGAATAAAAGGGGCTATCAGGGTAGAACATACTTTATGTTGTTTTAATTTATGTAAGTAGGCAGAGTAAAGCATATTATTCTCATTACAAATGCACCGTTAGTCACTGTGAATCTGATTTGTGCTGGAGCGGAGGGGTTGTTTTCTGGTTTTGTTTGTTTGTTTGACACAGGGTTTCTCTGAGTAATAGCTCTGGTTATCTTGGAACTTACTTTGTAAACCAGGGCCTCTGCCTCCCAAGTGCTGGGACCAAAGGCATGCACCACCATGCTCAGCTGGTGTTCATTTTAGGAGACCTTCTTACAGATTCTACAGGAAGCACAGGGTACTAACTAGTACAGCCTTCATTGAAGACTGGTCCTCTTCTGTTCAGGGAAGATGGCTGTCTACCCAGCACGGCTTTCTGGGGGGATATGATAGTGGTGAGGGAAGAGGAATACCTTCCCAGTCAGCCAGATCAGCTGCATCAACCCTGCCAGTTAATGGGGTGGCAGCCAGATTGCCCTCGCACATATGTTGTTAGAAAAAGAATCTTATGTCTCACAGGCTAGTTTTGAACCAGTTGTGTAGCTAACTAAGGATGACTTTAACTCCAGATCCATTTGATCCGGATCTTGATCGCTGGGATTACAAGTTAGGCTTTTCTTCTGGCTCTCTGCTTTGACCTTATTCTTGGCGCCGAGATTGTGTGTGCCCGAGCTCCTTGTGTTTGCTTCACAGCTCAGGAACAAAGGCGCGTGTAGATTTTGCAGCAGGCCATTTTTGTCATAGTTGTTCTGGGGGAGGTGGAGGAAAGGTGGCTGGGTGGCGCTATTACGAAGGTGCAACACCAGGTACGGGGCGGTGTAGACTCTGGATGATGCAGGAGGAGAGAGTGCCTGCACCCTGCAGCTGCTTGCCTCAACTATCAGCAGCTGCTGATCGAACACGGGTTGGGTGTGGTGGGGGATGGGGGGCGAGGTTTCCTTATCTTGGTTCTCAGCCTGGGCTTTCTCGATTTGTTAACTGGGTTCTGCCTTAAGTGTGTTGTTCTCGGCAGGGTACGAGGCTTCTTGGTATCCCCTCAGACGCTTCATTGAAGAACAAGATGATTTCTTTTTCTCCTTTCCTTTTTTCTTTTTCTCTTCCTTCCTTCCTTCCTCTCTCCCTCCTCCTTCTCCTTTTCCTCTCCCTCCTCCTCCTCCCTCTCTCTCCCTCTCTCTCCCTCTCTCTCCCTCTCTCTCTCTCTCTCTCTCTCTCTCTCTCTCTCTCTCTCTCTCTCTCTCTCTCTCTCGTCTCTGTCTTAAGACATAATGTCTTATATTGTCTGGAATTCTTTTGGGGGTTTGGGGAGGGCTCGTGGGGATGTTAAGCCCCACGTAGGGTCTCTCTGTGTTGTCCTGGATGTTCTGGAACTTCTAGCTGTACAGACCAGGTTGGCTTAGAACTTGTAGTGATCTTGACCGCTTCACCTCATTAGTATCTGAAGTCCATCTGGAAGCAATCCAGCAGAAGCCCCTTTAATGAGTCACTGTTTGGATGATGTTCCTGACTCAACAATGCTCTCCGCTGCCTCGAAAGTGACACTGAACCCTAGAACACGCTGAGCCCCTGGGAACAGACGTTAGCTGAGATATACCCACATGCTATTGTTTCCATGTGCTAGATCAGTCTTCTACACAAACCGGTTTATTCTAGTTACTCTCGTGTTAAGTGGATATTTAATTAAATGTTACATAGCATGTACAATATGAATATAGGAAAAATTATTTCTCTTTACGAAAAATAAATTGAATATTTTGGAGAGGTTCCATAAAGCCAAGACAATCTTTTTATTCAAAAAAGGTTTAGACTTCCTTATGTATGTGCATGTTTTGCTTGCATGTATGTGCATGCCTTTGAAGGTCAGAAGAGGTTGGTTGATCCCTGGAACTGGAGTAATGTATGGTCATGAGCCACCATGTCAATGCTGGGAGCTGAACTGGATCCTCTGAAAGAATACCAAGTGCTCTTTGCTGGTGAGTCATCTCTAAGACCCAAGACAAATCAATTTTTTAAAAAATGCACTTGAGAGCCTATAAGCCCAGCTCTTCGGGAGGCGGAGGCATGAGAATCGCAAGTTCAAAGCCTGTCTGGGTTACAGAGTGAGTTCAAGGCCAATATAGGCAATGTAGCAAGACCCTATGTATCTCCCCATTTTTCATTACTATGAAACTGAGAATAACTGAATTCCTAACCCACTTGTCGTTAAAAAGAAAAAAAAAAAAAGCCCTGATTTGATACCTCAGTAGGGAGATTGTTTTGAAATCATGAAGACCTGAATTCAATTTATCAGACTTGTCCAAAAGCCATGTATGGTCGCCTGCATCTGTAGCCCCAGCACTTTAGAAGAGGCAGAGACTAGAGGACTGACGGAGCTTGCTGGCCCCTGGCCTAGTTCCAGGTTCAAGGAGTGAGCATGCCTCAGGGCAGTGAAGATGAGAGGGATAAGGAAGGACCCTCAACTTAGCAAGACACTCAGCACCCTCCTCTGCACCCCACACCCCTGTGCATATACTACAGACATGTAACACTCACACACAGACACACACACACACACACACACACACACACACACACACACACACAGTGCAGCTGCTTAGGTTCAGGTCAGGCTACCTCTACATAATTGTTGGTTGAATAGGGAACTCAGAGGGCCGAAGACTTGGCTCAGTGGTTAAGAGTGCTTCCAGAGGTCCTGAGTTCAATTCCCAGCACCCATAGAGAAATCATAAAATCCAAGTGAGTTGGTGTTGGAAGCACTCAGTGTTTTAAAAAGTTCTTATTCTGATTTAAAGAGATCAAAGCTTAAAGATATAGACAACTTTCTACTGCTGTGGTTTAACACCAGGAAGGAGGATGCTGAACATCAAACAAGAGATGCATCTGAAATAAAGGTGTTGGTCCACAGGAGGAGATTGGCAAATACACGTGTTGGCACTATTAGTTAAAATAAAATGAGACAGGCCGGGTGGTGGTGGTGCAGGCCTTTAATCCCAGCACTTGGGAGACAGAGGCAGGTGGATTTCTGAGTTCTAGGCCAGCCTGGTCTACAGAGTGAGTTCCAGGACAGCCAAGGCTACACAGAGAAACCCTGTCTCGAATAAAACCAAAAGTAAATAAATAAATAATAAATAAAGTGAGACACCTAAAAATCTGTATGGTGAGAGTTGTCAAATGAAAAAGAAAGGGCAAAGCATTAGGAACAGGAAGTAAGTTCAATAAATCAAGAGATAGCATCTGGCAAGTTAGAACATAGAGGATGTGGAGGTCCTATCACAGGAGAATAAAAAAATAAAGCTCTTGGACTCAGCAGTTAAGAGTACTGACTGCTCTTCCAAAGGTCCTGAGTTCAAATCCCAGGAACCACATAGTGGCTCACAACCATCTCATAACGAGATCTGATGGCTTCTTCTGGAGTGTCTGAAGACAGCTACAGTGTACTTAGATATAATAAATAAATAAATCTTTAAAAAAAATAAAGCTCTTGAGAAAGTTTAATTAAAAAAGATAATAGAAAAATAAGAGCTGGGTCTGGAGAGGTGGCTTTGTGGTTAAGAGAACTGGCTGCTTTTCTGGAGGACCTGGCTTTAGTTCCCAGCACTCACACGGTGTTTCATAAGTGTCTCCACTCCAGTCTCATCAAAGCCAACACAGGACCAGGCACACACACAGTGCACAGACATACAGGCAGGCAAAAAACTCATAAAAAAATGAGACAAGTTGACACAGCTTATTGTATATGGGCACTATATACAATAAGCTGATTTTTCTTTTTTGTTTGTTTCTGGTCAAGGTCTCCCTCTGTAGCTCAGGTTAGCCCCCAGCTCAGAGACTTTCTGTTTCCTGAGTGTGGATGTTAAAGCATGCAGCACGATGGATGGCTCTACCCTCCCTGCATTTACTTAGGCCAGGCTAAGGAGTTAGAAGGTGATGGGCAGACAACCACAGTGGCACTAATCTTAGCGTTTGGGAGGTGGAAGCAGGAAGACCAGGAGTTTAGGGCCAGCCTGGGCTAAATAGCAAGTTCCTTTTCTGGCTTTTTTCAAGACAGTATGCACAATGCCATCCAACTTGAAGTTCCTTCTTTTAAAAAAAAGTGTGTGTGTGTGTGTGTGTGTGTGTGTGTGTGTGTGAGGAGAGAGAGAGAGAGAGAGAGAGAGAGAGAGAGTGAGAGAGGGGGGAAGAGAGGGGGAGGGTTGGGGGGTAAGCACCTGGGCCATGTGTGTATATAGAGATCAAAGGAAAACATTTTGGAATTGGTTCTCTCCTTCAACCTTTAGGTGGGTTCTGCATTTTGAACTTGTCACCAGTCTCAGGTGTATCATGCCCTTACCTGCTGAGCATCTCACCAGCAGGGAAGCCCATTCTTTTTTTTTTGTTTTGTTTTGTTTTGTTTTTTTCGAGACAGGGTTTCTCTGTGTAGCCCTGGCTGTCCTGGAACTCACTCTGTAGACCAGGCTGGGCTCGAACTCAGAAATCCACCTGCCTCTGCCTCCCAAGTGCTGGGATTAAAGGCCTGCGCCACCACGGAGGGAAGTCCATTCTTAAGTTCACTCAAGTCTCACAAATTGGATGGAAGCAGAGATTCAGGAGGAAATGTGTCTTGTAGCTTAACACAGAAGAGGTAGCGAGAAGTCTGAAACGAAGTGTTTCTATAACAGTTCAGAAACAGACTTGTGGAGCCCTCACCTTAAGGCAAGTGCTGCGTTTAAATTTGACTACAGCTGGGTGTGGCTTGGTACACCTTCAGTCCCCTGGAGGAGGATGTAGGAAGACCACACAAGCGCGAAAACTGACTAATGCAACACAGGGAGCCTTTTCCTCAGGAAAAGAGTGGGTGGGTGTGGGGGATACAATTTACTAGCTTATATTTCGAAGATGTTCTTTGCTAATTTTGTATCAAAGTTTGAAGGACACATTACTCTTGGCTTAAAGCTTTCTGCAATGGAAGTTTAATAAATAATACTACTGAGTTAAAATGCTTTGAGCTAAGAGCATTTCCTGCTACTGTAGAAGACTCTTTTTGGGTTCCCATCACCCATAACAGGCAGCTTACCACCTCCTGTAAATTCAGTTCCAGGGGATCTGACTCCCTTTTCTGAACTCCTCAGGTGCCTACATTCACATGTACACAAACTTCATGTATATAATCTTTAAAAAAGAAGAAATATAGTAATTCCTTCAAGAAAATACTTCTCATTTGTTTCTTTTTTTTGTTGTTTTGGCTTTTGGTTTTTCTGAGACAGGGTTTCTCTGTGTAGCCCTGGCTGTCCTGGAACTCACTCTGTAGACCAGGCTAACCTCAAACTCAGAAATCCACCTGCCTCTGCCTCCCAAGTGCTGGGATTATAGGCATGTGCCACCACTGCCCGGCTGTTTCTGGTTTTTGTTTGTTTGTTTTTTTTTGGTTTTGTTTTTGTTTTTCCCTTTTGAGACAGGCTCTCACACAACCTAAGCAAGCTCAATATGTAGTCAAGGATGTCCTTGAAGTCGAGGTGTTCAGATTGCAGGTGCCTACCATCAAGCTTTACTTTCAAATTATTAAAAAAACAACAAAAAAAAAACCCCTTTCATTATTCCGGTGCTGGGAACTGAACCTAGAACCCAGCACATGCTAGTCAAGAGTGCTACCACTGAGTTACTCCCATAACAGGCAGCTTACCACCTCCTCCTACAGTGTAATAAATAAATATCTATATATATATGTATAAAAAGGTTCCACAAACAACTCAGGAAATGCAGTGAGGACACCAAATCTCAAGCCAAGTGTAGTGTGGTGCAGGACTGTAATCCCAGCATTTAGCCGGTGAAAAACTGGAGTTTTCAGTTGGCATTGGCTACTCGTGACCCACGGGAGTTCCAGTCCCTTGTAGAACCTCTTATCTCAGCTGCCCAATTAGAAAATAAAGTTTGGGGTCTGGAGAGATGGCTCAGTGGCTAAGAACACTGACTGCTCTTCCGAAGGTCTTGAGTTCAAATCCCAGCAACCACATGGTGGCTCACAACCATCCGTAATGAGATCTGAGGCCCTCTTCTGGTGTGTCTGAAGACAGCTACAATGTACTCACATAAAATAAATAAATCTTAAAAAAAAAAAGGAAAAGAAAACAAAGTTTTTGTTTAACTTCTTAGGAAATGAAAAAACAAAAAAAGAGAAACATATTACTAGGGAAAAACAATAAATTTAGCCAGGCCTGTAATTCTGGCTAAGTTTATTTAGCTCTTTTGGGGGAAGACACAGGAGGATTTCTGTGGGTTCAAGGCCAGCCTGGGCTACAGTTGAGCCTATACTACTTTGAGAAAGTGTTCCACTTTCTGAAAAAGCCAAAGGGGTGGGGGTGGGGGGTAAACCAAGTAAGGCATAGGAGAACAAGCCTTGAATTGTAGGTGTGTACGTCAAGCTATCTGAAGAGAGATGGTATGAACATTCTTCTCATACTATTTACTCAACCTGGCTACCTGTAGGACACATGACATTGATTTTCCCTAATTGGGATCACATAGAGGGCTGACACCTTTGGCAGTCTGGCCACAGCAGTTCTGGGACTTGCACTTGTTTATGTTCATGTATGATGAGTGACATAAACAACGGTCATATGGGACTGACTATTTTGTTAAACACTGAGTTGCAGACACAGCAGGGTTACAGTAAAGGCAGACCTACAGAACTTAATGTCTTAAGACACATTTATCTCATTTATCTGCCCTGGTTAAAACACAGGTGGCTCTAGTAGATAAACTATAGACTTATGGAAAGAAACAATAGCAAACAGATTAGATTGTTTTGTTTTCTTTTTTGTTTTGAGACAGGGTCTCTTTACTATGTAGTTCTGGTTGTCCTGAAACTCAGTATGTAGAATAGACTGATCTTGAACTCACAGAGATCTATCTCTGCTTCCCAAGTGCTGGCATTAAAGGTTTATGCCACCATGGCAGCTTTGATTAGATTCTTATACTAAAATTGATTCTTTTTTTTTTTTTTTTAGATTTATTTATTGTTATATGTAAGCACACTGTAGCTGTCCTCAGACACACCAGAAGAGGGCGTCAGATCTCATTATGGATGGTTGTGAGCCACCATGTGGTTGCTGGAATTTGAACTCAGGATCTTCGGAAGAGCAGTTGGTGCTCTTACCCGCTGAGCCATCTTGCCAGCTCCTAAAATTGATTCTTAAAGTACAAGTTTAAGAAAAGTGTGTTGCCGGCAGTGGTGGTGCACGCCTTTATTCCCAGCACTTGGGAGGCAGAGGCAGGTGGATCTCTGAGTTTGAGGCCAGCCTGGTCTACAAAGTGAGCTCCAAGACAGCCAGGGCTACACAGAGAAACCCTGTCTCTAAAAACAAAAAAAAAAAGGAAAGAAAGAAAAGTGTGTTAAAAACAAACAAACAAACAAAAATCCTGAGGCGGGTGTACTCCTTCCACGGCCTGCATACCACTAGCCCGCACGAAGTGAGAACATCTCACTGGCTCCCACCAAGTTAAAAAAAAGGAAGAAAGAAAGAAAGAAAAGTGTGTTTGCCAATTTTGTATGCTAATAGGGAAATAAAAGCAAAAAACCCTTCAAAATCACTCAATCAATAGATGAGGCACCTAATACTGAAGTAGATGCCAATAGAAAGAAATGTCACAATTAGTGGATAAAAGTGGGCCATTTTACAAAGTATGTTGGGAAATACAGCTACTTGAAAGAAAGTCAACAGGCCAGAGAGATGGCTCAGCAGTTAAGAGCACTTACTGCTCTGGGAGAGAACCTGAGTTTGGTTCCTAGCATCCACATGAAAGCTCACAACATCTTTTTTTTTTTTTTTTTGGTTTTTAGAGACAAGGTTTCTCTGTATAGCTCTGGCTGTCCTGGAACTCACTCTGTAGACCAGGCTGGCCTGGAACTCAGAAATCCCACCTGCCTCTGCCTCCCAAGTGCTGGGATTAAAGGCATGTGCCACCACTGCCCGGTGGCTCACAACATCTTCAACTCCAGTTCCTGGGGTCTGTTGCCTTTTTCTGGCTCCACTGTGCACAAACATACATTCAGGCAAAATGCTTATACACATAAAATATAAATAAATGGATCTTGGGCTGGCGAGATGGCTCAGTGGGTAAGAGCACTGACTGCTCTTCCCAAGGTCCTGAGTTCGGATCTCAGCAACCCCATGGTAGCTTACAACCACCCGTAATGAGACTGGATGCCCCTTCTGGTGCATCTGAAGACAGCTACAGTGAATTATGCCGGAGCAAGCAGGGCCTGAGCGAGCAGGGATGGAGAGCAGCCACACACATGATGGCTCACGGTCATCTGTACAGCTACAGTGTACTCATATACATAAAATAAATAAAATAAGCCTTTAAAAAAAATGGATCTTAAGGAAAAAGAAAAAGAAATTCAAGCCAGATGTAGTGGCACCTGCCTATAATCCCAACACTCCAGAGGTAGAGGGCAGGATGAGTTTAAGACCATTTTGGGTTATCTAGAGAGAATATGGGCTACGAAAACCAGGCAAGGAAGGGTTTCATATCAAGATCCTGTATAAAATTAAAACAAATAACAAACAAAACCACATGGAAAATGAAGCTTGACATGTATGACTATAATCCGAGCATTTGGAAAGCAAAAGTCAAGGAATCAGAAGTTCAAAGTCATCCTTAGTCACACGTCTCTCAAAACAAAACAAAAACAAAAGCAACAAGCAAGCAAACAAACAAACAAGACCAAACCAACCAAACAAACAAAAAACCAAAAAGGGAATAGTGGTGCATGGCTGCAATACCAGCATTCCGTAGGTGCAGGCAAGACCAGGGCTTCCTAGGCTCAGTGAACCCAATCAGAAGTGTGTGGTGGCATATGCCTGCAATCCAGGGACTCAGAGGCTGAGGGACGAGGACTGTTGTGCATTTGAGGTCAGCCTGGGCTACATAGTGTTTTCTAGTCCAAGCCATATAGGGAGATCCTGTCTCAAAAAAGTAAAGCAAGGGACTAGAAAGATAGCTCTGTGCATACACATGGTTGTTTCTGAGTCTCGTGACCTGAATTCAACCTCTGGATCCCACATAGTGGAGATATCCAATGCCTGAAAGCTGTCCCCTGGTCTCCACACTTATACATACACAAATACACACTTGTGTGCACACACATGACACAGACACAAATAATTAATTAAAAAATACATAAAACAAGGGGCTAGAGAGACAGCACTTGCTGAATAAACACGAGGACCTGAGTTCAGATCTAACACCCACGTGAAGAGTTGGATGTGGCTGGGCACAGTGCTATGGGAGGGGTAGGGGATGTCGGGGACTTGATAGCTCCAGAGCAAGATCCTGTTTCAAAGGGGTATGGTGGAGAATGCTAGAGGAGGGTACCAGACTTTCTCCTCTGGTCTCTGCACTAGAGTGAGCTGCAGAGCCACAGCCACAGCCGCAGCCACACCCACTTCTTACACCCAGAATCTGTATACAAAACAAGAAGAAAGAAAAAGCCAAGGCTGTTGTCTCCCGGTGGGTACTCTAGGACTGGGACGAACAATTATCTGTGGGAGCAAGCAGTTAGTAAGGAAAGACACAGATGCCAGGTAGAAGTGATAAGAGAGAGCTTTACTGTAATTCACTCAGTATTTATAGTTAGGCTTGGGAATCAGACCCAGAGGAATTCGACACTTGCCCATATAACATAAACAGGAGAAAATCTATTAACACCAGACCAGAAGGAGATCTTGAAAGGAAGATCCAGTAAACCTTTAACATAAGTATGAGACTTGCTAAGTCTATGATCTAAGGAGCAGCAGTCAGGACTCCTCCACACAGCAGGTGCTCAACTCCAGCTTGCAGCCTGTCAGGGCTGCTTACAGAACCAAGTCACTCCCAAGCAGCAAGGTTGGGGAAGGAGTCCACACAAGGCAAGCCAAACCAAACCATAAATGCTATGATTAGTTATGGAACCAGGCAGATCTGGCTGTCCTAAAAGCAACCCCTGTGGTTTGATAGAGTGGTTGCTTGATTGGAAGTAGTATAGAGTCATTGGAAAGGACAATTAGATAGAAAACTTTTTAAAAAAATTCCTCTTTTTAGCTGTAAAGAGGAACACAAAAATGAGCTGATATAAAGAGGTAAGTCTAGGGGCAGTGGTAGCACACACCTTTAATCCCAGCACTTGGGAGGCAGAGGCAGGTGGATTTCTGAGTTCGTGGCCAGCCTGGTCTATACAGTGAGATTGAGACCAGACTGTACAACAGAGTGAGGCATGTGTTAAAAAGATCAACAAATAAGAGGTGGCTGAAGAGATGGCTCAGCAGTTAGAGCACTGGTCCTTCAGAGGTCCTGAGTTCAATTCCCAGCAACCACATGGTGATTTACAAACCAACTGTAATGGGATCTGGTGTCCTCTTCTGCTGTGTCCAAAGACAGCTACAGTGTACTCATATATATATAAAATAAATAAATCTTTTTTTTTTAAAAAGTAAGTCTGTGGTGGTGGTGCAACTTGTAATCCCAGGAGTTGAGCTTGAGCAGGAGGTTTCTGAATTTAAGGCTAGCTTGGGCTACATAGAAAGACACTGTCTTTTTTGTTTGTTTGTTGGGCTAG
This sequence comes from Mastomys coucha, assembly GCF_008632895.1. Lineage (NCBI taxonomy): Eukaryota > Metazoa > Chordata > Mammalia > Rodentia > Muridae > Mastomys > Mastomys coucha. The sequence continues at coordinate 81,077,242 of NW_022196911.1, forward strand.
TTTTTTGAAACAGGGTTTCTCTGTATTCCCCTGGCTGTCCTGGAACTCACTCTGTAGACCAGGCTGGCCTCGAACTCAGAAATCTGCCTGCCTCTGCCTCCCAAGTGCTGGCATTAAAGGCGTGTGCCACCACTGCCCAGCTAAGACACTGTCTTTTAAGAAAGAGAAATAAGTCAGGCAGTGGCACAGGCCTTTGATTTCAGCACTTGGGAGGCACAAGATAGGCCTCAATGACTTTGAGTCATTGAGGCCAACTTGGACTACACAGGTCCACAGAATGAGAGCTTGTGGCAGAGAGTGTGCAGGGTAGGTTAAAGTAGTGTGTGTGTGAGTGTGTGTGTGTGTGTGTGTGTGTGTGTGTGTGTGTGTGTTATATAGAACTAAGTATGGTGGTATTTACTTATTGTTGATCTTTTTTTTTTGTTTGTTTTTTGAGATAGAGTTTCTCTGTGTAGCCCTGGCTGTCCTGGAACTCACTCTGTAGACCAGGCTGGCCTCAAACTCAGAAATCCACCTGCCTCTGCTGGGATTAAAGGCATGCACCACCACTGCCCAGCTTATTGTTGATCTTTTTAACACAGGCCTCACTCTGTTGTACAGTCTGGTCTCAATCTCACTGTATAGTCCAGGCTGGACTTGAACTTGTGGCAATTCTCTTGCCTCAATCTCTTAAGTGTTAGGTATTCCGGTGTGTGCTACCATACTAGGCTAAACCATGTTTGCATACAAATGGAGAAGGTTCAGTTTAAAACAAAACAAAACAAAACAAAACAAGAAATTGCTGGGCAGTGGTGGCACATATCTTTAGTGGGAGGCAGAGGCATGCATATCTCCATAGACAGAGAAATCCTTTCTTAAACAAAGAAACAAAATCAAACCAAACTAACATCAAAACCAATTAAGCCACCAAAACCAATAAACTGGAAAACAGAAATGGCAGGATCAAGAATGACTTAACAGTTGATGTTTTCTGAGGTGAAGTTTCCTGTATCCCAGGATGGCCTGGAACTTGCTATGTACAAAGGATGACCTAGACCTTCTGATCTTCCAGCCTCTATATTCCAAGGGCTGGGATCACAACTAGTTTAGTAGGTGCTGGGGATCAAGCCCAGGGCTTCATTTATGCTAGAGTAACACTCTACCAACTAAGACACATCCCCCATGCAAAGATTAAGAAGAGAGTGGGGCTGGGGTATTGGTTCAGAAGTTAAGAGCACTGGCTGCTCTTCCATTCCCAGTACCCCCATGGAGGCTCATAACTGTTTATAACTCCATTCTCAAGGGATCCAATGTCCTCTTCTGGCTTCCTCTGGTACCAGGCACACACATGGTGCACAGACATATCATGACACTCATACACATGAGTAAATTAAAAAAGAAAAATTAAAAAATCAAAATAGCTGACACGGCGCTTTTCACTGTCCTCCAGTCCTTGCTCGCAGTCTTTCAGCCACCAAGCCTATGTTCATCGTGAACACCAATGTTTCCCGCGCCTCCGTGGAACCCAGCAGCTGGCACAGGCCACAGGCAAGCCCTCACAGTACATCGCAGTGCACATGGTCCCAGACCAGCTCATGACTTTTAGCCACACGAATGACTCCTGCGTCCTCTGCAGCTTGCACAGCATTGGCAAGATCGGTGGCGCCCAGAACCGCAACTACAGCAAGATGCTGTGCGGCCTGCTGTCCGATCGCCTGCATACCAGCCGGGACAGGGTGTACATCAACTATTACAACATGAACGCAGCCAACGTGGGCTGGAATGGTTCCACCTTCGCTTGTTCTGTATGTTTATCCACCCACCCGTAGCGATGCCCACCTTCCGGTCAGGAAAAATAAATGGTTTAAGAGACAAGAAAAAAAAAAGAAAAAAAGAAAAATAAAATAGCCGAGCAAGCCAGTAAGTGGTACTACTCAGTAGTGTGCTTCAGTCCAGCCCTTCAGTTCCTGCCTTGAGTTCCTGCCTGGCTGTTTTCCTCCCCAGGTTGGTCAGTCAGTGTTTTATCACAGCAACAGAGAGGCAAACTGCTACAGATAGAAAGCCATGAGTAAAAGAGCTAGGAGGAATGAAGAGGGCGTCAGAGCTTTCAGCCATTTACAGAGGAGGTGGGGGCCTGGAGGTGCTAAGGGGTGAAGGAGATAGCAAAGATGACTGTGAAGGAAGTAAACACCGTTCCCATACTTGAAGAGTGACTGGGACGGGCGGTTAGTTGATTCAAACATTTCCAGATGAGGCTTGAATAATGTGGAAATCGTTGGCAACAGAAGTTGAAACACTTAGGCTGACTGTGGAATGAAAGCCATAGAGTTGGAGTTTAGTCTAGAGATAAGGGTTGACAGGAGCCTGTGGGCTGAGCCTGGAAGGACATGTGTCAAGGTTCATGATGGAATTGCCTTTTGGTGTTCTCGTGGGCCAAAGGTAGGCAAACTAAGGTGGCTAATCTAAGGGGAAGTAAATAAGCTGTTTTCTTGCAGTTGCTAAAGGATCACTGCCACCATCTCATTTGGAATTTTACAATTCGGTTATAAAACGTGGCCTATACATTGGCATTTTTGCTAGGTTTTGATAATGTTATGATTACTGATTGAAAGAAGAGGAGATTCCTTCTTGGACCCAAGGGTTTTGTTTATTTGTTTAAAACAAGGTCTCACTACAGAGTGAGGGGCAGAGATCCACCTGCCCAAGCCTTTTCTGAGTGCTAGGGTTGAAGGGCTCCCCTAGCCGCTAGCCAAACCCAGCATTCCTGTTACTTTGTTACCATCTTTATCAAGTCTTTCTTCAGAAGGTGTTATTTTAATTTTATTTTGGTGTATTACAATCCCTAGTATGTGTAGGAATGGTCTGAGCCTCAGCCGTGAAGTGGAGGTCAAGGAGAAATGTGTAAGATTGGTTCTCCCCTACCATTCTGTGAGTGGGTTCCAGGGATTGAATTTAGAGAGTTGGTGAAAGGGCTTTTTTCTGAAGTAACTGAAGATGAAGATACCTAATTTTTCCTCTCTCTCTATTATTTGTTTGTTTTTATTTATTTATTTGTGGTTTTTCGAGACAGGGTTTCTCTGTGTAGCCCTGGCTGTCCTGGAACTCACTCTGTAGACCAGGCTGGCCTGGAACTCAGAAATTTGCTTGTCTCTGCCTCCCAAGTGCTGGGATTAAAAGTGTGTGTCACCACTGCCCGGCTCTATTTATTTGTTTTATGTAAATACACTATCACTATATTCAGACACACCAGAAGAGGGCATCGGATTCCATTATAGATGCTTGTGAGCCACCATGTGGTTGCTGGGAGTTGAACTCAGGACCTCTGGAAGAACAGTCAGTGCTCTTAACTACTGAGCCATCTCTCCAGCCCCAACCTTGAACTCTTGATCCTCTTGCCTTTGCTTTCCAAATACTAGAATTATAGATCTGTATGACTTTGCCTGGCCTACAGGTTTATTTATCTACTTAGACCTTTTTCTGTATGTTCTTAAACTGACCTTGCATATGAATATATATGTGTACACATATATATTCATATGAGACCAGAGGCTATTAGAAGTGACACACGGGAGGGGTTAAAGGGAGAAAAGAAGAGGAAAATGATGTAATTATATTTAATTTAAAAACAAAAAATAAAAGATGTTAGTATGTGTATATGTATATATATATACTTTTCTTTCTCTCTTTTTTTTTGAGATAGGCCAAGCTGGCCTCACAGAGATCCTCCTGCCTCTGCCTCCCAATGATTTTATTGTATGTATGTAGGCTTGAGAATGCCATGTTCTCACTCTGAATGTCTGAGGACAACGTACATGTGCTATTCTCTCCTACTGTGTGGGTTGTGGGGAAAATACTCAGGTTGCCAGGCTTGTCACCAAGCATCTTTACTGGCTGAGCCATTTTTTACCAGCTTTACTCCTGGTAAAAAAATTGCCCAAGTATTAAGTTAGGTATGTCACACTTCTTTAATCCCCGCCCTTGGGAAGCAGTGAGTTTGAAACCTGCCAGGTCTATATAGTTGCAGGCTAGCCAGGGCTACATTGTGAAATCATGTCTCAAAAATTTAGTTTAAAATAGTTGCCCCTGCTGGTCAGTGTTGGCACAGGCCTTTTATTCTAGCAGATCTGAGTTCGAGGCGGATCCAAGGCAGCCAGTGCTACAAAGAGAAAGCCTGTCTCACCTCTTCCCCAGACCCCCTCCCCGACAAAATTGCCCCAATAATTGTTAAACATGTTAAGGGTTCTGTTCAATTCTAACAAATAAATGAATTAAAAACTGTTAAAGGGACTGGGGAGATAGATGGTGGTTGGAAGCGTTGGCTTGTTTTCCAGAGGACCCAGGTTCAATTTTTAGCACCTACATGGCAGCTCACAACTGTATGTAAGTAACTTCTGTTCCAGGGAATCCGACTCCTTCACACAAACAGGCAAAACACCCAATTACATAAAAAAATAGTAATTAAAAAATGTTAAGGCCAAGTTATTTCAGAATGCTGTTTTAAGGGAGTGGAGAGATGGCTCAGTGGTTAAGAGCCTGCACTGCTTTTTGGATCGGAGCACCTGAATATCTGGCTCACAACCACCTGTAACTCCAGTTGTAAGGAGGAGTGTCTGGCCTCCACACTGACATTCACATAGAGATACACATATAATGGAAATGAAATAAATACTTAATGAAAATCTTAAAAGGAATTGTCTTGGGAGGCATAAAAATTGTTGCAACACCATGTTGGAAAGGCCAGTGTGAAGATTTTCCTTGTGTTCGCATTTCCCATGCTGCTGTATATAAGTTTCCACCACTTTTTGTGAACTCTCAAAGACTGTACAGAAAATAATAAAGGAACACCTTAGCTTTAAGTTGACGCCTTCAAAAGAACATGGTACTAAGAAAATATTAAGTTGATCACTCGAGGACTTATTTCAATTTCGTGGAAATCTGTCTAAAAGCAAGCGTTTCGTTGTTGGGACTGTCAACGTCTGTGTGAACAGAGGGAAATAACCGTGTCTACAGGGCACGGAGATCCTGTTTGTTGTAAGCTCTTTTTCCAAACGGTAACTTAGATTCTCCAGTAAAGCTGTATTCAAGGCTAGTCCGAAAAAATATTAACGGCGCTGAAGAGGAAAAATACGCAAAAATACTTTTAAAAAAATTGTTGTAAAGAATCGTTAGGAATTAAACTCGCCGACAGGTCTCCGACATAACGTTATCGCGGAAAACAGGACTGCGCAACTGGCGGTGGAAAATTCCAAGTCTTCTTAAGTAAACCCGACTGCTTCCCTTAACTCCCAGCCGGACGTGTCCCACCCAAGACAGTTCACGCGTGCTACCCTGGTCCAGCGCATGGACCAACGACTTTGCAGGGCATTTTCGCGCCATTTCACTTGAAATAAGTGAAAGGTCAAGTCTACCCTTGACCTCTGCAAATTTTCCACAATCACGGGAGGCCGGAGCCTGCAAAGCTGGCTCTGCAAGAAGACCAAAGGGGAAAAGCCAGAAGTCTCACCCTAGGGATTTAAGGGAAAAAAAAAAGGTGACAGGGTTGAGGCTTTAGCCATCTAGTAACAGCGGAAAACCCCCGGGCTCAGAAGCACTGGGTTGGAGAAAACAAACCCGGCAAGGCGCGCGCTCGCGCGGGCGGCGGGCGGAGCGAGAGCAGCGGTTGCGAAGAGATGCGGGGGTGGGAGGAGGGCGGGGGCGAGTTTGCTCTCCTCGGCTCCTGATTGGACCGTCTCAGCGAGCCGAGTGACGTCAGTAGGTGGGGGGGGGAGAACGTCCGACCTGTGCGGTGGGCGCGGGCGGGCGGGGAGCGAGCTCAGTGCGCAGGCGCGGATGCTCGGCTCCTCTCGCCCGCGACTCGACCGGCCCAGCTCTCGCGGACGAGTCCCGACATCACGCGCCCCCCCCCCACCTCGGGGACCGCCTCCTCCTCACTCTCGGCGTCGTCGAAGATAAACAATAGTTGGCCGGCGAGCGGCGAGTGTGTCTCCCGCCTCGGAATTCGGCGGGTTGCGTGGGAACGGCGGGATCCGGGGCAGCCGGCCATGGCGGGGCTGTACTCGCTGGGAGTGAGCGTCTTCTCTGACCAGGGCGGGAGGAAGTACATGGAGGACGTAACTCAGATTGTGGTGGAGCCCGAGCCGGCTGCGGAGGACAAGCCGGCGCCGGTACCGCGGCGGGCGATCGGGCTGCCGGCGACCCCCGCTCTCGCCGGCGTCGGGCCATCGGGAAAAGGCCCGGCAGCGGCCCGCGACCCTACCCCGGACGCCGCGGCCTCGCTCCCCGCTGGCCGCTGCTGTCGCCGCCGCTCCTCGGTGGCCTTCTTTGCAGTGTGCGACGGGCACGGCGGGCGAGAGGCGGCACAGTTTGCCCGGGAACACTTATGGGGTTTCATCAAGAAGCAGAAAGGCTTCACCTCGTCTGAGCCCGCCAAGGTGTGCGCTGCCATCCGCAAAGGTTTCCTCGCCTGTCACCTCGCCATGTGGAAGAAACTGGGTAAGTTCCCGGCTTGTGTGGCGCCCGCCTCTTTTTTTTTCTTTTCTCCCTTTCTCCCTAGCCCCCACCCCCCGGGCTTTTTATAGCATCAGCACCGCGTGGGCCTCCCCGGGTACCAAGAGCTCTATCAAGCGACGCTGTCCTACAAGGGATGCGAGTGAAGACTGTCAGGGTTGGAGTTTTGGGCACACCGAGTGGCCTCGGAAACACTAGGATGGCTTGTCTCCCAGCAACCGCTGCTTGCATTATCTTCTCCCTCCCACGATCAGGGGGGCAACAGTCCCCTCTCCCTTCGCTAATTCACTTGGGTAGCAGCACGCTCAGAAGTGTTTGAATGCCGGCGCCAGATTCTAACCGGGAGATAAATTTAAGAAACGTTTCTACATGGGCCAGGTGAAGGAAGCAGGAGGTGGCAAGAATTGGAGCGTTCCTTTAGCATCTGTCATAATTTTGTTCTTGTCGGGCTTGTCCCTTTTGGTTGCCTCCTACCGGTGGTGTCACTTCTTCAGATTGACCCGAATGGCTCTATGTAAGTCAATTTAGAAGGGCCGAAGTGTAACATAGGCAACTTACTTTTGTTATAGTGTTTTAGGGTAACTCCTTGAAGTGTTTATGAGAAAGGTGTGCAACATGTTAAATATTAAATTGGCCCCATGTTAGGGGTATGTGTTAACTTCTTGGTGTGTAAGTGTGTGTGTGTGTGTGTGTGTGTGTCGGATACTTAGCTAATTGCATTCAGTTTCCCAAGAGTTCCTAGTAAAAAACACTCATGTAAACACTCATCAAAGTAGTTTTTGTTAACAGGTATCTTAATTCCTAAAAGTTAAGTGTGATTATAGTTCACCTAAATTTTGAATCCTTGTGAGACAGACAGTATTTCTGTATATAACGTAAATGACTGAGGATTAAATGGTTGTTTATTTATTGCTCTGGGTATATGGTGCATATCTTTGTTACAGAAAAGAATATATGCTCCTGCCACTAAAAACCCTTTGTTTATAGTGGTGTAAGAAAGTCACTCTATTTTCATTAAAGGGATAGAGACACAGAGAATGCTGTTACAGATTTGTAAAATACATAGTATTTTTAGAAAGGCATTGTCATACAGTATAGGCTAGCTGGTTTCAAATCTGTTTTCCATCTGTTGGGCCTTTTGCCAAGTTTTTGATTGACTAGAAGACCAGCCACTAAGGGTTTTGGAGGCAGTTCCCAGCAAATCCCTGGGGCCCCTATCATGGATTTATTTTGTTTTCATGTGGGCCGAGTAGAGCTGAAAGCATTGTAGTTTATCCTAGAAATGTATTATATTATTGGCTGAAGAGGAATTAAAAGTGGATAGCGAGACAAAGAAGATTAAGATTAGACACAAAGACCTATTACAGAGTTCATTTATTTTGCAATACACTTGGGGCATGTGAATTTCCCATATGCTTTAAAAATCAAAAGCCTTTAATAGTTGAACTTTAGCTAGGTGTGGTGGTACATGCCTCTAATAGTAGTCCGTGAGAGGCCAAGGTAGACGGGTATCTCTGAGTTTGAGGCCAGCATGGTCTACTCTACAGAGAGAGTTTCAGGACAGCCAGGGCTAGTAAAGAGACCCTTTCTTTAAAAAAAAAAAAAAAAAAGATTGAAACTTTATATTGGAGTGTGGTAGCTAATGCTGGTAATCCTAGCACTTGGGTGGCAGGCCAAGGAGGATCAGGGCAAGTTCAGGACCAGGACAATAAAGTAGACTCTCACAAAGGGAAGAAAAAGTTTGAACTTTGTATTTGGTTTTATTTTAATCTGTTTTGTGCTGGTGTTGAATTGAACACAGGGTCTCTCGCACAAGCACAAGCTCTACCTCTGTGATCCCCAAGTGTCCCTGTAATAAAGCAGAGGTCATGCTGTTAATCATAAATGTATTTTTATACATGCACATACTTCAAAAGCTTCAAATGACATTTTGTACTTTAAATTATGTGTTTATGTGTGGATGTACGTATGTGAGTGCAGATGCCTGAAAAACAATATTAGAGATGTTAGCTATCCTGAGAACTAAGGTTACATGTGGTTACGAGATGCCTGATGTGGCTTCTGGGAACTGAAGAACAGTAAGTACATGCTCTAACCCTGTGTACCATCTCTCCAGCCCTACAGACAAATACTTTTTGAGTCACCCTTTTCTTCTTACTGAGTGAAACCTTAAATGAACTCCATCTTCAAAACTTAAATTTAAAAGAATTAAAAAAACTATTATGAATAAATTAGAATCATTATATAGGAAATACAAATTAAAAAATTGCAATTCTTGGGGTTGGTAAGATGGCTCAGCGGTTAAGAGCACTGACTGCTCTTCTGAAGGTCCTGAGTTCAAATCCCAGCAACCACATGGTGGTTCACAGCCACCCGTAATGAGATCTGATGCCCTCTTCTGGTGTATCTGAAGACAGCTACAGTGTACTTACGTGTAATAATAAATAAATCTTTAAAAAAAAATTGCGATTCTTAATTTTTGTTCAGCTCTTGATTTTTCTGTCAGTTAAATAAAATTACTGTTTGTGACCTGTCGTCCTCAGGCCAAGGCCCTTTCAGTCTGTTTGCCCTCCCTCTGCACTTGTGTTAATTAGCCACCTTTTCCAGGGCACATTAAAATATTTCATTTTTGATTGGCATAGTGGATCATGTCTTTTATCCTAACAAATGGAAGGCTGAAACAGGTGAATTTCTGAGTTCAAGGCCAGCCTGGTCTACAGAGCGAGTTTTAGGTCAGTCAGGGTTTCATAATGAGACCTTGTGTAAAACAAAACAAAACAAATATACACACATCTAGAAAACAACACACACACACACACACACACACACACACACACTTACACACATTTCAGGGGTTAGAGCAACTACACAGATGGTTCAGTGGTTAAAAGCGCTTACTGCCTTTTCAGAATACCCGAGTTCTGTTCCCAGCACCCACATGGCAGCTCCCAGCCATCTGTAACTTCATTTCCAGTGGATTCAGCACCCTCTTCTGATCTTCTTAGGCACCAGGCACACACACGATGCACATATGTACATGCAAATAAAACTCAAATAAGTAAATAAAACATTTTTTCACTTTCAGGCTTACTGTCTCCCCAAACTAAAACTATATTGATCATATAGACTGCCAGACAGCATTTTCTTTTCTTTTTTTCTTTTCTCTTTTTCTTTTTTTTTTTTTTTTTT
>NW_022196911.1:81087029-81087799 GCF_008632895.1 Mastomys coucha
GGCCTCGAACTCAGAAATCCACCTGCCTCTGCCTACCAGGTGCTGGGATTAAAGGCGTGCGCCACCACTGCCCCACAAGACATTGTTTTCTTATGTGACACTATGGAATTGAGCATGGTTGTTTTTCTGTTGTACTCATTGGGTTAATAGCAGTCCTTAAGTATTTTGCTTTTTAGACAGTTATTTCTTTGTGCTGGGGATTGAACTCAGAGCCTCACGTGTTATGTACTGGCTCTATTATTGAGCTATTACTCCAGGTTCCTGTACTATTAAGTCATTAATGACCTAAGAGCTATTGTTTATGTGGGCATCATCTATCAATGTAAATAAAAGTCCTACTTAAAAAGGATAATAATGCATGTCGTTAATTCCAGCACTTGGGATGCAGTTGGATCTTTGTCAGTCTGAGGCAGCCTGGTCTTCCTTACTAGTTCTGGGCCACTCCAGGTTACACAGTGAGAATCTGTCTCAATAAAGTGATAATAACCAGGCTTGGAGAGAGCAGAGGACCAGAGTTGGATTCTCAGCACCCATGTTAGGCAGCTCACAAGCACTTATTACTTCAGCTCCAGGAGAATCCAATACCTCTGACCTTCACAGGTACATATGACCAGCACTCATATGTACATATCCACACACAGCCTAGACACATATATACTTAGTTATGAGTAATTCAATCTTCAAAAAGTAAAAAATAACAACAATAATAAACTCATCATCCAAAAGTATATGTTATTTCCAAATAAGAATTCTTTTTTTTTTTTTTTTTT
>NW_022196911.1:81087823-81088679 GCF_008632895.1 Mastomys coucha
CGGCTGTCCTGGTACTCACTCTGTAGACCAGGCTGGCCTCGAACTCGGAAATCCGCCTGCCTCTGCCTACCAGGTGCTGGGATTAAAGGCGTGCGCCACCACCGCCCGGCGTCAAATAAGAATTCTTAATGTAAAGAATGGCGTTTTATATATTATTATTATGTTTTTTGCAAATCTCTTAATGTATGGCTTAATAGAAGGCATCTTAGTTCTCATCTGTTTCTGCACTTAGTTTCTTCTACTATTTGGTTTAAGTAGATTAAAAAAAAGGACCTTTATATACAGGTGTAGTAGGAAAAGGAATATTTTATTAGTGTTTTCAGAGCATTGAGTAGTCTTTGTCAAGTGGTTGCATCTAAGTTTAGTTGAATTGTGATCTGAAACCTCACTAATGAAAAATTTGTAGTCTTATATTAAGATCCTAACCCCATGAGTTTGAGGGTGTGTATGTGCATGGGAGGGTTTGGAAGAAAGAAGGGGGAAGGGAGAGATGATGTAATTAAACTATAATCTAAAAATAAAAATAAAAAAAGTTGCTGAAAGAGTGACTCCTCCTCCAGCATCTGTCTTGCAGCTCCTCAGTATGAAGTGACTCCTGGAAAGCATCTGCCCTATCTATTAAAAACAAAACAAACAAAACATTTCTTTCCCATTGTCAGACTTGGGGTCTTGAATACGTTAGACAAGTCTGCTACTGGGTTCTTGGCCCCAGCCTCCTCTCTTGGGGTTTGAATCAGTTTTTTTGCCTGTGTGTGAGTTTTGACAAGGTATATCATTCATTTGGAAAATAATGATACAAAGAGTTAATATCTTCTGAATATTGATACATTTCAGCATGTGATACAAAAAAAAAAAA
>NW_022196911.1:81088689-81101475 GCF_008632895.1 Mastomys coucha
AAAACCAAGTAGGCTACTTTTATTGATGCCACAAGAAAAGATTTGATTGGGAAGTTGTAGGCTACTCTGGTGGATATGCATTTGAGTCTTCCAGATGGCCACTAGAAAGTCAGCACGCATTTCTTCGAAGACAATACATATCGAATAACCAAGCTTTCTGCTTTCTGCTAGGATCTTTGCTCTTCCTTTCTGCTGCTCTGGGGTGCTGGGATTTCAGGCATGAACTACCACCTTTGGATCTGTTCATCTTTCTGTCTTGTTTCCTTTTTTCTTCTGATCCATGGTTTTAAATAGTTGGGGGGTGGGGGTGAGTGGATATCTCAAACTTGCTGCACATGAATTTCTGATCTTCTTCACTTCCCAAAGGTTTTTTTTTTTTTTTCTTTTTAGTTTTTTCGAGACAGGGTTTCTCCGTGTAGTCCTGGCTGTTCTGGAACTCACTTTGTAGACCAGGCTGGCCTCGAACTCAGAGATCCGCCTGCCTCTTCCTCCTAAGTGCTGGGATTAAAGGGGTGCGCCACCACTGCCCAGCTTTTTTATTTATTTATTTATTTTTAACAAAGTAAAAGGAGATTGGGCTATAGTGTGTAGCCTAGGCTGCCTTGAAGTCTCTGTGCATGTGTGGACTAGAGGATAGCCTTTGGTATCATTCCTCAGATGTACTGTCTGTCTACTGTTCCTTTTTTTAAAAGACAGTCTCTTGCTGAGAATGTGGTTGCTGGGAATTTGAATTCAGGACCTCTGGAAGAGCAGCCAGTGCCCTTAACTGCTGAGCCATCTCTCTAGCTTCCTTCCGTACCTGACTTTTTATGTTGGTTTCTGGGGTCTGATGAGCTTTGGCATCGGGCGCCTTAACCCGGCGTTCGGTTCATCCCGCAGCGCCAGTTCTGCTTACCAAAAGTGGCCCACTAGGCACTCGCATTCCACGCCCGGCTCCACGCCAGCAAGCCGGGCTTCTTACCCATTTAAAGTTTGAGAATAGGTTGAGATCCTTTCAGCCCCAAGACCTCTAATCATTCGCTTTACCGGATAAAACTGCGGGTTTCGAGTTTCTGCGAGAGCGCCAGCTATCCTGAGGGAAACTTAAGAGGGAACCAGCTACTAGATGGTTCGATTAGTCTTCGCCCCTATACCCAGGTCAGACGACCGATTTGCACGTCAGGACCGCTACGGACCTCCACCAGGGTTTCCTCTGGCTTCGCCCTGGCATTACTTTACCAACTGACTATCTTCCCAGTCCCTTGGTTATGAAATTTTAATAGTGTTGTTTCACCTCTTGTGTGCTAGATTTACAGGTATGCCTTACCAAGTCTTTCCCCAAGCCCAGCTTATAAGGGTGTAGCTATGAAGACTATACAGTGACAACTAGCTTACTTTGTGGCTTCTGCCATGACCATTGATCAGGCACTCGAAGTTTTACCAAGCATTGCTTTGTACTACCGGTGCATGAGTCAACACAGCACAGAGGGCAGCTGAGCTCTTAGAAATATTATGAGGAACTGCTTGAAAGATCATGTGGACCACTGAGAGACCAGCATGAATTGTGTGCCTCTTAGCTGAATCTTGAGGTTTTTGGCTGCAAGGGTAATTGCCTTACTTGTAACTAAGATTCTTAGGGCTGTCCATATAGCACATGAAGTAATATAGCTGCTAGTGACTAGTCCTGGCCTCCTACATATGTGTATGTGTACACACATGCCTGTGTACTTATACATATGTACTTATACATACATTTAGACATACAAAACTAATTGTGAATTGGGGCAGCAAGATGACTTAGTGGATAGTGACACTTGCTAGAAAATCTAATTACCTGGATTTGATCCCTACAAGAGAACTAACTCCTTCAAATTGTCTTAAGACCTTCTGTAAACTGTGGCTCACATCTCCTCCTGCCCACAAAATAAATAAGTAAATGTAAAAACCAGAACTCATTAGTGAAAATTTGTGCAACAGAGTTATGTTAGCCTCCTAGGAGTGCTCTCTCGAATAACTGGGTGGTTTGAAACAATAGAAACTTTGGCTTTTATGGCTTTGGATGTCAAAAGTTGGAAATCAAGCAGTCATGAGAGTGGGTTCCTTAGGGAGAATCTGTTCTACGCCTGCCTCTGGTAGCTGACAGCTATCCTTTGCCTTTTTTTGGTTTGAAGATAGATGCATCTCTGTATCTCAGCCTCTTCTTTTTGTATTCCCTTCCCTGCATTGGCTTCCTTTCTCTCTTCTAAGTGCCCACTCTAATCCAGGATGATCTCTGTTTAAGGATCTTACCCCACATTCACCTGCAAAGACCTTTCTACATAGTGCTGTAGTCACAGGTCTTAGAAGGGTAAGAGCCCACTGAAATGTATCTCATCCTCTCAGATACCTTCCCCAATAGAGTTAATTCCAAAGGAAACAGACAAAAACCTGACAGACACCTCTTAAGTTATCAAATATAGCAGTGGTTTAAAATTTTTAAATGGATTTATTTTTTAAATAGGGTCTCACTATGTGGCTGTGTTTGTTGGTGAATGCCTGTAATCCTAGCTCAAGGGTCACTGGAAGTTTGAGCCACTTTGGGGCAAGGAGTGACACCCTGTTTCAAAATGAAATAAAATAAAATAATCAGTTACCCAGCCTGAATTATTTTCTATAGTAGTGGAAAACAGTTTAGGATTAGTGATGTAGAATTCTCAGAAAGATCAAAAACCCGGAGACTTGGCCAGGTTCTCTGATAGTTTTCTTAAGGTCTTTTTGCTGTAATAGTCTATATTTATTTCAATAAAGAATATGAATCAGAAATTGCAGCCTCATTTCATTTTCTAAGTATCATTTGATTTAAAATTGTGTCATTTTCCAAGGGTTCTAAGACTTTTTTCTTTTCTATTTTTGAGACAAGCATTCACTCTGGAGTTTGGGCTGTCCTGGAACTCACTGTGCATTGTAGCTAGCCTTGAATTCACATGGTGATCTTCCTGCCTCAGACTCCCAAGTCTGGATTACAGACTTGAGCTGCCATGCCTGGCTACCTCTCTTTCACATTGTTGCAATGAATGAACTTTATATTTGAATATATATGTGATCATCTGCTCTGCTCCTTTGTGTTTCACTATCTGTGCCAGTCTATGATTTTTAGAGACTGTGATAATTGCTTTTAGTGTAGTTTTTGGAGGTGAATATTACTGTCATAACTCCCCCCAAACCTTTACACAATCTATTCTCCCCATAATAGGCTTCCTAACATGGCAAGAGCTAGGAAGGGAGTTTTGGCTTGTTCTGAATCCAAGCTTTCTTACTTGTGTTGTGACTTTGTATAAGACTATTGTGCCAGAGTGTCCTTATCTGTGAGGTGGAGCCAATGACTGTACTGTCCACCTCCTAAGAGTTTAATGAGTATATTGCCAGCAGGTATACAATATATGCCTCATCTGCCACAAAGTACACATTTTCTTTTGCTTATTTGTAATTTTTTCTTTCTTAAAATCTTTCTCTTCCCCGCTTCCTTTCATTCATCTCACATAACCCAGACTCTCCTAGAACCCGACTCCTTGACTCTACCTCTCAGGAGCTTGGATTACAGGTGTATGTCACCATTCCAAGCTCAAAAAATTACTAATTTTTTTAGAAGACTAGTTTTAGCTGAGCAAGGTAGCTCAGGTTTGTAATCTCAGCACTCCAGAGACTGAGACAGTAGGATTACTATGAGTTCAGGGTTGGCTTGAGTTCCATAGCCAGCCAGGCTATATAATGAAATCCTATCTCAAAAATAGGGGCTAGAAAAATGCTTCAGAAGTTAAGAGTTCTCACTGCTTCTGTAGAGGACCCAGGTTTGGTTCCAGTTCTAGGGCATCCAAACGCCCCCTTTTCAGCCTATACAGGCATGGAGGTATACATGTGATTCACAGACATGCATGCAGGCACCCACATATACATAAAAAGGAAAATTCTTTAGAAAGCAAACAAAAAAGACACTGGAGGTGGCTCACTTGCCTAGGATGCACAAGATCTTGGGTTCACTTTCTAGCACCACCAAAACAAATATTTAAAAATAAATGAATAAAAAGAAGAGAAGTACTGAATCTTACCTGATTCATGGTAAGACTGAAATTACAGTTCATAGGGAGCTTGAGGCAAGAGGATTTGGAGGTTGCTCCCAGTCTGGTTAACAAAGGAAAATAACAGCAATAACAACAGCACCTCCCCCCGACCCCCAACCAATGCCCCATTGCCTTGATACACAAACTGAAGGACAGGGCTCTCTACAGGTGTGCGCACTTGGTCAGCACAGCATAGTACAGCCTTGAACTCAGGGACTCCAGCGATCTTTCTGCCTTAGCCACCCATATAGGTGTGAAGCTAGTTATGTTATATATTTATCCCGGGTCTGGTGCAGTGGTGCATAGTCCATGATCCTATTATATTTGTTTGGACGAGGTAGAACCATCGTGCGTTCCCTCTAGACTGGAAAACAGTGAGAAACTTAACCTTACAAACAACAAAACCTTCATAAAACACTAAAAACCAAGTTTATAGGTTTGGTTCTTTTGAAAACATATGTAAGAGAATATTAAAGAATAGGTGGAGGATTGTTTTAACTCAGTTATCAAATGCTATAAATAGATTAAATTCAGAACTACATCTAAGACACATTATAACATGATAAAAGTGGCATTTCAAGTGAATTTCATTATTTTTAGTCCATTGCAGAATATCTATTTGTTCATACAATTTGCTCATGGGCTTCTTTTACATTTGTCTGTGCGTTTATTTTGTGTGTGTGTATGGATACATGTGGTATGTCAGCTTGTGAAGTTCAGAGGGCGTGTGTAGAAGTTGATTCTCGTGGCCTCATAGATTTCAGGGATTTGGGGTAAGCATGTATGTACCTTTGTTCACTGAGCCATCTTTTAAAAATGTTTCTTTTCTTTTTTACTAGTTCTTTTTTTTTTTTTGTTTTTTTTTTGTTTTTGGACATATGGTCTCTCTATCTTACTTACCTTTCTTGAGATATAGTACTTACCATGTCAATCAGGGATCGACCTGCTTCTCCCTTCCAGACTAAAGGTATTCACCACTATGCCGGACTTTAAATTTTCTTTTTTGAATCAGAGGTTCATATAGCCCAGGCAGCCCTGGAAGTCTGTATGTAGCTGAAGATAACCGTGAACTCTTGATCCTTCTACTTCTACCTCAAGTACTGATATTAAAGGTGTGTACCATCAACTCAGGTTCAGAAATGTGATTTGAATAGTATTGTGGCTTTGACTGTCTTATTTGTACACACACACCCATTTTATTTTAGGTGAATTTTGAACATGACTCAATTACTTATAGGCCTTTAATAAATTTTTGTTTTTCTGAATTTGACTTTTGTTACTGTTTATTTCTTTATTTAGACACACAGGGTCTTTCTGTATAGTCCTGGTTAGCTTAGGATATGATATGTAGACCAGGCTGGTTATGA
This sequence comes from Mastomys coucha, assembly GCF_008632895.1. Classification (NCBI taxonomy): domain Eukaryota; kingdom Metazoa; phylum Chordata; class Mammalia; order Rodentia; family Muridae; genus Mastomys; species Mastomys coucha. The sequence goes on from NW_022196911.1 coordinate 81,094,133, forward strand.
ACTCACCAACTCTTCTGCCTCTGTCTTCCTAGAGCTAGAACTAGGTGTCTAGCATCACAGATGGCTCAATGTCAGTAATGAATAAGTATATATACTGTCCAGGTAGAGAAGAGGACATTGCCTGTACTGTACAGTGCCTGTCTATCTCTGCTGCTCTACCTTGTGTGTCCCTGTGTGTCGCTGGGTATTGAATATAGAAATTAGTGCATTCTAGGTAGGCTTTCCATGTTACTTTCTTGAGGTAGTCTCATGAAGTTGCCCAAGCTTACCTTGAACTGTTTCTTTTCTTTTCTTCTTTTCCTTTCTTTTCTTTTCTTTTCCTTTCTCTTCTCTTCTCTTCTCTTCTCTTCTCTTCTCTTCTCTTCTCTTCTCTTCTCTTCTCTTCTCTTCTCTTCTTTTCTTTTCTTTTCTTTTCTTTTCTTTTCTTTTTGAGACAGGGTTTCTCTGTATAGCCCTGGCTGTCCTGGAACTCACTCTGTAGACCAGGCTGGCCTGGAACTCAGAAATCTGCTTGTCTCTGCCTCCCAAGTGCTGGGATTAAAGGCGTGTGCTACCACCGCCAGGCTCACTACCCTTTTTTTAAAAAAAAGATTTATTTTATGTATGTGAGTACACTGTAGCTGTCTTCAGACACACCAGAAGAGGGCATCAGACCCCATCACAGATGGTTGTAAGCCACCATGTGGTTGCTGGGAATTGAACTCAGGACCTCCAAAGGAGCAGTCAGTGCTCTAAACCACTGAGCCATCTCTCCAGCCCTTGCTTTGAACTGTTGATCCTCCCACTTCAGCCTTCTAGTAGGTAGGATTAGTTTTCTGCCAGCATGACTTCATGTTTCAATCTACTTCCAAGGAGTAACCATCACTTGACCCTTCGTTCTGTGCTGCTTGCCTATGTTTTTAGTAGTTTGATCAGATGTATTGAACACAGTGTTTTTGTGGTAAGTCACTGTTTATCTGCTTTATCTCAGGAATTTCTGAGATTCTTGGGCATTGCGTGGAATCCGGAGGGCATCAGGATTGATGTTTACTTTTCTTTACTCTGTGAACAGTGCTGCTCTGGCCATGTGTTTATGCAGTAATGTGTGGTGTATTCCTTGGGGTGGTTGAGGAGGATCCTGTCTTCCCCTCTCGCACGATACCCAGTGTTCCAGTTTATGCTCACGCTCTCCCCAGTAGCTGATTGAAGTGTATGTTGTTCAGCATTTCTGACCTCATTTGCTGTGTCATACTTTAAGCACTTGTACCCATGCTGTGCTCTCTTGTGGTTTTTAATTACTATTTACTGGGTGACTGAAGAAGACTCAGCTTACACTTCCACATTGCTGTTCATCACCAGAGGAAGTCAGGACTGGAACTCAAGTAGGTCAGGAAGCAGGAGCTGATGCAGAGGCCAGGGAGGGATGTTACTTACATCCTTGTTTCCCCTGTCTTGCTCAACTTGTTTTTTTATAGAACCTAAGACTACCAGCCCAGAGATGGTACCACCCATAAGGGGCCCTCCGACCTTGATCACTAATTGAGAAAATGCCTTATAGCTGGATCTCGTGGAGGCATTTCCTCACCTGAAGCTCTTTTCTCTGTGATAACTTCAGCTTGTGTCAAGTTGACACAAAACCAGCCAGTACAAGGGCCCAGTTCACTATAGGTAGTACCACCCAAGGGCTGGTAGTCTTGAGTTCTCTACGAAGGCAGCATGGGAAAGCCATGAGGAGCAAGACCTCCTTCATGGTCTCTGCCATCAGTTCTTACCTGCCCTGACTTTGATGATAGAATATAATGTGGAAATGTAAGATGAAATAAGCCCTTTCTTGGGGCTGCAGAGATGGCTCAGAGGTTGAAAGTGCTGACTGCTCTTCTAGAGGACCTGAGTTCAATTCCTAGCAATCACATGGTGGCTCATAACCATCTATAATGAGATCTGGCACCCTCTTTTGGTATGCAGGTACATATGCAGGCAGAACACTGTACACAATAAATAAATACATTTTTTTTTTAAAAAAAAAAAAAAAGCTCTTTTTTTCTCCTAATGCTTGTTTTGGTCATAGTGTTTTATTATAGCAATGGAAACCCTACCTCAGACAAGTCGATCTAAGCTTTCCCTCCCTCTCTCCTTCTCTCCCTGCTTCCCCTCCCTCCCTCCCTCCTTCTCTTTTGTTCATTCTGTACTAGGAATTGCATCTAGGATCTTGAGAATACTAGGCAGGTGCTCTGCTACTGAGCTACATCTCCAGCTCAAGATGTTTTTCTTAAATTTTTTGCTGTACAAACTCAAGTGTTAACATGCTAATTCAAGATAGGTTGCTTTTTATATTGTGATAACTGTTCTAATGTATATATCTGGAGAAGTAAAATATAAAATGTTTTCTTCTTATTACAGCAGAATGGCCAAAGACTATGACGGGTCTTCCCAGCACGTCCGGGACAACTGCCAGTGTGGTTATCATCCGGGGCATGAAGATGTATGTAGCTCATGTAGGTGACTCTGGGGTGGTCCTTGGAATTCAGGATGACCCAAAGGATGATTTTGTGAGAGCTGTGGAGGTGACACAAGATCACAAGCCAGAACTTCCCAAGGAAAGAGAAAGAATCGAAGGACTTGGTGGGAGGTAATCATTGTTTTGTCTGTCTTATTTTGGCTCTGCTTAGCTAACTGTGTCCACTCTATTGTTTGTTTCTACATCTCCCCCACTACTCCCTTTTAATTGAGGCAAAGTTTTATTATGTAGGCCAGCCCGATATGTAACTCACTGTGTAGCCTCAGCTGGTCTACAGCTTGCTGTCTTCTGCTTCAGTTTCCACAGTTCTGGGATTATACATGAATTTCCCCTCTTGCCTTCCACTCTTTTTTTTGAGATAGGATCTTATATAGCTGAGCCTGACCTGGAACTCCTGATCTTCCTGCCTCTTCCTCCCAAGTGCTTTGCTGAGATTACATGCATGTGCAACTATACTTGTTCTATTTCCCTTTTTTTTTTTTTTTTTTTGGTTTTTTGAGACCGGGTTTCTCTGTGTAGCTCTGGCTGTCCTGGAACTCACTCTTTAGACCTGGCTGTCCTGGAACTCAGAAATCTGCCTGCCTCTGCCTCCCAAGTGCTAGGATTAAAGTCATGCACCACCACTGCCCGGCCTGTTTTCCTTTTTGTTTTTGTTTGTTTGTTTGTTTGTTTTGAGACAGGGTTTCTCAGTGTAGCCTTGGCTGTCCTGGAACTCACTCTGTAGACCAGGCTGGCCTGGAACTCAGAAATCCACCTGCCTCTGCCTCCCAAGCGCTAGGATTAAGGTCATGCACCACCACCGCCCGGCTCCTGTTTTCCTTTTTAAAACAGTTAATCTTCTGGTATTATGAGTTTTCATCTGCTTGTTGCAAAAATGTCTATATTCATATTTACCTTATTATTTTGAATTGCTTTATTTATGAAAATGGCTCTAAAGGAGAATAGCTCAATAACAATTGGTAGAATTTTATTGTAAGCCTTATGTAATACTGATATAGACCTTCAGAATCTGGACAGAACAGAACAGTTAGACTATGCCATGTGCTTTGCAGATACTATTTTTACAGTTTATCTTTGTCATAATCCTAGATAGTTAGAAAAGTGTTCTCCTTTTTGAATCTGGGAAATGTATGTATATATGTATCTACAGTGAGAGAAAACACTTCATTGACAAGATTGGCATGCTTTTCCATTTTTGCAAAACTCTGCAGTGTTTAGTAGGTGACAGCTAGTCTCTCATCTCTTCTGTCTTTAGACTGTCGTGGAACGTTACCTTTGGTTGCAGTAGCTGGATACACACACATTTTAATATAATTTTTTTTTAAAGATTTATTTATTATTATATGTAAGTACACTGTAGCTGTCTTCAGACACACCAGAAGAGGGAGTCAGATCTCTTTATGGATGGTTGTGAGCCACCATGTGGTTGCTGGGATCCGAACTCAGGACCTTCAGAAGAGCAGTGGGTGCTCTTACCCGCTGAGCCATCTCGCCAGCCCTAATTTTTTTTTTTTTTTTTTTGACACCATGTGGGCCAGGTTAGCCTCAAACTCACAGAGGTCCTTCTACTTGTACTAGGATTAAAGTAAAGTATTTGTCACTGCTGGGCAGTGATGGCGTACATCTTTAGTCCCAGCACTTGGGAGGCAGAGGCAGGTGGATTTCTGAGTTCAAGGCCAGCCTGTTCTACAGAGTGAGTTCTAGGACAGCCAGGGCTACACAGAGAAACCCTGTCTTGAAAAAAATATGTGTCACCAAGCCCTGGAAAGAGTAAATGTATAATCTGGAAAATAGTTTTTTTATGCATTACCAGCCACGGGGTGTGAACCTGTAAGTTTGAGCCCATCTTGGGCCATATAGCATGAGCTACATAGTAGAGATACTTTTCCAAAAAACAAACCAGTTATCATCTGTGCACTCCACCTATTTAGTGCCTATTCCTAGTGTTGGCAACAGTGACATACTGTTCACTGTCATAGATGGCTTATTCCAGAATAGTATGTGGTTAGGACTTGTGGAAGCCCCTATACCAGGTTTTGCAGTACCCGACTTCATCATTTAACCATTGTTCCTGGGGTTCTGTAGCATAGCCAGACATTCCACTGCTGAAAAACTCTATACACACAGCCCTCGTGATGAAAGCAGCTGACTCTGCACTCCTGCTCAGAAAGGTTTGCATTTCTTGAGGAATCTCCAGACTACATTTTGAGAGACACTTTTTAAATGTGCATTCAGCTTCACCTTTTAGATTTTAACCGTAAACTTAGAATTTCAAAAAAAATCTAAGCAATATAGTAGAAACATGGGCTAATTTTTTCTATATTGCATCGAGTAACTGCTTGGACAATTATATACCTCTTATTGATTAGGAGGCTGACCAGGCTTATGTCTTTATTTTGCAGAAAGATGGCCTTGAGTTTATCTTCTCCTTGTACTTTTTCTTGTTAAGATAAACAAATGTCAGCTCTGTTGTAGGACAGCATTGCTTATTGTAAAATGACCCTGGAGTGAAGCTTCATCTGAGACTGTATAGACTCACATTTCTTTTTTTTTTTTTTTAATTTTATTTTTATTTATTTTATGTGTATGAATACACTGTAGCTGTACAGATGACCTTGAGCCATCATGTGTGTGGCTGCTGGGAATTGAACTCAGGACCTCTGCTGGCCCCGCCTACTCCGTCCCCGCGTTCTTGTGTAATTCACTGTAGCTGTCTTCAGACGCACCCAAAGAGGGCATCAGATCTCATTACCGGTGGTTTTGAGCCACCGGGTGGTTGCTGGGATCCGAACTCAGGACCTTCGGAAGAGCAGTCAGTGCTCTTACCCGCTGAGCCATCTCGCCAGCCCTAGCCTCACATTTCTATTTGCAAATATAGCTGTGCCTTCCAACAAGTGTGCAGTTTAATTTGTGGACAGACCTTATAGTTAGGTCTTTATTTTATGTGTATGTATATATGCATTTGAGTGTATGCCACATATATGCACATGACTATGGAGTCCGGAACAGAGCATTGGATCTCCTGAACCTGGAAGTAGAGTGCCTGTGAGCTGCCAGTGAGGCTGCTGGGAACCGAACTTGAGTTTTCTGTAAGAGCAGTAAGTGCTCTTCCGTGCTAGACCACCACTCTAGCCCTGTAGTTACAGTCTTGTGAGAAGATGTTGAATTCCTGGGGCATAGGAAACTTACTTGATTATGTTGGGTACTGGGGCTCATGCCTGCTATCCCAGCATTCTAGAGGGTAAAGCAGGATTGCTATGAGTTGATAGCCAGCCCAAGTTAAATAGTAAATTGTAGGCAGACCTGAATTACATAGTGGGGCCTTGTTTATTGAAAACTTATCTGTTAAACCAGCCGTGGTGGCAATTGCCTGTAATCTCAGCATTTGGGAGTAGAGGCAAGGAGACTGCTGTAGGTTTGAGGTCAACGTTATCTATAAAGCAAGTTCCCTGACAGCCAGGGCCACAGGCAGTCATTCTGGTGGCTACAAAGGGACTCCTGAGAATCCTAAGGATTGCTTTCCTTTGTCCTTGAAATTGCTGTCTTGGGTATTTTTATTATTTTTGTTCTGTAATGTGTAATCTTAAATGAATCTGTTTTGAGGTTACAGTCTGTTTAATCTTATGAGAGATAGTTACGCATATAGTTGTTTTTCCCCCATATTTATTTATTCTGTCTTTCATTTACTAGTACTATATTCCCCTTCCTTTGTCCCTCCCTCCCTTCATCTCTCCCTCTTTCTTTGTGAGAGAAGAGAGAGATTGTGTGTGTGTGTGTGTGTATTTTACTTGGGATTGAACTGAGAGTCTTATGCATGCTAAGCAAACACCCTCCTACTGACTCGCATTCCCAGTTCCCTATAATCTCTTATTCATTCATTCATTCATTCATTCATTCATTCATTTATTTATTATTTTTTGGGGGGCAGGGTCTCACTATGTAGCTCTGCTGTAGACTGGGTTGGCCTTGATCTCACAGAGATTGTCTACAAATGCTTCCTGATTGTGCCACCATACCTGGCCCTCACAATCTTTTAAATTGAGTCATTATTTTCTTTTTTGGCATTTCTGGAGATCAGACTCAGTCCTTGCACACGTAGGCAATCTCTGCCATTTAATTGTGCCACTGGTCTTTTGCTGTACATGTTTAATATTGGAAAGCCTGATGCTTTTTCATTATATTTTTTAAGAAGATATTTCTTTCTTGAATATTTTCTGATTTTTTAACTTGAGTTTTTAAAGTTATTTGATTTTCTTTTTTCTTTTTTTCTTTGGTTTTAATAGTATTTAAAAAGAAAGAGTGTATAGATTTTCCCTTTTCACTTATAAATACCATCTGGACAGTTGGACACATGCCTTTTGCCATTTGGGAGCAGGTGTAGTTTTGCAAAAATTGAGCCATTTTGTGATAAGTTATTTCCTGTCTTCTCTCAGTCCTGACCTAGACTGTTGGCCAGCACTCTTGTTTTTGCAGCCTCTGTTGGTGCACAGTCAGCTCTCTGCATGGCAGGCTGTTCCTCTCCATTTGCCTTTTAATACAGAACAACAACAGAGTGTGCAGTAAAAGTAGTGTCTTGTAACATTGCTTTGGTTTTAGACTGTTTTTTTTTCCTTAAACAAACAGTACCATTATTTATCTTGTTTCTCAGACACACAAGGACCATAATATCCTTGCCATTAAGATATCAGGGGAACTGTCAATACATTTGTTTTGGAGACAGCTATTGGAATTGCTCTGTGCTGAGGCTCGACTGTCTGGTTAGTTGTTTAGAGAGAACACTTGGGCTTTAAGATGGTTCGAAGAGAGAATGCAGGCATTCATTCTCGATGCATTTCTCCTGTGTGAT
>NW_022196911.1:81101485-81111144 GCF_008632895.1 Mastomys coucha
TCCCAAGTGCTGGGATTAAAGGTGTGTGCCACCACCTGGCTGTGTGATGTTCTGGTGAATGGGCAGTTTACTTCATTCTCCCCATTTGAGTTTTAGCTTTGAAGAAACATAAGAAATTGACTGCCTTTCGGCTTCTACCTTTCCTTGGTTTTAGAACTGAAAGATGAACTTTTTCTCCAAAAGGAAGGTGAACAAGGGATTTTTTGCAATTCTGCTCTATAGTGACATTTTTGGTTATTCTGTTTTTATCTGTTTCAGCTGAACTGTCACCATATCAGTGATGACCACTGGCCACATGTGACTGCTTACGTTTAATAAAAATTAAGCCATATACCGGGCAGTGGTGGCACACGCCTTTGATTCTAGCACTTGGGAGGCAGGGGCAGGCGGATTTCTGGGTTTGAGGCCAGCCTGGTCTACAGAGTGAGTTCCAGGACAGCCAGGGCTACACAGAGAAACCCTGTCTTGAAAAAAAAAATTAAGCCATAGAACCAGTTTCCCTTGTCCTCCTTACAGTGTTTCCTAGCATTGTGTTAAGCACTTCCCACTGCTGCTCAGCTCTCCTGGCTTGGACTTTGTTTTTGTTGCTTGCCCTCTTTAGGTGAACTTGTCTACTTACTCTCTCCCTGCCAGTCTCGTCTGGGAGTGTGTGTGCCATGCTAAGTGTGGAGGTCAGAGGACTACGGGGGCCTTGCTCTCTGCCTTCTACCTTGTAACAGGTTTCTTTGCTGTTTTTCTGCTGGACACACCATGCTCAGTGATGAGAAAGCTTCCAAGGATTCTCCTTTCTCTGTCTTCTGTCTCTCTGGAGGAGTGCTGGCATTATAGACGGCCCTGCATTTCTGTCTGGCTTTTACATAAGTCCTGGAGGTCTGAGTTCAGGTTGACAGGCTTGCCCCATCCAGTGCTTCAGGTGCATCCAACCATCACTTCTATCCTTCCCTCAGGGTTTGGTTCTTTTTTTCCCTTTCTTCTGTAGTAGTGGATGTTGAACCTAAGGGCTCATATATGCTAGCCCTAAATGCTAGCTGTATCCCTAATCTAGTTTTCCAGGCTGTGAAGACAATTGACTCTTAGTGCACATAGAGTTAATGTTCATTTAGTTTAGGGAGATAGAGTCCTGCTACTCAAAGACAGTAAACTAATAAGGTGACACATGTACCAGCGTGTCAGATTTCTTATTAATAGTGAGACTCTTTGGCAAATCTGTCTGTTGGGCTAAAGGCAAATCAAGTGGGTGCCAAGCATGCTCAAGGCTCAGTGTTCAATTCCCACCAATGGGGTGGGGAAAAAAAATCTTCATATCAACTGGTTTGCATATCTTCTGTCAATGTATAGTTTTTTGTGTGGGTAGGCATGCATAAAGGTCAGAGAACACCTTACAGGAACCAGCTCTTTCCTTCTCATATGTAAGCCTTGTGGATTGAACTTAAGTCATCAGGCATGGTGGCAAGCCCTTTTACCTCCTGAATATCTTGCTGCTTCCCTTGATTATATTTGGAGATGGGGTTCTCATTATGTTGTCCAGGTGGCCTTAAATTTCATGATCCTCCCACCCAGTCTCCTTAGTAGGTGGGATTACAGGCACCGATGTTACCACACCTTGGGAACTGGTTTGTTCACCCTGCGTTTGAGATGTCTCTTTGTTTGGCATGGCCTTGCAGCCTGTGTAGGCTGAATGGCTATTGAGCTCCAGGGATCCTTCTGTCTGCCTCCACAGCCTGTGTCCATCTTAAGCATGTACCATCAGCACCAGTGTGCCTTGCTTTTATTTGGTTCCTGAGGATAGAACTAAAGTTCTCCTGTTTTCTTTTTCTTTTTCTTTTTTTGTGACAGGGTTTCTCCGTATAGTCCTGGCTGTCCTGGAACTCACTCTGTAGACCAGGCTGGTCTCAAACTCAGAAATCCACTGCCTCAAGTGCTGGGATTAAAGGCGTGGGCCACCACTGCCTGGCTATACTTTGATTTTTTTTTAAAAAATAATTAACTATACTTAAAAAAGTTTTAGGTACCCTGAGGTGACTAACTCCTTTATAAAGATTTTTATTGCTTCTTTGGCAGAATTGTAGGAGGATTTTCCTATCCTGTAACTCCCAGATATGTATCTATAAAGCTGTTGTGTTCTTCAGGTCTAGTTTCATGCTTTGAATTATAGAACCATCTCTATATACAGGAATCTGTACTCCAGAGAGGCGATGAGTCTTCTGCCACAACCTTCCAGGGGCTTGGAGGTCTGAGTCAGCATGCCTGGCTCCTGTTATCTTCAAACCAGAAACATTGCAGCTAACATTCTTCTGTTTCCCTCATCCCCCAGCGAAACCAGACAACCCTTTTAAATCTGTTGTATATAAATGTCCATTTACCAAGGCTTTTTCACCCTCTTGATTGTCTGAGTCCTGTTGTCCTCTGCTTTTCTTTGACCTGTCTCTTCATTTTCATATTATTTGCGGTTGGTTCTGTTTGTCCTAATCCAGTCAAATTCCTCTCATGTAAATTCTACCCTGCTTTTTCTGTCCTTTTATAGTAAGAACCTTGGGTTATTATATCTTTGTACTTGAATATATAGCATTATTTTGTGATACTATAATCTCATTTTATTAATTTGTAACATATCAGGCTTAGTTGTATTTTAATCATTTATACTACTTATGAACTCTGCTCACTTTTTAGTGTGATGAATAAGTCTGGAGTGAATCGTGTAGTTTGGAAAAGACCTCGGCTCACTCACAGTGGACCTGTAAGAAGGAGTACAGTCATTGACCAGATTCCCTTTCTGGCTGTAGCAAGAGCGCTTGGTAAGATGGACTTACATTTGGTAAAATCATGTTGTATTTCTGCTCTATACAGTGGTGAGATAAAAGGTGATATGGAGAGATGAGACCTTACATGGTGACATTAGAGATGATGAAACTGCATGACAGTATTTTAAATGTGAGAGAAGAGGTGAAGCCTGCATTTCAGCACCACTTGTTCTTTGTCATGATTAATGTCTGTGGTCTTACTCATTTTCATCTGTACTTAGGGATACTCAGAGATCTGTGAGTCTGCCAGTACTCATTCAGGTACACATATATACCTGCATGCCAGTCCAGGTTTCATGCTATGACTGAAACCACTTTCAGTATTCTTAAGCTTCAGAAGTTGGTTTGGTTTTTTTGTTTGTTTGTTTTTCCTTAGCAAAATACATTGTTCATGTCAAAATAAAAATAATTTTTTCCTAGTCTTCTGGTTTTGGAATGAAGACTAGAATTTTTTGTTGTTTTTATTTATTTTTGAACAGAATGAACATTGATTTATTAAGGAAAATCGAGAGTCTCCATAGGAGAAATATTCTTTTTTTGTTTTATTTTTGAGATCTCATTGTAGCCCAGGCTGGCATGATATAAATGTATGGTCCTATGTGGCCTTGTCCTCATAATGAACCTCCTGTCTCAGTCTCCCAGTTGGCTAGGATTACAGGTGTGATCACCACATATAGCTGACACTACTGAATTGTAACTAATGAAATACCTGCTGTGGCTCTTCTACATAGGGGTAGTTTTTCTAAAAAAAAATTCTTTAGAGAGATGGCTCAGCAGAAGAGCACTGCCTGCTCTCCCTGAGGACCCCATTTCAGTTCCCAGAATCTACACGACAGCTCTCAACTGTCTGTAATTCCAGTTACAGGGGATATGACATCCTCATGCAGACATATATGGAGGCAGAACACCAATGTACATAAACTAAAAATAAATCAAAGAAAATTCTATGAGGAAATAACTGTTTTTGCTAAGTAGATACCTGAGTCCCCTAGTGTCAGGTGTTTTGGTAAGCCTTGGATGTGTAAGGCAGACAGACTGTTGTCATGGAATAAAGCCTTGCAGCTGGGAGTGGTAGGCAGTGAAGAAGTAAATGAAGTAATTTTACATTAGGAAATCCCTTGAAAGAAAGAGACATTGCTGATTTTTTTTAAAAAAAAGATTTATTTATTTTATGTATATGAGTACACCATTGCTCTCTTCAGACACACCAGAAGAGGGCATCAGATCCCATTACAGATGGTTGTGAGCCATCATGTAGTTGTTGGGAATTAAACTCAGGACCTCTGGAAAAGCAGTCAGTGCTCTTAACTGCTGAGCCTTCTCTCCAGCACTGAATTTCTTTTTTAAGAAAGGAGAAAAATACTTTATACATTGTGACAGAAATGCCACTTTTAGGGAGTATTGTGTTAGCTGCATTTTGAAAGTGGAAAATTGGACTGGTTTTGTGAAAAATATTTCAGGAGTGTATCCTGATATGGGAAAGATCATATAGGGTATCAGGAATTGTCACCATGCTGGAATTAGGCTAGGCATGTGGCTCAGGTGCTAGAGTAATTGTTCAGCATCACATAGCCTGTGTGTGTTACATCCCAGGACTGAAGAAGCTAGCTGTCAGAGTGCACACATACTAGTCCCAGGACGTGGGAGGTAGAGGCAGAAGCATCAGACGTTTAAGGTCATCTTCAACTACATAATGACTAATTCAAGATCTATTATCATACAAGACACCCTGTCTCAAAAATAAGCAAACAGGCTTGAGTTGGTGAGTTAGCCATGATGAGTTTCAGTTAAGATGCAGGTATACTAAAAGTACTATGGTCTTGAGGCTGGAACTGAAAAGTATACATGTGCCATAGTGCTCTTAAGGAGGGTAGAGAGCATCTCCCAAGACTCTCTTTTCCATCATGTGTGTGGTGGAGATTTATTTCAGGTTGTCAGGCCTGGTGCAAGTGCTTTTGCCCACCAAATCACTCATTGACCCATTTTTTTTCATTCATTATATAAGAAATTAAAAAAATTTTTTTTTCTAGGATGGGGTCTCTTGGGCTGGTGAGATGGGTCAGCGAGTAAGAGCACTGACTGCTCTTCGGAAGGTCCTGAGTTCAAATCCCAGTAACCCCGTGGTGGCTCACGTAATGACATCTGACGCCCTTTTCTGGTGTGTTAGAAGACAGCTACAGTGTACTTATGTATAATAATAAATAAATCTTTGTGCCAGAGCAAGTGGGGTTGACTGGAGTGAGCAGAGGTCCTAAAAATTCAATTCCCAACAACACATGAAGGCTCACAACCATCTGTACAGCTCCAGTGTACTCACATACATAAAATAAATAAATCTTTAAAAAAAAAAAGATGGGGTCTCTTATAGTTCAGGCTGACTTGAAGAATTGGGTGTGTAGCTGAGCTGTTTTTAAACTCCTGATTCTCCTCCCTCTATTTCACAAGTGCTGCTATTTATATCATAAAAGGTTACTTTTACTATAGTTTTGATTCTAAATCACTGAAACAGGTATTGGGAACCCTTGTGGTAGGTCAGCCACAGGGAGGAGGCCAGCAGCCACAGAGTTGATGACCGTTTGGAGAAAGTTGGTTGGTGGCCTGACAGTTGCTGATACTTGGACTTGAGAGCTGTCAGGTGTTCTGGGAACAAGCCCTGGAACCAGAGGAACTGCTCCTGGTGTCCTTTCAGCACCCTCTACTGATGGAAAGGGGAATGACCGCCAGTAGGCAAGCAGCTGCCAGTACCCAAGGCTCCCCCTTTGATCTACAGAAAAGACATCCTGTGATGCTATCAGGGAGCCGACATACGTATGTCGTGATGAGTTTAAATTTTCAGAGTCTAGGGATTTTTGCTAATGAATTCAAAGCAATTTCAAACCCCATCTCAAGTTCCTTTTGCATAACTCTTGAGAAGACTGTCATGTGTGTTGGGAACGTGTGCACTGCCCTTTTTCTAAGTGCCTCTTCTGAAGTCTGCTTTAAATTTCTTTCTTTTTTAAAAAATTATGTAAATGGGTATTTTCCTTGCACATATGTCTCTGCCCCATATATATATGTATGCCCTTAGAGGCCAGAAGAGGGTTTCAGATCCCATGAGACTGGAGTTATTGTTGGCTGTGAGCCAGCATGTGAATACTGGGACTTAAACTCTGATCCTCTGGAACAACAGCTAGTGTGTTCTCAACTACTGAGCCATCTCTCCAACCCTCTTTCTGTCTTTGTAATACCCATTCTTTATGATTTTTCATTTATTTATGCATTTGTATATGTGCATACATGCCATAGCACACATGTGGAGGTCAGAGGACAACTTTTGAGAGACAGTTCTATCCTTCTAGTGTGTGCGTCCAAAGTGTCAAGCTCAGATTGTCAGGCTTAGCATCAGTCACCCTTAGCTACTGAACCATCTCACTGGCCCAGTGCCTATAAAATCTATATTATCCAAAATAAACATTTTAAAAAATTTTTACATATTTAATGTATGAGTGCTCTGTTGCATATATATCTGCCTGCCTAAAGAGGGCATCAGATCCCCTATAGATGGTTGCAAGCCACTATGTGGTTTCTAGGAAATGAACTCCAACCCCTGCTCTTAACTGCTGAGCCATCTCACCAGCCCCCATATTAAACATTTTTTAACTAAGAAAGAAAAAGACATTCTCTAGAGAGGACGTGGGCCGAGAAGAAGATAGCTATTCAAAAGCAAATATCAATTGTGCTTGATTTTAAAAATATTTATTATAAACATGTTGGCACATATACTTGGGAAGGAGAGGCAGGCAGATCTCTGAGTTTGATGCCAGCTTGGTCTGCAAAGTGAGTTCCAGAACAGCCAGGCTATACAGAGATATCCTGTCTCGAAAAACATATGTATATATGTATATATTGACTTTGCTCTGTTGGCTTAAACGGGCTTGCAGAGCTGTTTGTGGTGCTGGGGTTTGAACCCAGAGCCTCAGATGCTAGCAAGCACTTTACTGCTGAGCTGACTGTAAGTCCTTTTTAGACATTTTATAATAGGTTCTACTGAGTTGCCATGCTGGCTCAAACTTGGAGTCAGTCCTCCTTTCCCATTCTTCAGGCAGTGAGACTTTGTGCTCTACTGTACTTACTATATTTATTATACTTCATAACTTATTTGGTTTTCTTTGTGCAATGAAATTACCTATGAATAATTTCCTCCTATTCAATTCATCTGTATTCTTCATCATCCTACTGGGCTGTGAAAGAACTCCAGCATAGTATTAGAAGAAAAGTGGCAGTCAAGACATAGTATTCTTTTGTTGTTGTTAAAAGAGAGTTATGTCCTTAATTATTTTCCTCTCATTCTGGGGCCTAGGTCTCTGTATATCCTAGGCAAGTACTCTTACTTCTGATGTAAATCTCTACCCCATGGCATGGTTTGATTTATATTTTTTCATCAGTATTTAAATTGTACTGGGTGTTGGGTTACAAGCCCTGATCCTAAGCTACAGAAGGTCATTTTTATTTAAATGTTTCTGTACTTTGAGTATATTGTCCAGCACACCCTCCTATCTCATTCCTGACATCCTCTTTCACTAGTCCTCATTGTTTCCCCTATAGTTTCATTTCTAATTTCATTCTTGAATTATATGAACTTATGTATCTGCTTAAAGTCTCAGAACATCAAATGAGAGAAAACACAGATATTCTGAGTGTGCAGTTTTCTTTAGTGCTACTTTAAGATTAAGGAGGGTGTTTGCTGCAAATCTCCATGCTGGTTCTTGAACATGATGAGAGAGTTCTCTTGTTCCTAGTGTGATTGTGTGGGTTTTAAACACTGTCAGTTGTTGTGCACCTATAGGGATGGACTGGGTACTCTGTCCTTTAGTCGGTGATGTGACTCCTTTACAAGTAATAGTGCTTCTTCTGTCCCCTTTCCCTAGGTGACTTGTGGAGCTATGATTTCTTCAGTGGTAAGTTTGTGGTGTCACCTGAACCAGACACCAGTGTCCACATTCTTGACCCCCGGAAGCACAAGTATATTATTCTGGGAAGTGATGGACTTTGGAATATGGTTCCACCTCAAGATGCCATCTCTATGTGCCAAGACCAAGAAGAGAAAAAATACTTGATGGTGAGAAGTGACTTAGTGGTTTCATGTTGTCTGAAGTTTTGCAGTCTTGTCCATGGTTATGAGTCTAGCTAAGGAGGTTTGTCTTGTGTCTTAGTGCACTGAACAAACTCAACCATTTCCATGTGCCTTGCAACCTCTAGGCTTTTCTATGTACTTGCCTACTTTGGATTTTTTCTATACATATGAACATATACCAAATGGCCTTTTAAATCTAGCATTCACTTAGCATAACATGTAAAGTAAGGTTTGTTTTCTGGCACTGAGCATTGAACTCAGAGTTTAACAGATGCTAGGCAAATACATAAGCTTTGAGCTTTCCCTCCAGTTTATTTATTTATTTTTTTCTTCTTCACTTAAAGATAGATTTTCTTGCCAGACAGCGGCTTACGCCTTTAATCCCAGCACTCAGGAGGCAGAGGCAGGCAGATTTCTGAGTTCGAGGCCAGCTGGTCTACAGAATGAGTTCCAAGACAGCCAGGGCTATACAGAGAAACCCTGTCTCGAAAAACCAAAAAAAAAATTCTCCTGTCTTCCTTCCTGATAGTAGAGGTGACAGGCATGCAGCACCTTGCTCATGCTCAGTCCTCAGCGCCTACTCTGAAAAAAAGACTATAAATGTCAGTCCCATCAAACTGTGAGTTTGTTAAGAGTTGTTATTCCAACATTCATTCTTGTTACCCAGACTTAGTGTTTTACAGTTAGTGATTATCAGATAATAACAAAGATGAAATAACTTGCTGGGTTGTGGTGCACACCTTTGATCCCTGCACTCAGGATGCAGAGACAGGTAGATCTCTGAGTTGGAGGACAGCCTGGTCTACAGAGTGAATTGCAGGAGAACCAGAGCTATATAGTAAGACCCTGTCTCAATAAACAAGAAAAACTAAAAGAACAAATGAAAGAAGTAGCTTGTATGGAATTGTTTTTCTCCGTGGAGCTTTGCTGAGAAGTAAAGCAGATATGCTGGAAAAGTGAAGGGTAAAGGTGCATCACAGTGAGTAATGATGGCTTGTGTTGCTGTGTGAGCCATGTGCCCAGAAGAGTTTGGGAGAGTCAGTAATTAGCAGGAAACGTGAACACTGCCCTCAGTCAGTTTAGACCACCTTTTGTTATGTTTTGTTTTCATGACAGGGTTTCTCTGTAGCCCTGGCTGTCTTGGAACTCACTCTGTAGACCAGGCTGGCCTCAAACTCAGAAATCCCGCCTACCTCTGCCTCCCAAGTGCTGGGATTAAAGGCGTGCGCCACCACTGCCTGGTGTGGTTCCCTGTTCTTTGGCACCAGTGATCATCCAATGGTTTCCTGGGTAGCTGGCATTACTGGACCAGGTCACTGTCGTGGGCTCCTCAGTTGTATGGAAGTCAGCCCCTATAGTAGTTTTTTTTTCTACCATGACTAATTGTCTTATTTGTTAATTATGTTTATAATAATTTACTTCCTCTTAAAGATTTTTCCTTCCCCTCAGCAGAGCCTAGAATAAAGGGGCCAGGCCTCCTCCCTATGGGAGAGGTGTGAAGAAGGAGGAACCTCACCCAGACTGGCCTGGCTTCACATTTACAAAAAAAAAAAAAAATCCCTTCTCTGTAACTTTCCTGAGAGTAGATCAAACTTCTTGACTAAAGAGATAAAATTAACACACATCCTTTATATCCCATACTGGTACCTGCTCCAGCCTTCTCCCTCCCTCCTTCCCCCCCCTTTCTTTCTTTCTTTCTTTCTTTCTTTCTTTCTTTCTTTCTTTCTTTCTTTCTTTCTTTCTTT
>NW_022196911.1:81111307-81126326 GCF_008632895.1 Mastomys coucha
CTCTCTTTCTTTCTTTCTTTCTTTCTTTCTTTTTCTTTCTTTCAGAGCTGGCTGTGCTGGAACTTGAGATGTAGGCCTTAAACTCACAGAGATGCATCTGCCTCGGTCTTGAAATGCTTGAATTCAAGGCTTGCACCACCATACCCTCCCCCAAACTGTATTTTAAAAATAAATTTATCAATGCATTAGTTTAACATGATTATAGAAATTTTAGATCATTTTTGAGAATTGGAATTTTATTAACTTATTTGGCCACACTTTAGCTTTTTATTTTTAACTTTTTGTTTTATTGTGTTTATGAGGATGTGGTGTGTATGCATGTGTGTTGGTCAGAGGGAAGTTTGAAGAAGAGCTGGTGACTGCTACCATATGGGTCTAGGGGACTGAACTGTAGACTTTGAGTCATCAGGCTTGGCAGCAGGCACTCTTACCTACTGAATCACCACACCAGATTCACCAGGTTTTTAATTTGAATCATATGCAGTGATAAGTAATTGAGAATTAATGTTTTTCCTTCTTGTTCTTTTAAAAATAGGGTGAGCAAGGACAGTCCTGTGCCAAAATGCTTGTGAATCGAGCACTTGGCCGCTGGAGGCAGCGTATGCTTCGGGCAGATAACACAAGTGCCATTGTAATCTGCATCTCTCCAGAAGTAGATAATCAAGGGAACTTCACCAGTGAAGATGAGCTCTTTCTGAACCTGACTGATAGTCCTACTTACAACAGCCAAGAGACCTGTGTGATGACCCCTTCTCCAAGTTCTACACCACCAGTCAAGGTACACAGTACTACAGGGACACACACACACGTGTGTGTGTGTGTTCCTGATAAAGCACAATGACCAAGACTAAGTTATACAAGAAAGTGTTTTCTTTGTTAATCTGACTTGTGGTTTCAGAGGTTCGGAGTCTATGAAGTGAAAGAACAGTGAGATCTCGCTCTTTTTTTTTTTTAGATTTCATTTTATATGTATGAGTGTTTTGCTTGGATGTCTGTCTGCTTTCCATGTGCATGCCTGGTACTGTCTGAGGTTACCTTGGAGCCCCTGGAGCTGGAAATATGGACAGTTGTAAGCTGCCATGTGGGTACTGGGACATGGACCTGGGTCCTCTGCAAGCACAAGTACTCTTTAACTGCTGAGCCATTTTGCCAGCCCTGAGGGTTCACATCTTGATCCACAACCAAGAGAGAGAGAGCACTGGGAATCTCTAGTCTTTTGAAACCTCAAAGCCTAGGCCACCCCCTCCTAATTCTTTGCAAACAATTGTGCCAGCTAGGGAGCAAGTGTTCAGATATCAAGGGGGCAGGATGTTCTCATTCATTCTAACACACTTTGTGTGCTTTTGTGATGAGACCTCTATGGTGTGGCCGATGGTGACTGTACATTGGCTGTGTAGCTGAGGATGATCTTGAATTCCTGATCTTCCTACTTTTATCTCCCAAGTGTTGGGATTACAGTATTTACAATCATAACTGGTTAATTAAGACAGAATTTTGGATTTGAATTAAGTTCAAGAAAATAATGGATCTTTGCAATATAATTCATTGCTGGAAAGACTCCTTTTCCCCTCTGCCCAGATAAACCGTATCCTTAGTTCTTCAAAGAGCCATCTTCACACAGGACCAATTTGAAGTCAGGTGTATGAATATAACTTAACAGAAAAGTTATTGTTCTCATTGAAAACTGTTAATATGTGGTTCTTATTGATCCCTTTTATGAATCTGTGGACGTTTGTAAAACATTTATAGATCTGTGAACCACTTGTATACATAATAGTTAATTTAAACCTATAATACAGAGCTATCTTGATATGATCCATGTTATCAATAACAACACTGAGAGATTAAATATTTTGAGCAAAGTTATACAGAATCAAGATTGAATTGGCCCTAGGATATTGGACCTTAGACTTGTTTTTTTTATTAGCATGGGTAAGAAACAGCATTATCCTCTTCTAGTGCTTGTTTGACACTATTTCAGGCCTGATCCTCCTACCAGGGTGCTGAGATTACAGAAGTATGCCACCATGCCTGATTATTCAGTTTCTTAGTGTAAATTAAAATGGAATGTGTTTGAGATGTGCTGAGGTGGGGTTAGAAAGAGACAGCTCACTGGTTAAAAGTACTTGTCTGAAAGACTTCAGAGGACTTGAGTTTGTTTCCCAGCATCCATACCAGGCAGCAGAAAACCACGTGTGACTCTAGTGCAAGTAGATCTGATTCCCTCTTCTGGACTCCTAGGGTACCCACACACACATATACATACATAAATAAAAATAAGTTAAATCTTTTAATAAAAAATGTAAGCTGAGGAGCACACTTAATTGAGTACAGCATTTCCATTTCCCGATTTATTTAGAACTCAGTTAACCTGGCTTTGTTAGAGTTTATTTTTTAGGAGACTAGCAATTAAAGTGGGAAGTAAGGCATTATGCTATATCATCTATTAAACAAATTTTAAAAGGGTCAGTGAACTGTTTTGCTTTTAGATAGGCTGTCATGTAGCCCAGGCTAGCCTTGAACTCCTGCTGGGCTTACAGGCCTGTTCTAAACAAAGGCTTTAGAAGGATTTTTAATTTGGGTACTGTGGTTGTGTAAGTCAGTGTCTGGAACTTATCATTACTATGCTATCTCTTACTTCACATAGATGGCAAAAATATACATACAGTGAGGTAAAGTGTAGACTGTCATCAGTAATTGACAGTGAGTTTTTTTCCTTTCTTCCCTCCTTGGTCTAGTTTGCTTGTTTTTGCACTAGGGTAGACCTTGGGGTCTAGTGAAGGAAGCATAAGCACTCACTCTACTGCTAAGTTATATACTAGTCTATTACTTTTGGTTGGCCTTGAACTTAATGTATAGCCTAGGTTCAC
The DNA here is from genome assembly GCF_008632895.1 of Mastomys coucha. Lineage (NCBI taxonomy): Eukaryota > Metazoa > Chordata > Mammalia > Rodentia > Muridae > Mastomys > Mastomys coucha. The sequence continues at coordinate 81,114,178 of NW_022196911.1, forward strand.
CTTGAACCTGTGGTCCTCTTGCCGTAGACACCTGAATAGCTATGATCTCAGGCTTGCTGCATAGTTTGAGCTGATTCATGGCACTAAATTTTTCTGTGTTGGTTATCAAACCCCGCAAGTTTGGTCAAGCCACAGAGTTACACCCTTGCCCCCTATTCTAATTTTCTTTTCTTTTTGGTTTTTTGAGACAGTGTCTTTCTATATATAGCTCTAGCTGTCCTGAAACTCATAATGTAGACCAGGCTAGCCTTGAACTCACAGTGATCTCTCTGCCTCTGCCTCCAAAAGCTGATTAAACATGTGTAACACCATGTCCAACTTCTTTTTTAATTCATTGCTATGTGAGTGTGGGTGTGCATGCCACAGCGTTCATGCAGAAGTCAGAGGGTGATTTCATACTGGTTTCTCCTCTTGCTTCTATGTGGGTACTGGGGACTAAATTCAGTTTGCCAGGCTCATGTTGGAAGCATCCTTATCTTACATATTGAACCATCTCAATAGCCCATAGTACTTAAAAATAAAAATTTTGTCTATTTGATGTTGGTGTTTTGAAATAGGATCTTCTGTACCACAGGCTGGTTTCATTTTTTTTTTCTCCCCGGAGACAGGGCTTCTCTGTGTAGCCTTGGTTGTCCTGGAACTCACTCTGTATGCTAGGCTGGCCTTGAACTCAGAAATCCATCTGTCTCTGTCTCCCAAGTGCTGGGATTAAAGGCATGTGCCTCCACTGCCCGGCTTCAAACTCTTTATGTACCAGAAGGTGGCTGTGACCCGATTGTCTTGCCTTCATTTTTCAAGTGCTGACATTACAGTACACACGTGTACACTTGGCTTTCGTAAAAGAAACTTTATGTTAGAGGTTTCTCTTTGAGCCAGGCATGGTCTTGTGTGTGTCTCTGACAGCTAGGGTAGAAGGATCATGGATTCAAGGCTACCTTGAGCTAATAGCAAGACTCTCACAGGAGGATTGCCATGAGCCTGGCTTAATTAGAGCATGTAGAGCTAACAGATTAATATGGGTAGCTACATATTGAAGTTATAGCTCAGGAAAAAAAAAAGACTTTTCATTGAAAAGTTTAAAATAATAGTACAGAATGACACCTGTTACAGTTTCATTTATTTAAGGCTTCAAAGATTTGTACCTATTTTTGACTAGTGACTGTGTTCATTACTTTCTTGTTCCCTAATGTGCTTATGGAGTTGCCATTTAGACCAATAGAGAAGGGATCCCTTAGGGTTAGGGATCTAGGCACAAGACTCCTGCTGTAATGTCAAGATCTGGGAGGCCTAGACAGGAGGACCACTGCAAGTCTGAGAGCAGCCTGGACTACAGAGTGAGATACTGTTGCAGACGTCAAACCTGTCTTACCACTGGAACTCTTAGAGAGTTGTGGGTAATATTATCCAGACCCTGTCTTAGTAAGGGAAAGGAGGAGCTGCGAGAAATTTTTTAAAAGAACACTCTGGAAAATTTTTACTTATAGTTTTAAGCTAACTAGTTTAAACTAGTTTTTTGGAAGAAGCCATTTATAGGAGAGGGGAACTAGTGTCCAGTTGATAGAGAGCTTGCCCAGCATGCATGAAGCCCTAGGCTTGATTCCTTGTACTGTATAAGCTGAGTATTAGCCTATATCTGTAATCTAGCACTATAAAGTAGAGGTAGGAAAATCAAAAATCTATGGTCATCCATAGTTATATAGCAAGTTCAAAGCCAGCCTGGGTTACATGACACACTGTCCCAATTTTTGTTCTAAAAAGGCCATTGAGAGGCATTGAGATAGCTTGGTTGATGACAGTGCTTGCTGCCTGAGTTCATTCCTGGGATCTTCATGGTGTGAGCAGAGAGCACATGTAAACTTGCCCCCTGACCTCTGCATATGCATACTGTGGTGCGTGTACTCTTACATATAGACATTTATGAAAAGTGTAAGTTAACAAAATTTTTAATTGCTTTTATTTTGTATGTCCATATTTGTTTTCACACATACATGCTATCACAGGACAATAATATGAGCCTATAGGTCTTAATGCATTGAAGAGGAATTTGCTCTCTTTCACCCTAATTATGTCATCATTATGTCATATATGTCATATTTTTTTAAAAGATTTTTTTTATTATTATACATAAGTACACTGTAGCTGTCTTGAGATGTGCCAGAAGAGGGCATCAGATCTCATTATAGGTGGTTGTGAACCACCATGTGGTTGCTGGGATTTGAAATCAGGATCTTTGGAAGAGCAGTCAGTGCTCTTACCCACTGAGCCATCTCACCAGCCCACATATGTCATATTTTAATTAAAATTGAAAATGAGTTTATATTGGTAAGAATTATTTGATTTACCAGAAAGTTGATATGTCAGCTTAAGTTTTTCATGGGCTTATGTTAAAAGATAAGGATTTTATGTAACATAATTAGAGCTAGTTTATCAATAGTATATTATTATTGTATATAAAATTAAAACACAGAGTTTTAGCTGGCAGTGGTTATATATAACTTTAATTTTAGCACCGGGGAGACAGAAGTAGGCAGATCTTAGAGGTTGAAACCAGCCTGGTCTACATAGCCAGATTCAGAACAGCCAGGACTACAAGGAAAAATTCTGTCTCATTAAACAAACAAATGAGTAAAAAACCAAAGTAATATAGAGTTTGGATAAAGAAATTAAAACATTGAAAGCAGTAATTTTGCCCTTTTCTGCATCTGGGTACAGAGTAAATGTCTTGGTAGAGTGTGTGTTTGTGGCTATTTTAATGGGTCTGTTTTGAAGCCTTAAAGTATTTTACTTGGTCCCAGATGTAGTTGGGAAATAGCTGTGAGCACATGGTCTTCTCCCTTGGGTGCATGATGCCATCTCTTGTGATGAGATAGGTTCTGCCATAGGCTGGCCAGCCTTGGCCTCTCAACCCACGTGAGAAACAGGGTCCTGGTCAGGTCGTCAAGACGTCAGCAAATAAAAAATGGCAGACATGACACAAGGAAGTGCAAGATCTGAATGTATATTCTTAAAATTAAACATCTGACTTTTATGGTTATTACAAATGAAAAAGAAAAATCTGGCGGCTCAGTGGCCAAGGTATATCTTAGACCATCTGAAACACACTGGGTAGCTGTCTCCTCTGGATGGGTGCAGCACCTCCCACGCTCAGGCCTGTGAAGGCTCTGCCGGAGTCGGGGGTGTGTGTGTGTGTGTGTGTGGAGGGGGTGGGAGGGGGTAGGGGGGTAGGAGGGGGCTGCAGGCAAGCTAGCCAGGAGAGTATAGAGAGTCGAATGCTTGAATACTCTGCAGTACAGCTCTCACTCACACACTAGGCTCAAGGTCCTGAACATCCTTAGTAAACACCCAACTGTCCTAATCTTCTGGGCTAGCAGAGACGTGCCCCAGGGATCCTATTCTTGATAATCCCTGGTAGTGTCTCAGCTGCCCTAGGTGGCTGAAATAAGGAACTTCTCTATTCAGGAAACTTCAATGCCCTACCTCCCTCATTATCTCCCTAACATTGCTGGAGGCAATTAGTCTGAATGTGGGACATTGCCTACGAAATTCCAAGCCAGGGTTCGGCTAAGATGTTAGAAGAACATTGATGGTTAGTCAGAAAGCAATGTCCAATTTTTGTTTAGCTATTAGTAGATCATATCTTGGCGGGCACCTAGCACGTGAGACCTTCCATAGACTATGGAAAGGACAAATCTGGGCTACCTCAGAGTTAGGTATGCCAAGGAATGAATTCCAGGAGACTGGCTTCCTTTGAAGCTGTATGCCTCTGTGGGCTGCTATCACACTGACTTTACTGGAGTGGGTGTGGCAGGGTTCCTTCTGATACCACTGTACTGATTGCCTTCTTTGCAATCCTCCCTCCCCAATTTAGGGTGAGGAAAGTGAGTTCATGCCATGCCTTTGCCATCCGTTTGTCTGTTCTTGAGATAAGCTTTCTTTCTGGAGCCCTGGTTGTCATGGAACTTGCTTTGTAGACCAGGCTGGCCTCAAACTCACAGAGATCCACTTGCCTCTGTCTCCTGCCTGAGTACCAGGACTAAAGGCGTGTACCACCACCACCCAGCTGGTTTTACTATCTTAACAATGCCTTAAGAACTTACTGTCTGTGTCAGTTTATTGTGCATAGGATAAATGTTTATTTTTCCTTTTTTCCCTCTCAGTCACTGGAAGAAGATCCATGGCCAAGGCTGAACTCTAAGGATCACATACCTGCCCTTGTGCGCAGTAATGCCTTCTCAGAGAAGTTTTTAGAGGTACCAACTGAGATAGCTCGAGGGAGTATCCAGACTGTAGTGATGACCTCAAAAGACTCAGAGACACTTGAAGAAAATTGCCCCAAAGCCCTGACTTTAAGGATTCATGATTCTTTGAGTAATACCATGTCAGTTGGCCTCATGCCAACCAATTCAACAAATTCTATCACGGACCAAAAAAATTTAAAGATGTCAACTCCAGGTCAAATGAAAGCTCAAGAAGTTGAAAGAACCCCTCCAGCCAATTTTAAAAGGACATTAGAAGAATCCAACTCTGGCCCCCTTATGAAGAAGTACCGACGAAATGGCTTAAGTCGAAGTAGCGGGGCCCAGGCTTCGAGTCTCCCTACAGCATCCCAGCGCAGGCACTCTGTCAAACTGACCCTGAGGCGCAGACTCAGGGGCCAGAGGAAGATGGGAAATCCTCTTTTACACCAGCACCGGAAAACAGTGTGTGTGTGCTGAAATGGGCCTGGGAAGTGGGGATCTCCCTACATATGACTCGAGGGCTTTTTAAACTTGGTGCCGAAGTTGAACTTTTTTAAGGGGACAAAATAAAAGAGTATACAGTTTGACTTTTTGGAATTTAACAGTTTTATTCTGGCCTTGTACTTTCCTGTATTATAATGTGAATTTTGTAGATGTAGGAAATAAGTTGCTGTACAATGTGTGTAAATTTGTATCCTTTACACAAGTTTAGTCTCTTACTCTGACACACAGTAATTGTGGCAACAGGGCTAATGTTGAAGAAAAGTCAGAAGAATCTTTATGATTTTAAAGATGTCTTTAAAGTTTTTAAAATGCTTATTACATACTTGTATACACCCCTTGTGAAGAACACATGACTTTTTAAAGAAAATTACTAAGCAAACTGGAAAAGTGAAGTATTTTCATAGTGACCTGTGCTCCACTTAATGTTTCCTAGGGACCATTAGTGTCTTTTTAAAATTACATTTTATTTCACATTTCATAATTCAGAAGTAAACGTTTCATAGGAAAAAATACTGAGCTGTGCTAATGTAGCTGATTTTAGTCTCGTCTCACACTATGCAGTATCTTCACTTCAGTAGCATTCGGCTAGAACAGTACATACATGTCTGCGCTTACGGAAGTCTCTGGCACAGGAGGAGGTGTGTGTGCCTCATACACCACCATTCGTCCAGACCAGTGGCATTAGGCCATACAGTTACTCTCTTCTAGTGTTTGCTTAAAATATGTGAATTCCTCTTGCTACTTCAATAACAGATGGTGCTGCTAATATCCAACATCTCCTAAATTATTTTCTATCATACAGTTTGGTTATATGAGTATGTCTATCCAATAAATCAGTGAACTGATGCCCTTATGTTGCTGGCATTTTGTTGGTGACTCTTCATGGTAGGTACCATCAGTTAGATATGTAATGTAAGTGTGCTTTCTTGACTTAAAATACGTACAGTGCTCATTTTTTATTTTAATACAGAACACAAACAGATATCTAACAACACAATTCAGTTACAGCTTCTAAGTGTTCAGTAAAGCTCTGGCTCCCTACCTTGGTAATACAGTAAAACCTAAAGGGAATCTTAATTTATAGATATCTAAGATTCTATAAATGTGGTATGTGTGGAACTGTGCTCTTAAGAAACATCTTAAGCTCTTGATTTGGAACAAGAAGCCTCACTGAGGGCTTTCGGTGTGCCTAAGTTGGGAGAGTTCTTGCCTTATACACAGGAAGCCCTGCGCTTGATCCCAGCACTGCATAAACCAGAGGCAGGAGGATCAGGGATTCAAAGTCATCCTCAGATACCTGAGAATCATGAGACAGTGTCTCATAACAGTAGTGGATAAAACAAAACCAGAGAGATAGATGAGGGTCAGGAGAGCTAAAAGAAGGCCTAGGGGTTTAGTGTGAGGGTTTGCTTAACTGGTGAAAGGCCCTGCATTTAAAAAAATAACTAGGTGTTGGGGATTTAGCTTGGTGGTAAAGTGCTTAAGGCCCTGGGTTTAGTCCTCAGCTCTGATGAAGTGGGGTGGGTGAAAAGAGATTCATTAGTATTTTATGTGTATGATTATTTTGTCTGCATATAAGTATGTGTACCACGTATATGCTTAGTGTGCTTGGAGGCCTAAGAGGGTGTCAGATCTCCTGGAACTGGATTTAAAGGAAAGTTTTTTAAAGTAATTAATTTTTTTACATTTATTTATTATTTGTAAAGATTTATTTATATGAGTACACTGTTGCTGTCTTCAGACATTCCAGAAGAGGGCATCAGATCCCATTACAGATGGTTGTGAGCCACCATGTGGTTGCTGGGAATTAAACTCAGGACCTCTGGAAGAGCAGTCAGTGCTTTTAACCACTGAGCCATCTCTCCAGCCTGTAAAGGCAGGTTGTAAACCAGTAAGTGGGTACTGGAAATCAAAAAAAGGTCCTCAGGAAGACCAGCTAGTGTTCTTCTGAGCCATCTCTCTAGCCATAATATCTTGTTCCATAACACTAGCAAAATAAAGACTGATTTGAATATGCTATGCTGCTTACTACATTTGGATACTGACTCCTGGGACGGCACCACTGAAATACTGAAACTTAGGAAGTGGATCCACTAGGATGACTTTGGGAATGCTCTTAAAGGGAATTATAGGACCCTCTTGATAATTATTAAATGTGCTAATTGTTTAAATTAGTTGGTCTCACTGACAGGTCTTCATGAATGTACCCTACAATTTTAGGTCTATCGTTCAGATGTCTTTCCTTTTCATAGCTGCCACTACCCAGTCCAAAATAGTTTCTGAGTTAAACTCTTTTGGTTGTCTGACCTTGGATCTGAAGGTTTGTATTCTTTACCAAATTTAAGAATCTTTTAGCTATTACCAACTTTTTCTAGCACTACCTTTTTTTTTTTTTAAAACTTTTTATTGAGAATGAGTTGTACATCATGTACCCCAGTCTGGCTCATCTCCCAGCCTCCTCATGTTTGCTCTTCAAACTTGTAACTTCCCCCACAAATAAAAAACAAACAAAAAAGAAAAACCAAAAGCATAGAAACCATCTCATCGTGGAAGCTGTAGTGTGCCACAGTGTGTCCCACAGTATACCACTCTGTCCACATCTTCACTTGGAAGTGTTCATTGCAATGAGTCATTGGTCTGGTTTGAGATCTCTGTTTTTTGTGACACCATCAATATTGGGTTGGACCTCCTGTTTATCCTGTTGCTACCCTGAGTCTGTGCCATGGAGACCTACAGCTTTGGATCAGCAGGACTGCCCTTTTTCACATCCCAACCTTTTGCAGATGGTTGGAATTTTTGGGTGGGCCAATTCAGAGCTCTGGATCTGGGTCTGGGTAGTAACTGAGATGGTTGGTGTGTGGGTTTTCCCTTATCTGCACCATCAGGGTGAGCTATGTAGGAGGCAGGGTCAGCTCTCATGCTCTAATGCCCTCGTCCCTGCTCATCCACTGTGCTGCCCAGGTGAGGGGCAGGACCTCTGACCTTCTGATCTAATATCACATTTTTATGCTTTAATTTCCCTTCACTTTTCTTTGATATATTGTTTTAGTTTTAAATTTTTCATCCGCTTTTAATTCATTTTCTTATTCTGTTCTTTGAGACAGTCTTGATTTGTAGGCCAGACACACCTTGGACTTGCTACCAACCTGCTTCAGCCTCTGGAAAGCCGGGTTATAGGCATGCACTACCACAACAGGGGGGAACTTTAGGGCTTTGATTTGTAGTCATTTGAAAGGTAATCTAACTAATAAATCTTGGACTACTTGGACCAAACATCTATCAAGGACAATGCTAATGGGAATATACAGCTTATCAATGTTATCTCAGATTTGTGATGAAAGCAAATACCAAAGCAAATGAAGAGAGTTTGTTTATTCTAGGTTTTCCCTTCCCCTTTCTCTTATTTTCTGAGGTAGTGTCTCACCAGAAAGCACAGGCTGGCTTTAAATTTACCGAGGATCTGACTGTGATATCAGATTCACTCAGGCCTCAGCCTCCTAAGTGCAGCGATTACACGTGTGAGCTACCAAGCCTAAGCTATGATGTTTGCTTAATCGGACTGAACCTCATGTAGCCCAGGCTGGCTTCCAACCTGCATAACCCAGGGCTCAACACCTAGGCTCTCCACCACTACCCATAGCCTATAACTCTGTTCCCAGCTCTTGGTATCGATCTTTCCCGGGCACTAACCCTCTGTCCACACGCACACATAATCACATTCCCCTCAAGAAACTGTACAGTGAGACCTGAGAATAAGATGGCACAGTCTACCTTTGGAGAAGATTTTCCTTTGCAGGGTGGCCACTGGGGACCCTAGTACCATCTAGGCTCATGTCCTCTTCTTCAGTCTGCTGCAAGTACATGATTACCTATTTCATGTATGTATAGTTATGTATATAAAGGCCTTGTATAGTAGAGACTGTCTTCAATCCCCTATGTAGGGAAGAATGGCCTGGAACATCTGGATTTTCTTTTCCATCTACTAATAACAACAAAGAGGAGGCCTTTAATTTTTTTTAAAAAATCACTATGTATTTGTGGGTGTGGGGTGGGATGCTATATTACATGTTTGGGGGTGAGGTCAGAGGACAGTTTAAGTTCTTTTTCCATGTAAGTCCTGGGGATTGAACTCAGGTGGTCAAGCTTGGCAGCAAGGACTTTTACTTGCTAAACCATCTCACAAGCCCTGAGAGGAGGTTTTGAGACAACAAAGGGTTAAACTAGAAGACAGCTGTACCAGTTCATCACATGATTATAGCAACTGCCCGTTTTTTCCTATCCCAGGAAATCCTAGAGCCCCATCCAGAAGCAACTTGCTTAATCTGAGAGAACCAGAAGAGGGAAAAAAAAATCCTTTCCCCTTACTATTGTGGTCAACTAAGACATTTAAGTCAGGGGAATGCTCGTAGCCGCGGGGCTGTATGCTTCCCTTGGGTCCATGTCCATACTGCAAGTTGGAGACAGACAGAAGCAATGTTCTCATTCATAAACATTCCCATTCATTCCCTCTTCTCTTGTTTCTAAGCTATGAAGAGCTCAATAAGGAAAAAAGTCCCTTATCATTTGGGCAAATGATGTGGTCAATTGAGGGGAGGGAACCTCAGTTGAGAAAAATGGTTCCACAATGTAGGATCTGGTTATTAGGCAGGCCTGTAGGGCATTTTAATTAGTGATTGAGGGGAATTAAATGTCCATTGTGGATGGTGCCATATCTAGACTGGTGGTCCTGGGGTCTATAAAAAGGCAGGCAGAGCAAGCCATGAGTCATACACCAGTAAGCAGTACTTTTTCAATGCCTCTGTACCAGCTCCTGCCTCAAGGTTTCTGCCTGGTTTGAATTTCTGTCGTGGCTTCCCTCAGTGGACTTAGGATCTGTATGCCAAATAAAACCTTTCTTCAACGAGATTCTTTTGGTTTTGGTGTTTCATGACAGCAATAGTAACTCTAACTAAGACATATGGCCATGGAAATTACTTTTTTTGGCCTTGACCATGACCTCTTGCCCCCAACTCTTGATACTGATGACATGCCTAAAAAAATCTACTTTAGATTCCTTTAATCTGTATGATAGGCAAATGTCTTTTTATTCATTCCTGGTTGTTCATACCTGGCAGCCTATTACACGTCTAGGCAGGAACATCATGTCCAAATTTCAGGTCCATTTATGGTTTTAAAAGAATTATACTTTATTTAAAAAGATTTTTCGGAAGGGACAGTGTTCTCAAACTTGGTGGCACTGGACTGGCCTAGAATTTGATATGTACACCAGTGCTGGGATTATAGGCATGTCCTACTGGAATCCCATAAAAAGAGATTTAGGCACAGTATTAAAAGGTGCTCAGAGGAGGGAGAGTGTGTGTGTGTTTCTCAAACAATAGCTCCCGGTCAATGACTAGTTGAGACTCCAGGGACCCTTAAGATTTTTCCAATGCCATCTTGAAAAGCCCCAGATAGTCTTCTTAGACTCTCTATGGATCCCTGTATTGCCCAACAAGTTCCCCCTTCAAAGTCTGGGGCCTCTCCATCTCCAGATGTTTATGAACATCCATTCCTACGACAGTAACCACTAAGGATCCCAACAAAATTTCTTACAGGCCCCTTATTCAGAGCAACACGTACTCAGCGACTGGACTGAAGACAGACCTCCAGCATAGACTCCCGGAAGGTAAACACAACGTCGCGGGCGGGGCGGAGGGCGGGCTTGGGGAGGCTGAGTGGTCAGGTAAAAGTGATTGGCAGCTGCCACGTCCACGTGCTTTTAGCTTCGAATCAGGTGTCGCGAGAATTCGATGTAAACACACCAGTGTGCCTGGCTTCGGGCTCCTCGCCGGAGACTCCTGGCTGAGGTCCGCAGGTGTTTGGTGCATGTAGCGTCTTCTCAAAACAGAAAATCCACCAAGGTGCCTCTTCCAGGCCCGCAGACACGCCTGCCTTTTCTCCCCTGCTGCCTGCATTCACAACCGAACCTGACCCACCCGCTTCACCCGAACTTCCATACTGTTGTGTTTTCCCTCCAGCCCCAGCGGATTGGATGGATTCTGAAGGCGCTCCGCCTCTTTCCTACTTGCTGGTTGGCGAAGCTGACCTCCAAGGGCGGTGCCGCGCCGGGGCCAGTTTGCTCCTGGGATTGGCTGGTGCGGTGGTTCCGCCGAGGCGTGGTAGGAAGTGGTAGCCGTCAATCACGAGGGAGACTCCAAACAGTGAGCCTGGCGCTGGAGAACAGCGTTTACCGGCGGAGCGGCCGGTGAGAGGGCTGGCGGGTCCTTGGCTTGGGGGAGGTTTGGAGAAGAAGAGGGACAGGCAGTCTGAGGGAACAGGGCTTGACCAGCCTCAGTTGACGGGGAAAGGTGCTGAAACTGGAGGAGAGCTGGGCAAGAGGCCAGAGGGCGGCCGGGGGCAGTGGTGGTAGTGCTTTGGAGGTGAAGTGTGGAGTGTTGTTCCCGTGACTTTGGGGAGAGTGGGGCCCGAGGGGCTTTTGAGGAGCTGTTCTCAGGTGACAAGGCCTTTAAAGGACAGAGGTGGGGAGACTGGTTCGGGTAATAGAGGGTGGAATGAAGATGAGAGTACTGTGGGGTCTGGTGAAAGGTACTGCCTAAGAAAGGTGTAGCTGGATTTAGTTGGGACATGGGGTGTTTGGGTTGTGTAAGAATGTGGGGATCAACAGTTTGGGAGTTTTCATATGAGCCTGTACAGTGGACCCTTCTTAAAAGTGATGTTTTTAGGCTGTGGGCTTTCCTGAGCCTTGTAAGACCTCTTTAGTTCTGTGGTCAGCCCCCCTTTAACCTTAATCAAGTAGACTCTGTACTCTCCAAACCACCTCTGTGATTCAGAGACTCATTAGCTAGTCAAGGACCAGGACTGTGGGAAAAGCCAGGGGCTCCTTATATCATACGCCCTTATATTCCATATTTGTTTACACGGGTGATTATGTTACAGTAGCTGGAGGTTAAAATATTACTTAAATGTGACTACACAGTTTTACTCATTAGTCCTTAACAGATTTATCTGAAGGCAGAGAGGAATCATGTTACGTTGTTCTTAGGCTCACATGAGCCATCTGGCCTTTACATTGTGGCTGTGCCCTTAAGGTTGACTTTGAACTCCTGATCCTCCTGCCTCTGCCTCTCAGTCATGCATATGCATCACTACCTGTGGCCAGCTTTTTATTAGTATTATTACCATTATTATTATTATTTTATTTTTTAAAATAAAAGTAATTCTAAGAATCTCAAGCTTACATTGCCCTTGAACTCATGGCAATTCCCTTGCTGTAGCCTCCTGGGTACTGGGATGGCTGGTATGCTATGTCACACAGAGCTTTCTATTTGTTTTTCTAAATGATCCTGTGTTATATAGTTCCCATTTAGTTCTCTGTCTTTTATCCTTCTGGTTTTTTTTTTTTTTTTT
>NW_022196911.1:81126439-81132825 GCF_008632895.1 Mastomys coucha
AATCCGCCTGCCTCCGCCTCCCAAGTGCTAGGATTAAAGGCGTGCGCCACCACCGCCCGGCTATCCTTCTGGTTTTAAATTATAGAAAGATTCAGCCAAAGTGTGAACTGTTTTGACTTTGAGATATTAGGTGGTTCTAGGCCAGCCTCAATTACAGAGTAAAACTCTTATCTTAAAAAAAGAAAAAAACTTCCTGGGTGTAGTAGTCCATTCCTATAATCCTATCAGTTTGGCCCGAAGGTCTCTGGGAGATCTAGGCCCACTGGAGCTAAATCATGAGTTTCTGGGAAATTCATAGTTTGTCACAGTTTGGAAAAGGGATATTTAGTGAATAATCACAAAACTGTCCTTCCTGACACGGATTTTTTTTTCTTTTATTCTGGAAACAGGTCTCATGAATGAAACAATGGCTACAGATTCTCCTAGGAGGCCCAGTCGTTGTACTGGCGGAGTTGTGGTCCGTCCTCAGGCTGTCACGTAAGCTTGGAAAACAGTCTTCTAGAAAACAATTCCCACTCTGAGCTGGGTGTTGGTAGCACCCAGCTGTCTTTAATCCCAGCACTTGGGAGGCAGAGGCAGGCGGATTTCTGAGTGTGAGGCCAGCCTGGTCTATGGAGTGAGTTCCAGGACAGCCAGGGTTACAACTGAGAAACCCTGTCTTGTAAATCAAAAAAGTAAAACCAAAACTAAAACCAAAAAAAACCCAAACAACCCTTCCTGTTCCATAAGTTAGTGGGTCATTCATTTAGTTTAGAGGGTCATGATCAGTATTTGAAATAGAATGAAATAGGAATTGGGGGCATAAGTCATAGTTCAAGTGCTCTAGCAGATTCGAATCCTGGGTTTCATCTCTAGCACCAGGCAGACACATAAAAAATGCATAGAGTTATATTTATACATTTGTACTTATGTGTATGATTACTAAATTGTGTTGTAAAGGTATCTCTTCTAGGCCTCAGTATAAACGTCACAAAGAGAGCGTGTCTATATTTTATGTGTTCTACGACAGGACAGCTATACCATCTTGGACTTTATAAACCAACATAGTTTAAAGAAATATGTACTTGAAGTTATTGTAATCAGGAAAGAAAAATGCCAGCAAAACATCCTGTGTACTTAGAGGGGTTATTTTAGTAGTAACAAGGCTTCACAAGAAGGTAACATTTTGGGGGTTGTTAAGATAATCACAGTGGGTATGAGCTTACCATAAGCCTGCAGACCTGAGCTTGATCTCTGGGTATGACCATGATAGGAGGAGGGGATCAACTTTCACCTCCATATACATGGCCCATGTCCCCCAGACACATATGCACCAGTAAATAAGAAGATAAATAAATAAAAAAATAGTATAATTTAAAAAATTTTAAAAGAAGATTTAACATTTTGAGTTTATCTTTAAAGGCTAAAATTTGGACGCTTAGACTCAACGATGCTTTTTTAGCAAAGGCAATAGAATAACATAAGGAATAGGCATATTACTTTTTCTTTGGGATTTTGAGACAAGTCTGTGTGTGTTTTAACAGTTCTTATATAGCAGAACTGATTCTGCCTTCATCTTTCAAAGCTGAGATTCCAAGCATGTGCTGCCAATTCACTTCCCAGATTCACTCCCAGATTTTTTTTTTTTTTTTTTTTTAGAGACAGATTCTCTCTAGTCCTGGCTAGCCCAGAATACACTATTGACCAGGCTGGTCTCACAGAGATTCACACACCCCTATTTCCAATTGCTGGGATTAAAGACATGCATCACCATGCCCAGTCTTTTTTTTTTTTTTTTTTTTTTTTTTTTTTTTTTAAGAAAGGTGTTTTCTGTGTGGCCCTGGCTGACCTGACACTGACTCAGCCCAGGCTGTCCTTGAACCAGTAGCAATCCTGGCTTAGCCTCCCAGGTGCTGGGATTACAGACATGTGCTATGCCATCTGACTTTCTTTTTCTTTTTTTGTTATTCATTCATCTTGTGTTTTTCAAGACAGGGTCTCACTGTGTAGCTCGGACTGTCCTAGAACTCTATGTAGACCATGCATGTAGAGGCAGTGATGCACCTGCCTCTGCCTCCTGAATGCTGGGGTTAAAGGCATGGGCCATTATGCTCTTCTGGCTTTTATTTTTTAACTGTTTTAGAATATAGTCCACACTATTTTCAGACTCACACTAGGTATCTGTCATTTGCATTCATAGTGCTGGGGTTACAGATGCAGGCCATATCTTGTGTGTTTTAAAATTCTCTTAGCAAGTGAGGGACAGTGGCTCAGACCTGTAATCCTAGTACTTGGGAGGCTATCTAGTGAGTTTGAAGGCATCTTGGACTAGAGAGAGAGAATTCAGGCCAGTCTGAGAGCCATGTAGCAGGATGCTGTACACAGTGACATCACAGTGCTGCCTTTCCCCTTCTGTGTTTTCTAGAGCTGAGTTTCTTTGTGATATTTGCTGTGGCATCAAGTTAAACATGTTATTAGCTGTGAGTTAGGCTACTATTTTTATCTTCTTTATAGGTGAGGGAAACAAAGCAGAGAGGAATTAACTTGTCATTGAGAATAGCCAGGATGGGAGCTGGGATGGATTCCAGTTAGTGGGTCTTCAGCGTCTTGTATTCTCATTTAGTATTGTCTGCAACCCCACCATATGTATGGTGTTTACACCCTAGTAAGTATTTTTGTTACATAGATGTTTTTAGGGCTAGAAAAAAATAATTTTGGTTACAGCATCCTGTGTTCTTTTGAAAAATAATTCTTGAACACCAACTTCACATTTCTACTGGTTAACAGGTTCTGATGTGAAAGGTAAATATGAGAGATAGGTTACTTCTCTTAAGGGAGCCTATATTCTGCTTGGGGAAGTAGATGGGGATGCTGTCTGAGCCTTGGCAGAGGGTGGAAGGGAATGTATGTATAAGGGTGTCCTGAGGAAGCCACACAGCTGCTGGAAATGTCGGTGCAAGGAAGGGTATTAGTAGAAAATTAGTGGACGAAGGATGGTGTAAGATCCTGATTTGGGGCACAGGGTGGCGAATTTTAGGACATGGAGCTGCCTGTGACTGAGGATGAGGAGGGCGATGACAAAGAATGAGTCTGGCAGAGTTGGCCAACTCAGTGATTTTTTTGGTTTTGTTTTTTCTTGGCCTGCTTTTGTAGGTCTCTAAGGCATTTTGTTTTGTTTTTGAAGGGTTTAGAAAAATTCTTACTCTTTTCTTTTCTGAGGTAGGGTCTTATAGCCCAGGCTGGCCATCCTGAACTTCTGATCCCCCTGCTTCTACCTCTTGAGTGCTGACATAACCAATGTGCATCATCGTGCCTGCTTTATACAGTGCTGGGGATGGAACCCAGGACACACACGGTGCGAGCTGACCAAACACTCTTAACGCCTAACCTACATGCCCAGCATTTAAACAGGTTTTATTTTTATCCCACATACATTGGTGCTTTGTCTCTGTGTTTGTATGAGGGTGTGGGATCCCTTAGAACTAGAGTTACAGATGGCTGTGGTCTGCTGAGTGGGTGCCGGAAAAGCAGCCACTGCTCTTAACGTTTGAGTTCTTACTCCAGCCCCAATTTTTTTTTTTTTTTTTTTAATTTGGGTCTTTGAAACAGGCTCTCACTCTGTAGCCACTGGCCTGCAAACTAATGGCCAGCCTTCCTCAGCTGAGATTATAGGCATAAGCCATTAAATTATATTATCTTTTTCAGTGACAATTACTCACATCTTTGATAAATTTTTAGTATTTTGAAGAGATCATTTTTCTCTCCTTACTTATATCCATATACTTAACTAGTTCAAGTAACTTCAAAGCTGGGGCTTTTATTTTGTGATATTCTGTTGTCTGTTTTCCTAGCTGTGTAAGGCTCTGGTTCCATCCCTAGGACTGCAAAAAGGAAAACAAAATATCATTTAATGTCCTTAACAGTATTATTATTATTTTTTAAGATTTATTTATTGTTATATGTAAGTACACTGTAGCCATCCTCAGACACACCAGAAGGGGCTATCAGATCCCACCACAGATATCTCTGAGCCACCATGTGGTCACTGGGATATGAACTCAGGACCTTAGGAAGAGCAATCAGTGCTCTTTCCTGCTGAGCCATCTTTCCAGCCCTATTATTATTTTAAGATTTACTTAAGCTGGGTGGTTGTAGCGCACATCTTTAATCCCGGTGCTTGGGAGGCAGAGGCAGGCTTTTCTGAGTTCGAGGCCAGCCTGGTCTACAGAGTAAGTTCCAGGACATCCAGGGCTATACAGAGAAACCCTGTCTCGAAAAACAAAACAAAACAAAACAAGATTTACTTATTTAATGTATGTGAGTACACTGTTGCTCTCTTCAGATACACCAGAAGCATCAATCCCATTACAGATGGTTGTGAGCCACCATGTTGTTGCTAAAAATTGAACTCAGGACCTCTGGAAAAGCAGTCAGTGCTCTTAACTGCTGAGCCATCTTTCCAGCCCAACATGATTATTTCCTCCCTCCCTTCCTTCCTTCCTTCCTTCTTCCTTCCCCACCTCCCTCCCTCCCTTCCTTTCTGCCAAGCTGGATGTTAGCCTTCATGCATGCTAGGGACGAACTCTACCATCTTATGCTTGCTTTTTTTTTTTTTTTTTTTTTTGGAGACAGGGTCTCTACATAGTCCTGGTGTCCTGGAGCTCCACCATGCTACCTTGAACTCACAAGAGATCTGCCTGCCTCTGCCTCCCCAGGGTTGATTAACGGCTTGTGTTACCATTCCAAACTGTTTTAGTTTTTGATACAAGGTTTAGTTATATAGGCCAGGCTAGCCTGGAGCCAATGATCCTCGTGTGTCAGCTTTCCAAGTGCTGGAGTTACAGCACATGCCATGCTACCTGCCCTTTCGTACTGCCCTCCATCTTTGAGTCAGGCTTATACTATCCTGGACCTAGCTGGGTCAGATGCAGGGGCTGATGAGTGAGCTCCAGGGACCCTCCTGTCTCTCCTCCAGTCTGGGATTATATGCCTGCATCACCTTGTCAACTTTTTTTTTTAAATGTGGGCTCTGGGGATTGAACAGGTCTAAGCACAGTAAGCCATCTCCCCAGCTGCTATAAGATGATAGACTTTTGAATACTTGTTCTGATGTCTGCATCTATAGGAAAGTGCATTCACTTTGCCACACAGAGGTAAGGGACAAGGCTCATAGCCAATTTTAAGAAAGGTCAGGAAATTCAGTTAGCAAGGTTATTCTCTCTGGCTAGGTCATGATCATGCAGCCCTGCCTTAGTTGGGTCTGCCACCACCAGTCCTCCACAGTTCCCTGTATTAAAGCCTTTAGCAAGAGGTGCTTTATGTGGCAGCTGCAATAGATAGAATGTGCATAGACTCATGGATGAGGTGATGGGATGAGGCTCACAAGATGAGAGCTGGCCTGGTGTCCTTTTTTTTTTCCCTCCTGTTATTCTTGGTTCTGCCTCCCAGCCAATACATAGGATTGTCTCTACATCTTCCCTGTCATTTTACTATGATAGTGAATTTATTAGGTTTTGTAGGTTGCGCTTCTCTCTTTCTGACAGTTTTTGTCTGTCTGTCCTTTGCCAGGGAGCAGTCCTACATGGAAAGCGTCGTGACTTTTCTCCAGGATGTTGTGCCTCAGGTAAGCATGCGTGAGCATGGAAATGGTCGCTTCACGTTTGGGTCAGGAAGCTCTGGAAATCTAGTTTCCTACACTTGGCTAAGGGTGAGAAGTTTTGGAATTCTTGTTTTGGCATGCTGAGGGTCAGTAGTGCAGAGCTGTGCTGTGCTTGTGAGACATGGTTCACTTTCTTGGCAGTGCTCGGAATCAAACCCATGGCTTTGTAAGTGCTGGTCACATGCCTCACCAGTGGGTGACTTCCACAACCCTTTCCATTTCCTAAATGTTTTTCCTGTGTAAAGTAAGAGACTCTGGGGCTTGGACTGTAGCTCATGGTAGGCCATTTTCCAATGATAAAGACAACACGTAGCCTTGCAGGAATCTAGTGTATTCAATAGTATGTAGTAATGCCCACATTTAATTCACCTGAGTGTTATTTGACTGGCCTGTTAAACATGAGACATTTCCAGGCCTGTCTGTCAGGAGATCTGTGAGAGTGCGGCACCTGTAGTGTAGGAGGTGTTTGCTCTGGGACACGGATGGGCGAGTGCTGTTCTGGTGGGACTCAAAGGCAAGCTTGCTTATTTTCTCCATGTGGATGTCAGTCCTGACTGCCACAGCGCCTGCACTTGAGCTGCTTGGAGAGCAGCTTCAATGGACCCTTATACCAGTTTCACAAGATATCTCAGTACGGTCCAAAGTCTAGAGTTTTAGTTGTGCTTGCAAAATGTATTCTTCGGGCGGTGGTGGCGCACGCCTTTAATCCCAGCACTTGGGAGGCAGAGGCAGGTGGTTTTCTGAGTTC
>NW_022196911.1:81133351-81135843 GCF_008632895.1 Mastomys coucha
ACTCCCCTAGAAAGCGGCACTATCAGTTCAGCACAGCTCTGTGAGTGGTGACAACGGAGCTAGTATCTTCAAGTGAGGACTGTGGGCACTGCTTTTTTATATGTAGTTAATTTGAATGAAAACAAGCCCCAGCATTGAGGTCTGCGGTGCATGTGAGGAAAAACGCTCCCCTTTCCCAAGGCATTTGCTTAATAAGTCAAATTGCTTGAACCAAGCAGAGATTATTAATAGCACCAAATGAGCACTGTTGCCATGTAGTACACACGGAATATTTGATTGGTGGGGGGATGCAGAGAGAAGGGAGGGACTTGGGAAGCACTGCTAGTGGCAGTGAGGGAACAGGGCAGCTGGTGGGGTGGCAGTGGAGAGTCTGGTGCCTGCGTTGGCCAGGCTGAGGAGACAGTGGAGCTGCTGAGCCGTGGTGGTGTGAGGCTCAGTTCACAGAAAGTGATTTTAACAAAATTTACTTTTACATTTTGTTTGGTGCTTCTACAGCATTTATCAAACACTTGTCAACATTTATTAAATATACAGGTGTCTTATGTGTGGACAAGAGCCCTGTTTAACAAGGAGGTAGGTTTATTATGGTTTTGGTTGGAGGGGAAATGCTGTGATCAGAATCGTTGAAGACTCTTTCCCTGTGTGAGCGGTTGGAGTGGGACAGGAACAGGGAAAATAGGGAGCTGAACTGATGGAGAAAATGACATAAATTCTAGGTTTTCTGAACATAATGTGCCAGAAAGGAGATGCTGTGAAGCTGGCTGCAATAATTTGGTTCACAGCACCATGAAAGGAAACTCTGAGTCAGTGATCTAACAATTATAGTGTCCAGCCAGAAATTCTATGTTGTTTGTGCTCTGTCAATGTTGAAGGTGAAACTTGGCCAGATAGCATTTACCTGGGCTTCCAGGCCAGGTCCTGAGCTGAGTCTCTTCTTCAGACTTCTGTGCTTTCCTATAAAGCTAAGGTTTTTCTTTTTTAAAGATTTTTTATTTGTTTATTTTATGTATATGAGTACACTGTAGCTGTCTTCAGACACACCAGAAGAGGCCATTGGATCCCATCACAGACAGTTGTGAGTTACCATGTGGTTGCTGGGAATTGAACCCAGGACCTCTGGAAGATAAGTCAGTGCTCTTAACTACTGAGCCATCTCTCCAGCCCTAAAGCTAAGTTTTCCTGTCTAGCTACTTAGCACTCTGTATAAAGGAACCAGCGTGGTTGTTGGTTCAGTAAACCTTCGTTCCTCAACACTGGTCTCTGTATAATAACTACCCAGCTACGATACAGGGCCAGATATAAGCACTATAGTAAAAGTATAAAGTGCCTGGTTACACTATGTAACACAGAAGGAAGAAAATCAGTTTATCTGAGCCTGGAGGCTGGGTGTGGGTCACATGCCTTTAGTTCTTGTAGTTGGGGAGGCTCAGGCATGGTGATCAAGAGTTTAAAGCTAACCTGGGATGCATAGTGAGAGAAACAAGCAAGCAGACAACCAGGTCTAATGGATCGGATGCTGTTTGAAGAACGTAATGCAGCCTTGGTGAATTTGGGTAGGGGATAGGGATAGTATGGTTGTTTCAGGCTCAGAGTGTCTTAGTGATTTAAGAGCAGGGCCCTGATGTGAGTTGGCTTTCCATCTCAGGTGGGTGTGTTACTAGCTCTGGGCAAGTTATTGCACCTTCCTTCCAGCTCACTGTCTTGTTTGTACAACCGCTCATTGTATTCACTGTGGGCTTGTGTGAGGTTTAAAGGAAGCTATGTACATAGAGGATAAAATAAATCGAAATAAATATTAAGTCATTTCTCTTGGCAGGAGCCTCAGGAGACTGAGGATCCAAAGCCAGAAATGTAGGGTTAGGGTTTTTATTTAAGTGGCTGCAGCAGTCACATGATCCCAACCCAGGAGATCCCTCTCCTCTCTCTCCCACCTTCTCCCCTTTCCCCACTTCTGCTTCACTCCCTTTTCCTTCTTCTCCCCCCAGCCCCCTTTCTCTCCCTCTTCTGTTTCTGACATAGAGTCTTTGTATTCCTGGCTGGCTTAAATTCTCAGCCCTTCCCCACTTAGCCTCCTAGAGGCTTGGTTACAGGACCTCAATGTCACATTTTTTTTTTTTAAAACGTGTATTCATTGTGTGTTTATGTTTGGGTATGCAGGTAGGTCAGAGAATGACTTTCAGGAGGTTCTTTTTTTGTCCTAGCAGTGTGTCCCAAGGATCCAGATGAACGATCTTACTGTCCCTTGAACACTATAATTTTTTTGTGAGATTTTTATATTTACTTATTTTGAGAAAGGGTCTCACTCTGGCCTCAATTTTACAGAGATCCACCTGCCTCCACCTCCAGAGTACTGGGGGTAAAGGCAGAGTCTCGGAAGTCCTGTGGATCTGCAGATGTCCCTGTACAGAGGGCGACTGTGTCACTAGATACTAGCTCCGTTGTCACCACTCACAGAGCTGTGCTGAACTGATAGTGCCGCTTTCTAGGGGAGT
>NW_022196911.1:81136130-81173518 GCF_008632895.1 Mastomys coucha
GTAGACCAGGCTGGTCTCGAACTCAGAAAACCACCTGCCTCTGCCTCCCAAGTGCTGGGATTAAAGGCCTGCACTACCACTGCCCAGCCCAACCCTTGTTTTATGTAGCACCAGGAATCAAGCCCAGGGCTTCATGGAAGATAGATAAGCACTAACTGAGATACATCTCCAGCCCTCCTGAAAAATTTAAATGGAAATGTGTTCTATGTGGAGAGATGAGATCTTTTGTATATTGATAGGTATTGATACCACTCTTTATCCATGAATGCTTATCTTCCTGATTCTTGTAGGCTTGCAAGAATTAACTGATACTTTAGGTGTAAAAGCCAAGTTGATTGAAAAGGCCATATTCTTGAGAAGTGTAGGTGGTGGGCAGAGTTTGCTTACTCTGTAAGCCTTATTGATGAGTAGAGATGGTGATGGATGGCTTATTATGATCACTGTATTTAGACATCTGTGGTTCTGTGGAGGTTAAAAATTTGTCTTTGATTGATATTATTCCCGGACTGACATTCTTTGGGAGTAATGACATTCCAGAATGTGCTGGTCACCAGCAGGGAGGGACAGAGATGGGTAGAATTGGTTGAGTTGATGCCATCTTTTGCTATGAACTTCTGTGGTATTAGAGCCATACCATATTTTAATGAAAACATTTCTGGTTAATTTGCAGGCTTACAGTGGGACTCCCCTAACAGAAGAAAAGGAGAAGATAGTCTGGGTCAGATTTGAGAATGCAGATCTGAATGGTATGACTAACTTTTCTAGGATGTGGGTATTAAATGCTCTTTTGGGACTGACCTGGTTTTAGAAAGGGAACCCCAAGTTCAGTCAGGCTATTTTGCTTATACTAAATAAATTTATCTTTGGTTGGGAATGGTAGCACATGCTTGTAATCTCAGGGCTCACAAGGCTGAGGCAGAAGGTGAGTCTGGGGCACATAGTAAGACCTTTCTGGAAACCAAACATGCTATCGTGTATAACTACTGTGGTCTTTGGTCCTCAGTCTGTAGAGCATTTTCATCTTGGGAGAAGCTCCCTTCTCTGTGATAACTCCAGCCTGTGTCAAGTTGACACACAAAACCAGTCAGTACAGGAATAAACTAGATTTCTTACCAAGTGTATTCTGGATCCTCATGCCTAGTCCTCCTGACCACCATCCTATTTTCTTCTTTAAGGAGAGTTATTTTGTGTGGATGGGTGTTTTACCTACATGTATGTCTGTGTACCATGGAGGCTAGAAGAGGGAGTTTGATCCCCTCTAAGTAGAATGACAGATGTTGTCAGCCACCAGTGGATGCTGGGAATAAGACCTCGGTTCTCTGAAAGAGCAGCTTGTCCTATTAGACCCTGAGCCATCTCTACAGCCCATCTACTTTCCTTATGACTGACTGATGTAGGCATCTCAGAGAAATGGTTTCATGTTCACTGTTCACCCACAGTGGAGCATACATCAGAATATCCTCGTTTCTTTTTAAAGGTTGACTAATGTCCCAATGTGTGCATACCACAATCCATTTATTGTATTGTAAACTGGGGTTGCTCAGGATAACCTTAGACTCCTGGCCCCAAACAAACATGTCTCTTTCCCCAGCTTCCTCAGAAACCTGAGTTACATGCCATTTTATTAAAAAAAAAATGTTGATCAGTGAACCAAGAGCAGTGTACTTGCTGTGTAGTGGACTACCCCTGAGCTATGTATGCCCCAGCTTTCCTTTTGCTTCTTCATTTTCTGAGGCAGGATCTCATATGGTGCAGCCTCGTTTTGCTCTCCTCATCCTCATGCCTCTCCTTCCCAAGTACTGAATTCGCTGGTTGGCTTGGGACTCAGTGTGTAGTCCAGTCTGGCCAGTAAGTCACAGAGCTTCACCTAATTGTACCTCTCTAGTACAGGGATTAAATATGTGTTCCAAGTGGACAAACTGTCTTTGAAACAGTTGTGGCCCAGGCTACCCTGAAACTGGAGAAAAGTAGTGTATGCCAGCCAAGCATTAAACAACTGAGGTACATCCTCAGCCCTGGGCTTACTTTACATTTTGAAGGACTCACTAAATTGTCCTTTGGCCATAACTGTAGTCCAGGCTGGCCTTTCACCCGCTAGAGCCATCCTTCCTCAGCCTCCTGAGCAGCTAGTGGTATAAGCTTGTTCCATCAGGTTCCCCCCAGCTTGTAATTAAGTGCATAGCCATTGGTGTCTGTCTCAAGACTGTTTCTTTTTGCCTTATACTTAGAAGGGAAATTGCTAGAGTCTATGTGGTAATTCCATTGGTAATTCTTGAAGGAACCACTATGCTATAGTGCCTGTTCAGTATAATAGTTTTCTAGTGGCAGTGCACTAGGGTATTTTCTTGATGTTGGTGATTGAATCTCCAGGTCATTAAGCAAGAGAGGCATAGTCTGGTGTGTAACTCTGTACCCCAGCTCCTCAGATTTCAGTACATTCCACATGTACTATTTTATTTATTTATTTTAAATGACTTACTTATTTTATATACATTGTTGTTCTTCTATGAATGTGTGAGGGTGTCAGGTCCCTTGGAACTGGAGTTACAATTGTGAACTGTCTTGTGGGTGCTGGGAATTGAACCCAGGTCCTTTGGAAGAGCAGCCAGTGCCAAATCTCCAGCCCCCTCACATGTACTGCTTTATAATGTAGCCATCTTACTGGGTTTGAGTTGTAGTTTTGATTTGTTTCCTTTGTGAACAACACAGAGTGCATACTGCTCACTTGTATGCAGAACTCCTGCTCTCTAAGGTGTCAGCTACCTTAAGTCTGCCAAGGTCTAACAATATTCAGTAGCATATTCCTGAAACAAAACGTGTAGCCATTTATAGTTGTGTGCTGTTGTGAGTAGTCTGATGGGATCTTGTGCCTGCTTGCCCCAGCCTTTTCTCTTGTGCCTGAGATGTGAGTCACCCGCTGTCTCCTCATCCACAGTCCAGGCTGCTTGCCTCAGCCTGTTAGTCACACCGCAGCTTCCTGGTGCACTGACCCCTGTGGAGCCCTGCAGGGCTGGAGTTCAAGTAAAGTAACTCTTGGGGTCTGTAGAGGGAGGGCAGTGCTGTGGCTCTCAAGGCTGCCAAGCAGGGTTTGGTGCACTGTCTCTTCCCGGTGGAAGAAAAGAAAACAACGTGCTCAGTTTTTTTTTTAATTATTTATTTATTATATGTAAATATACTGTAGCTGTCTTTAAACACCCCAGAAGAAGGCATCAGATCTCATTACAGATGATTGTGAGCCACCATGTGGTTGCTGGGATTTGAACTCAGGACCTTCAGAAGAGCAGTCAGTGCACTTAACCATTGAGTCATCTCTCCAGCCCAATGTGCTCAGTTTTAAGAATGTATTTACCTATGAAATTCTACTGAATTGTTCTAATTTTGCCCTAATAACTTAAGCTGCATAGTTGTGACATGGTGACATATGCTCATAGACATTCAGTCACAGGTTTGGTGCTGAGCTTGTCTACATCAAAAGAGGTGTCTAATGGATGTGTTTAGAGAAATGTTTGTGCAGGTCCTGTGTGAGGATTTTAGATTGTCCTCCTTTCATTTTTTTTTTTTTTTTTTTTTTTTTTTTTTTTTTTTTAAGACAGGGTTTCTCTGTGTAGCCCTGGCTGTCCTGGAACCCACTCTGTAGACCAGGCTGGCTCCAAACTCAGAGATCCACCTGCCTCTGCCTCTGCCTCCTAAATGCTGGGGACTAAAGGCGTGCACCACCACCACCGCCCATCTCCTTTTCACTTTTTATAAAAGGTTTTTATTTATATTTTATGTGTATGAGTATTTGCCTGAATCTCTGTCCCTGCAGCACTAGTGTGCAAGGCCAAGTGGCTAGAAGAGGCATCGAATCCCCTGGGTCTGGAGTTACAAAATGTTGTGAGCTGCCATGTGTGAAGTGAACCCAAGTCCTCTAGTAGAGCAGTCATTGTCCTAACAGCTGAATTAGCCTTCTGTCTTGCCCTGCCCTGGTTTTTATTTTTATTATCATAAATAAGTACACTGTAGCTGTCTTCAGACGCACCAGAAGAGGGCATCAGATCTCATTATGGGTGGTTGTGAGCCACCATGTGGTTGCTGGGATTTGAACTCAGGACCTTTGGAAGAGCAGACAGTGCTCTTACCTGCTGAGCCATCTCTCCAGCTCCCGGTTTTTATTTTTAATTAAAAACAATTGTTACTGAGAGGCCCAAACTGACAACCTGAATTTTATCCTTGGGATCCAATTGTGAGCGTTTTCTCTGACCTCGAATACCATACCTCCCCTCCCCACCCCCAACTAAATACATGGAGTTAGGAAAAACAGTACTGGCTCCTATTTATAAATGTTTTCTGCCTTATATTTCTTTGCACTGTTTTCAGTCCTGGGCTTTGGATTCAGAATCTCAAGCAGTCTAGGCAGGTCATCTGCCACTGAGTTACAGCCCTGATCTGAGTTGTTGGAAGGACACTGTAGTTTTAATTTCCCTTTGTTAGGACAGTCTACTATATTCTTTCCTAACATTTTTGTCGTTTTCATTTTATTAATTTTAATAAGAGATACAATTAAAGGTTTCAGTTGGATTTATTTCTCCATTCATAAAGTAGAAATGTTCAAGTGACCACAACAGAGACTAAAAAGGTCAGAAGACATCACAAACTACACAAGTGGACTACTACTTTCAGAGTTGCATTTCACTCTCTGCGGGGAGGTCAGAGAACGACTTCCACCATGTTGGTCAAACCCAGGTCTTTAGGCTTGGCAGCTGGTGGGAGTCTCTTACTTAGCCACCTCACTGGCCCCTCGCCTCAATGGAGACAGATCAAAAATAACATACTTTGACCTGGGAACTGAATTCAGACCCCGAGGTGGCTTTGAATTTCTTAGCTACCAGTTCACCACATCCTTAGTCCCCAGAATGGTGGCACTCCAGGATTACCTCACTAGGCCTAGCTTGCATTTCTTTGTTTAATAAGGAATCACTGAGAGTGAAGAATTTGGCCATTATCTCCTTCAGTTTGGCTTTTAGTTTGTTAGCAGTTAAAGCGAGCATCCACTATTAGCCAACACAGTGGACTGGGGTTGGTATTGTCAAATTGACAGAGTGGAGAAGGTCCCCCCTCCCCCGGTGTGTGATTGGGTATCTTTGCATGCCACTGAGGATTCTTTTGGTTAGTTAATTTTGGACAGGGAGGCCTTCTTCCCTCTCTGCTTCCTGCCAAGACGAGAAGTGAGCAGCTGCTTAATCTTCCTCCTACCTCGTTCCACTGTGTCTTGAACTGGGAGTCAGAGGCCCTCCTCCTATTGACATGGAATTTATCAGACCAGCAGGAAAGTACCATGAAACAAAGGATGTTTTTCAGCTACACAGCAAGTTTCAGGTCAGCCTGAGTTAGACTTGACTCTGTCTCAAAAGAACAGGAAAAAACAAGCAGAAAATTCAGTGTTTTAGAAAGTGCAGTGTTAACCCAGTGTGGTGGTACACACCTTTAATCCCAGCATTCTGGAGAAGCAGAAGGATCTCTGAGTTCAAGGCCAGCTTGATTTACATACGGACCTCCAGAACACCCAGGGCTATACAGAGAAACACCCCTCCCCTCCAACTGAAAACCACAAACCAAAACACAGTGTTGCTCCCTGAATGTTCAGAAGTCTTTCATTACTATTGTCTTTTGCCTGGCTTCTTTGCCTATGTGTCTGTGCTAGTCCTCAGTGTAGTCTTTGATGGAATTCCATCTTATCTATGTACCATGGTCTGACAAATTATTCCTTTGGTGAAAGTTGGTATTGTTGTCATCTTTTGGCTGTTTACAAATAATGCTACTATGAATCAATCTATGCATCTTACTCCAAAGCTAGCTTGTGCAATTTGGGTATCTTTCTCACATACAAAAAGGAAAAAGCAGGCTGCAGATACAATTGAGCAGTAACACATTTACCTAGCATATGTGAGGGTTCAATCTTCAGTCCTACAAAACCTAAAACAAAACAAAGTATGGCTAGTTTGGCTTAGAATTTACTATGTAGCCCAGGTTGGTTTAGAATTTACTATGTAGCCCAGGTTGGTTTAGAATTTACTATGTAGCCCAGGTTAGCTTTGGTGATCTTCCTGTTTTAGCCTCCTTACCTTCTTGACTTGCAGGCCAGAGACACCATTTTGACCTCTGACCTTTCTAAAAAATTAAAAAACAATGTTATGTGTAGGTATGTCAGTGTATGTGCATTGCCCCCAGACCTCAGAGGCTTTGGATGCTCAGCGGGTGCAGTTATAGGCCGACTGATGGTGGGCGCTGGGAACCCAGCTCTGGAAGAGCAGTGTGTGCTCTTAACCACTGAGCTGTCCCTTCAAGTGCCGTGCTTTCTATTGTCCTAACCCAATCTAAACATTAATAGGGCTAAAAAGTAGTTTTCTTGGTTCATACTGACTTTTTATTTTGCTTCTTTGTTAATCCTAATGCAGACACATCACGGAATCTCGAATTTCATGAACCACATAGCACTGGAAATGAGCCGCCTCTGCTGGTTATGATCGGCTACAGTGATGGAATGCAGGTCTGGGGCATCCCTGTGAGTATACTGAAGGGGTAACCTTACTGCACAGCGTACGCTCTGCAGATGTGTTTATATACGGCTGCTACTGCTACTGCTATTGCTATTGCTACTACTTCTTCTCCTTCTCCTTCTCCTTCTCCTTCTCCTTCTCCTTCTTCTTGTTCTTCTTCTTCTTCTTCTTATGTTTTTTGAGACAGGGTTTCTCTTTGTAACTGTGGCTTTGCTGGAACTTCCTATGTAGACCAGGCTGGCCTTAAACTCACAGAGATCCACCTGTCCCTGCTTCCTCAGTGCTGAGGTTAATAATCTTTACACATTATTAAGGCCTCATAGAGAGCTAGGCAGAATGAGAGGCAACTAGCAAGCAGGTCTTCCAAAGGATGATGTAGCAGGAGCTGTGGGATTCATGGTACATGCAGGCCTCAGTTTATTCAAGGTAATCCTGTTAAATGGGGCTGTTTCTCTGCTTTCTAATTTACAGAGGAGTAAACTGAGACTTGGGAAAAAGGTTTGTTTTTTTTTTTTTTTTTTTTGAAACAGGATTTCTCTTTGTAGCCTTGGCTATCCTGGGCTGTGTAAGCCAGGCTAGATTCAAACTCACGGAGATTGACCTGCCTTTGCCTTCTAAATGCTGGGATTAAGGCATATTCCACCACAGCTGGGAGAAGTTTTTGTAACTAGCAAATGTTAACAATAGATCAATTGTTTTGAGTAAGTTAAAGAATTTACAGGGACCAACAAGATGGCTCAGCAGGTAAAACTGTTTGTTGTTAAAGCCTCACAACTTGAGTGCAGCCTCCCCCCCAATCCCCACAGAAGAGAACTAACCCCTGTGAACTGTCCTCTGACAATTCCACAATGTGACATGCACATGCTAGCACACATGTGCTCCTGCCCACAAACGTAGACAAATAAAAGTAATGTCGATAGTTTAAAAGAAAGATCCCTACACAGTGTACTATGCCTTTAATCTCAGGCAGAGTCAGAAGGATCTCTTTGGGTTCAAGGTCAGCCTAGTCTACATAGTTCCTGGACAGAGAAACCCTGTCTCAAAAGAAAAATAAATGAATAAAGAAACAGCACCCCCCCCCCCCCCCCCCCCCCACCCCCCAAAGTAGAAACCTGGTTGCCTGGAGTTAGGAGGAGCAGAGGTCAGTGGCAGGTGGCAGCAGTCTTACTCTGTTACCACTTGAGTTTTTACCAAGTGAAGTAAAATAGAACTGTTAGGGGATGGACAGATGGCTCTGTGGTTAAGAGGACTGCCTGCTCTTCCAGAGGACCTGGGTTCTATTCCCAGCACCCACATGGCAGTTTACAACCATCTAACTCCAGTTCCAGGGAACCTGACATTCTCTTCTGGCCTCTGAAGGTATCAGGCACACATCTGGTGTGCAGATAAGCATGCAAATATTCATATATGGAAAGTAATGATCTTTAAATTTAAATCACTTATTTGTTTTGTGGGGTATTTTTTTTTCAAGACAGGGTTTTGTCAGGTATTGTTACAGCTGGATTTTCTGCACATGCATGAAAACGCTCTCCGTCGCTCTCTGTGAGGCTCGCTGTCTCTTCTGTATGTTGCTGTTCATGAGCTTTTTTATGGACTTTGATATTTGTATGATCTATTATTCTGATTTAAAAAAAATAAGTGTTTTCCTAATAGTACAAATACCAGAAATGTTCATAAATTTGGTTTAAAGTGTTGTAATGTGGGGCTAGATGTTACAGGTTTGTAATCTCAGTTACTTACTAGTCTGAGGCAGGTAGATGGTAAGTTCAGGGCCTGCCTAAGCAACTTAGTGAGATGCTGTCTCAAAAACAACACAATGTTGTAATGAACTTGAAGATGTGTGTGTGTGTGTGTGCATGTGCCCCTTTCTGTCTACCTATCTATACATGGCTTTGGTATTTTGAGACTACCTTTGCAATGCTGACCATTTTGGCAGTCTCTCTGAGGCTCACCTGGCTTAGGCTTGTGGGTGCTCTTTCTGTCTTTGCTTGGAGTTCTGTATCTCTAATGTGG
Source organism: Mastomys coucha (assembly GCF_008632895.1). Taxonomy (NCBI): domain Eukaryota; kingdom Metazoa; phylum Chordata; class Mammalia; order Rodentia; family Muridae; genus Mastomys; species Mastomys coucha. The sequence continues at coordinate 81,144,683 of NW_022196911.1, forward strand.
GTCACTCAGCCTGGCTCTGAATCTATATTTTATGCTTGCATATTTTTGTGGAGATATCCCTTCTCATTTTTGAAATAGGATTTTACTGTGTATCTTAGGTTGGCTTTGAACTCACGGCAGTCCTGCTCAGCCACCTCAGTGCTTTGGTCATTGCTATGCAAACACATTGACCTGCTTTGCTTGGGTAAATTCTGTGTGTGGACTTGCTGCCTCAATGCTGCAAATATATATGGTTTTTTTGAGACAGGGTTTCTCTGTGTAGCCCTGGCTGTCCTGGAACTCACTCTGTAGACCAGGCTAGCCTCGAACTCAGAAATCCACCTGCCTCTGCCTCCCAAGTGCTGGGATTAAAGGTGTACACCACTACTGCCTGGCCTGATATATTTATATTTTTGTTGTTGCTTTTTATGATGTGAGGATTGTACTTGTATGTGTGGTAGGCAACAACTCTACCACTGAACTATATGTCTCTAGCCTTTCTTTTTCTTGTCTCACATATTGAGATGCGTGAGGGTAGTAATGGTCACCTCTCTAATGTAGGTGACTAAATGACACATGAAGTAAGACAGGAAATGGCTCAGTACTGAGTAAGTTTGGTTCTCAACTTCCAAAGGCTTTTTGTCACCAACAGATGGTGTTTAGAAAAGTACTGGGATCAAAGGCATATACCACTGGGCCTGGCATTTTTATTTTGTCTTTGTTATTGTTCCCTTAGGTAACATGATCTTCCATGAAAACATTCATTAGCCATATCTTACTTCAGGTTTAATGGAAGTGGGAATACACTAGAGGATCGATTCTCAACCTGTGTGTTGTGACCCCTTTGGGGGTTGAACAACCTTTTCACAGGGGTCAAAAATAATTCAACGGTTGGGGGTCACCACAACTTGAGGAACTGTATAAAAGGTTCTCAGCTTTAGGAAGGCTGAGAATCGCTGCTCTAGAGTATAGAATTTGGCCCAAAAGACATTATGTTAGCAAACACATTACAGCCAAATTTCTTTAACATTTTGATCTGAAAAATTTGTTTATGGGCCAGCAAGATGGCTCATCAGGAAAAAGTGCTTGCTGCCAGGCCCCTCACAGTGAAGGAGAGAGCCACCTCCTATAAGTTGTCCTGTGACCTCACATACATGCCCAACACAATAAGTAAATAAATGTAATAACAATTTCAAAACTTGTTCCACAAACTCTTTATGTACCATTCTGGTTGTAGGAGTATCATGTGTTTTTTTTGTTTGTTTGTTTTGTTTTGTTTTGTTTTTGTTGTTGTTTTTTCAAGACTGGGTTTCTCTGTGTAGCCCTGGCTGTCCTGGAACTCACTCTGTAGACCAGGCTGGCCTTGACCTCAGGAATCCTCCTGCCTCTGCCTCCCAAGAGCTGGGATTAAAGGTGTGTGCCACCACCGCCCGGCAGGATTATTATGTTGAAGAGTTTGTGGAGCAGGAAAATGCTGCTCCCCTCCAGGAACAAATAGTTTTCACTCTTGCTTCCCAGTGATGTGGACAAATCCTGGGGGGCAGCTATTCTGGGTATACATCAGCTCCATTCTTGTCTTCAGTTTACATGTTCAAGGCCTTGCCTTGTTTTTAACTCTGTCAAGAGGAAACACACAGGTAGATTAGTGTGACTTCTGTATTAATAGGGATGTGACTGCATTCTGCCCCACATGCTGTTTGTTTACAGGCAGAATGAAGAGGGTGCCTTAACATGAAGGTCCAGTTGGCTTAGTGGTGCTGACTGGATGGGGCACATTCTTTTGTTGGGATTCAGTTGGCTTTGACGCCCACTTGTTTTGGTTACAATTACAGGTATTACTGTGACTAGTTTCAAAGATAGTTTGTATCATCTCTGAATATCTTGAAAGCATTTAATCCTCCACTTCCCCAGTTGTATTTGGGAAGGCTAGAGTGTCTTCTCTTGGTGGACTTGCCCCTGACCAGTTGCATGCTGGTGAGAAAAAAGAGAGCTCACTTTGGTTGAGCAGAGTTTTAGGGGTCATTCTTGGACATTATCCCAGGTAATATTTTTGGTGAGGTCAGTTACTTTCATTTGAGAGGGAAGGTCCCTCTGCTTGTGAGTGAGGCATTGTATTTTTAATCTAGTTTAGCCGACCTCAGATTTACACAGCCCAATCCAACAGCTGTGCGTCATTATTTCCCAAGTAGGACAGCAGAAAATAGATAATGACAGTAAAGTGGTTCTTATTTTCAGTTGTAAACTTTTTTTTTTTGACAGTAAGGCTTTTGATGAGGGCTTCATATCTGCAAGGCAGGCCTCTACTGCTGATCTAGAACCAGCTCTGAAGGGCTGGGCTAGACAAGCATGCAGTCCCTTTAGTTACTACACTGTCTCAGCGTGGAGATAGAACTCATTTGCTCAACAGTCCTTACCTACACAGTGGGGAGCTTATGTTGGTCAGAAAATGGCTTTCACAGATCTTAGCTGATGTCAGCTGATGCATTTCAAACCACATCCAGATTGTGGGTCACTGCGCCTCCCGTGGGCACACCACTGCTGTTTGTTGATGTTAGTCAGTTATTTTATGTGTCAGGGCCTCATGGATGCTAGGTAGGAACCCATCCACTGAACTGATCCCTGGCCTGTGTGCTGGTTTTATGTCATTCTCCTAAGTGTGAGTCTGTGAATGAGAGACTGTGCAGGACTGAGGACTGCCTGGTGGGAGAGGCCAGCATGGCAAGCACAGGGGCTGCTCTGAGTTTCACCAAACATCAGGTTAAACTTCACTTTTTAGAATTTCGTTTATGTATATGGGTGTTTCGCCTGCATGTATGATTGTGCACCACACCTGGCTGGGCACGGTGGCCCATACTTGGCACTCTGGGAGGTAGAGGCAGGAAGATCTGGAAGGGGTTCATTACCTTGCTACATTACTAGTTTGAGTACTGCCTGAGACCTTTTGAAAGCAAAAGCAATGCAGAAAAAAGGCACATTTATTTTTTGTCTTTGTGATTGCAGAGCTAGGAGAGAGACTTTAATAAATACAAATTGACACAATTTGTAATATAAAGAAATAGGATTTTGTCAATTAAGCTGTATGTGATGTCTTACACATGTATTTCCAGATATTTCAGGAGGCTGGGGCAGGAGGATCATGAGATCAAGGTTAGCTATAGGAAAATGAGGAGACCCTGTATGTAGATTAAATTTATGAAAAAGCTAGGGACTCAGATCTATTGTTTAGCATTTGCCTAGTGCCCCCCTGAAAGTTATAGTGAACTGAGATATGACGAGAGATCGGTCAGGTGATTTGTGCAGTAATCTTAGCCCTTGGCAGATAGAGATGTAGTATCACGATTTAATGTTATCCCTGGCTACTTCTTGAGTTCTGTGAACCAGCTCATTTAAATAGCCATATTCCCCAAACCTCAGGTTTGGTGGGCCACGCCTGTGATCCCAGCACTCAGGAGGAAGCAGGAGGATCAGGAGTTCAAGGTCCTGGGGCTATAAAAGGCCCCATCTCCAGAAACAGACTTTTTTTTTTTTTAAAATGAAACATCGATTTAGATTTCTAATTTTGTTATTTTAATTTCAGGAATATTGAGATAAATATCTCTGTGGTTATGTAACTTTGGGAGATCAATACAACTAAGGGCCCTTGTTAGTTTTGCCAAATTGCAATCTTGTAAAGCCATGCCATTTATATGTCCTACTCATTCATTAACTCATTTACTTAGCAAAGATTTATTGATTGTCCATAACATGCCAGACTGTATTGAGAAGGTGCTGGGAAAACAAGATGAGCAAAACAAAGTCATTCTGTTTTTGGAATTTCTATTCTTGGTACCTGGAAAATGAGGAAGAGAGTTAACCAGTGTGTGTTCTGTGGATGCTGACCAGCGTTATGCTAGATGTGTACAGCCACTTAGAGTTTCAGATGAGCAGAAGCGTAGAGCAGTAACGCAGGTGAGTATTTGCAGGAGAGTCATTCAAAGGCAGTTCAAACTGCTGGGAATATACTTCAGATTAGCACAGTAAGGGATGGTCTTAGCTGGAGCTTTGTGGCAATGTGAAGGTCAAGAGGAGACCATGAGCAGGAAGTGGTGGTATCCATGAGACAGGAGGCTAGTGAGTTCTAGGCTAGCCTGTGCTGTATATGGCAAAACCCTGTTTTGGGAGAGGGTGTTACATCAAAATGGTTATAGTGGATTAGGGCTTTGGTACTACTACAAGGACTTAAAATTTTCGCATATAAGCCAGGCATTGGTGGTGTACACCTTTAACCCCAGCACCTGGGAGGCAGAGACAGGTGGATTTCTGAGTTCGAGGCCAGCCTGGTCTACAGAGTGAGTTCCAGGACAGCTAGGGCTACACAGAGAAACCCTGTCTCGAAAAACAAACAAACAAGCAAAAAACCCAAAGAAACAAAACAAAACAAAACAAAAATTTGCCTATAGATCTAAGTTGAAACATGCACATCCAACATCTGGATTAACCTATTAAAATTTTACTATACTGGGGTTAGAGAGATGGGCCAATGCGAAAAAGTGCTTATTGTTCTTTCAGAAAAATCCATTTGGTTCTCAGCATCCACATATTTGCTCAGAACTGCTTATAATTCCAATTCCAAGGGGGTAGGAATCTTGCACACGTATGGTACATATAATATTACGCAGGTACACACATATATATATATAGACATACATTCAAATTAAAAAATTACTATGTTTTCTGTACCTTGTATTTTCTTTACTTATGTGTCTGTCCGTGTGTGTATGCATATACTAGAGCATGCCTGTGGAGGTCAGAGGATAGTTTGTAGGAGGTAGTCTATCCTATTAAGGGAGTTGCAGAGATGAAACTCAAGTCATCAGGCTTGGTGGCAAAGTACCTTCACCCACTGAACCATTTGCCAGTCTTTCTTGCTTATATTATTAATCTTTTGTGTGTATGATTGTTTTGTCTATAGGTGTGTCTGTGAGCCAGTTGTGTACCTGGTGCTGGAGAAGGCCAGAAGAGGGTGTCAGATCCCCTGGGACTGGAGTCACAGGTGTTTGCAAGCTGCTAGAAATCCCTGGAAGCCAGTTCTCTTAACCATTGAGTCACACCTCCAGCCCTAGCTTATTCTTACTTATCTTATGCACTGTCTTTCAAAGTAAATGCAGACATTAGCTTGAGTTTATAGGATTGGTATTGTGTGTATTTTCTAGTATGTAGTATTTAGCTTAAGTTTCTTAAGTAAAATTTACAAATATATGAATCCCACCCCCCATTTTTAAAGACAGTGTTTTCTTAGACTTTATAGGCTAGCTTCTGTTTTTATTTATTTATTTATTTATTTATGAGTAACTGTAGCTGTACAGATGGTTGTGAGCCTTCATGTGGTTGTTGGGGATTGAATTTTTAGGACTTCTGCTCTTCTTGCTCAGTCACTGCTTGTTCAGGCCCAAAGATTTATTTATTACTATAAATAAATACACTGTTGCTGTCTTCAGACACACCAGAAGAAGGCATCAGATCTCTTTACAGGTGGTTGTGAGTCACCATGTGGTTGCTGGGATTTGAACTCAGAACCTTCAGAAGAGCAGTCAGTGCTCTTACCTACTGAGCTATCTCGCCAGCCCAACAGGCTAGCTTCTAACTTAGATCCCTAAACACCTCACATGTTGGGGTTGCAGGAATACACATTTTTCCTGCCTCTCTCCACTTTTTCCTGGCTCTCTCTCAAGTACAACTTTTCTGAGTTCTTGCATCTAGGAATCTCAACTCTCTGTGAAGATGAAGAATAAGCTGGGTGATGATGCTCAGCTGTAGTCTAGCACTTAGGAGGCAGAGGCAGAAGGATCCTGGGAAATTTGAGTCTATTTGGGCTCCATAAGGAGATACTGTTTCAAGGAAGAAAAAGATGGTGACCATGACGTTGCTCAAGGAAATTCCCTGTCCCCAATGAACGTAGGTTCCACTCTGTCCACTCATCCTTACTGTACTCATGTGTACCCCACTATAGATCACTTTTACCTGCTGTAGAGTTTCTTATACCCTTACGGATTATTTCCTCTGGCGTTTTTTCCCTCTACATGGTGTTTCTAAGAGTCAATCATGTTGTTTCTTTTAATTCTATTAAAGTTTCTCACTCTGATTACTAAAAAGAAAAAATATTTGTATGTTGGGAATTGACCCTAGAACCACATGCCAGGTACTCCACCACATAGTACCCCTCCCTCCTGCCCCCAGTCCACAGCCGTAGAGCCACATCTCAACCCACACCCCACACCCCACAGAGCCACGCCTCAGCCCACATCCCACACCCCACAGAGCCACGCCTCAGCCCACACCCCACACCCCACAGAGCCACACTCACAGCCCACACCTCCTGTGCACACCCTTACTGGTTTTCATTTTCTGGTTGTTATGAATATATGAAGTCTTGGGGATTCCTAGACTTATGCATATGTATCCGTCTCTCTTAGAAAAACTACCTATGTGTGGTTTGCTGAGTCATGGGCTTGGAATGTGGTTAATTTAACAACTTGTAAAGCCTTTTCCAAGGTTACTACCATTTTACATTTCTTATAACAGTGTATGAATTGTTCTACATCCTTGCCAATGTTTGATGTCATCTCTCTTCAAAATTTGAGTATTCTGATAGATGGTAACTTTAGAATTTAATTAAATTTAGTTTCTCTGATGACTGATAATATTGAGCACCTTTTGTATGGTTTTCCTCATTTGTCTTTTAATAATGTTCTGCACAAAATTTTCCCATCAAGAAATGTTTTTTTCGGGGGCTAGACATGGCTCAGTGGTTAAGAGAACTGACTGATCTTCCAGAGTACCCAGGCTCAATTCCCAACACCCACATGGTGGCTCATACCTGTCTGTAATTCCTGTTCCAATGCTTCTGACACCCTCACACAGACATGCATGCAGGCAAAACACAAATGAACATAAAATAAATTATTAAAAAGAAAAAAAAGTGTTTTTCCTTTATTGCTGACCTAAGAGTCTCCATACTGGGTCTTACAGGACATTGCAGGATTCTGAACAGAGGAAGACATTGCTAATTCTAAAATTGAGAAAGCTCTGGGCGGAGCAGATTTCAGTGGCAGGATAGTGAGTTTGATTTAAATGAGTGGGCCACAGTCTGGTGAGTGACTTGTTTGGTATGGATCTCAACAAAGTTAAGGGCAGAAAACAGTACCTGCTCTATCTAGAGACTCCCCAACAAGGTTAAGGGCAGAAAACAGTGCCTGCTCTATCTGGAGACTTGTATATCTTTGCTGCTGCACAACATCTGGCTATATTTGTGGTTTTTAGAAATGTCTGTGCTCGGTAGGAGAGAAAGCATTCCCATATTTCTGCTGTTATAAAAAGGGTGTGAAGATCATAGTGAATATGTTGTAAGCATCTTATAATACTTACAGTGATATTTATTGTTACTGTTTGCATATTTGGTCTATTTGAGATTTTGTTACTTTTTCTCTTTTTAAACATCTTATTACATATATTATTTATTAATTTTATGTATATAAGTGCTGTATCTGCATGTACACCTGAAGGCCAGAAGAGGGCATCAGATCATATCATAGATGGTTGTGAGCCACCACGTGGTTGCTGGGAATTTATCTAAGGACCTGGAAGAGCAGCCAGTGGTTTTAACCACTGAGCCATCTCTCCAGCCTCCTTGTTTCTTTTTCTTATTGGAAACTTATTGGTAGACAGAGCAGGCATATAGCTCAGGCTGGTTTTATTTCTGTGGATGGCCTTGAACTGAGATTGCAGGCATGACCACTATGCAGTGTTGGGAATGCCCCTAGGGCTTTGTGTGTGATAGGCCAACATTCTACTAACTGAACTATACCCCAGGTCCCATTGTGTTCTTGGAACTGAACCCAGGACCTGGTGGATGCCTTGCATATTGTGTATCATGGAAGGACATTCCTAGCCCCTGTTTTATTTTGCCTAACAGAGAACTCCCGTATGTCTATTAAAACATATTTGTAGTTAAATGTTAATTGTAGGCCCAGGGATTTGTGGATCAGATGTAAGCTCTCAGCTATTGCTCCAACACATGCCTGCCTGCCTGCCTGCTCCCATGCTCTCTGCTTTGATTTTCAAGGGCTCACCAATGAAACTGTAAACTCAAAATTAAATATTTTTTTCAATAAGTTGCCATAGTCATGGTATTTTGCCACAGCAATAGAAAAGTAACTAAAACCCTGTTATTAATAGAGTATGATCTTGTAGTGTCAAAAATAAAAACTAAGAAAAATTTAAATCATTTGAGTCGAGCCACATGGCTCAGACCTATAATCTCAGCATTGAGGGGCTGAGGAAGGAGGATTGCTGCAAGTTCAAGGCCATCTTAGATTACAGCTGAAACTGTTCCTCCATAAACCAGAACAAACTAAACGTGTCCACCCCCAAAACTCAGTGTATTGTGTAGCCTGTCAACAGTTTTCATTGTCTAAGCAGTAGGTTGGGGGGTTTGTTGTAAGAGGATTATGAAAAACCTGAGATTTGGAAGTCAGTTTCTCCATTGTCTTGGCTAGCATTGGTGCTGTGTGATATGAGTTGGCATGATAATAATGATAATAGCAATAATAATACCAACAATAATGAGTACATGTGCATGTATTTGCTGTTGTGTTAAGTATGCATGTTTGTTGTGGGTACATGTTTGTGTGTTGGGTGTGAGTGAGTGAGTGTACAAGCACTTATACCCATGTCTGTATTCAGGAGCCAGAGCAGGACTTGTGTTTGCCAGGATATCTCACTAGCTGGTACCTTATGTTTCCGAGTATGCTTGCTGGCCACCGAGCTCTCAGATCCTCCTGTTTCTGGCCTATAATACAGTCACACAGCATACCTGGCTTTTCATGTGAGTACTGGGGATTGGAACTCAGGTCTTCATGCTTGTAGAGCCAGTGCTCCTGTCTACTCTGGGCCATCTCCTTAGTCTCTGGAATGACATCATGAAATAAAATTTGAGTGCCTGTAATCCCAGCTACTCAGGAAGCAGGGACTGGAAGGTTCAGAGTTTGAGAGATCTCCCAATATTTTTTTCCACCTATGTCTAAGACCCAAGTAGGGCTGGGAGTATGGTATACACAGGTAATCCCAACTTTTGGTAGTGTGTCAGAGAATTGTGAGTTTGAGGCCAGCTGCAGTTAGATTGTCAAGCCTGTTCTAATACAAACAAACAAAAAAAATAAAACCAGGAAAGCTAACAAGAGGCTATACAGATGACTCAGTGGTTGAGACCACTGGCTGCTTTTCCAGGGAATGGGGTTCAATTCCCAGCATCCACATGGCAGCTTACAACTTGATATAACTGCAGTTATAGAGGATCTTAATCCTTACACAGATATACAATGCACATAACATAAAAATAAATAAATCATTAAAAAAATAAAACCTTCCGGGTTTGCTAGTGTAGGTTTGCCACAGCTACTTTGGGAGTTTAATGCCAGCCTGGCAATTTTAGCAAGATCCTGTCTCAAAACAAAAGCTACAAAAGTATCAGGGGATGGCGCTCACTAGTAGGGCACTGGCTGTGTACATCTAGACGTCCATCTAAATTTCCAGTATCACACAAACCAAAAATCTCCCAAAATATCTTTGTAAAACTCTGGATTTTTTTCCTACAAATTTTGCTCTCTGTTTAAATGAATACTTAGGTTTCTTAACATATTTACAAATATCTACCATTTTGATAAAGTCAGAGATAGTATTCTTTATAGTACTTGAAAGGTGCTGGTTGTGTAGAAGTTATTTGTGGTGCTCTCTAGAGCCACAAATGTTATTGAACATTCTTTTTTTTTTTTGAGCCAGAGTTTCCCTCTAACCCATACTGGTCTCAAACCAGTCTTCCTGTGTAGCCTCCAGAGAGCTGGAGTTATAGGCGTGTTTCTATAGAGCATGCCTGGTTCTATTTGCTTGTGCTTCAGATCTTGGACACTAGGTGTCTCTGCTACATCGATCTATGGAAAGCAGGGCCAGTGGCCCCCAGCTTTATGTGAAACGCTTCACATACCAAAATCTTCAGAGCAAACACATGAGGGCATATTTGAGGTAAAAAGCAATTAGTCCATTATTTATTAGAAGCTATATGCCAGTAGACCTTGCCACGTTGAGATTGGTAGTCAGGAAACATTTTTATAGGTTTCATTTGGGAATAATATTAAGTTGGTGATTTGAATGCCTTGGTAAGCAGAGGTTTGGAGTCCATTCAGGCTGCCTCTGCTGTTGGTGAGCACAGGGCTCATTTTATTTGTTCTGTTCTTTCCTTACGGGAAGGAGAAGTGATAGGCAGGTCTATGTTGGATGGATAGAATAAAAGCACAGATGAAAGAACAGGTTGAATCTGCCCAGGTTATTGAGCTGAAAAAATAATTTTCCTATAGTTTTCCTATATTTTTCTTTCTTTTATCTTTTTGAGCCAGACTTTCCCTCTAACCCACACTGGTCTCAAACTTTTGGCAGACATCTTGTGTAGCCTCCCAAGAGCTGGGGTTATAGCGTGTGTCATTGTGCCTGGCTCTATAATATATTCTTAACATTTTTATTAGTTTATTGTATTGACATTAAGATAAGCATACAAAGTAATGATTGTCATTTCTGGCATCTTCAGACATGTGTCCTTGTTCTCATTCCTTCCTCCCTCTGTAGTATGATTCTTTTTTTTTTTTGTTTGTTCTCTGAGACAGGGTTTCTCTGTATAGCCCTGGCTGTCCTGGAGCTCACTTTGTAGACCAGGCTGGCCTCGAACTCAGAAATCCACCTGCTTCGGCCTCCCAAGTGCTGAGATTAAAGACGTGCGCCACCACCGCCCGGCCCTGTAGTATGATTCTTAAGGCAGTCTTTTAGACAAGCTCACCTCTGTGTTCTAGTAGCTTTATGCAATTTTTGCTAGTTTGTAGGCTGGTTGATACTTCATAATTGAAGTTTATCCTGAGTTGGTATCTTTCTTGAATGAGAGCCCTTGTTTTACTTTCTCAGAATATTTATGTATAATTGATTTTTGTTTATTTGTATGGGGATGTGTGGTGCATGTTCTTCAATGTGCATGAGTGTGTGTTTCCCTAGGAGTGCATGCAGAGGCCTGAGGAGAAAAAAGGCATGGGCCCTTTCTCTCAGTTGTTTCTGTTTTACTGCCTTGAGACAGGGCCTCTTTTTGAACCAGAAGCTGCTGTTTCAGCTCTACTGTCTGGCCAGGGAGGTTTCCAGATCTGTCTGAATCTGCCTGTCAATGTTGGTAGTAATAGGCATGCATAAGTAAATACCTCATGAAAAAGTAGAATCAAGGAGAAAGATGGAGTTGCTTATGTCCCATGCATATTCTTGACTCCTGTTTGCCAATAGTCTATGGCAGAGTGATGCGGTTAGAGTCTCTGAACCTGAGGGCACACGTTATTGCCACCCACAGCCAGGGTTCATTTCAGTGCTGCACGAGGGGCTTTGACAAATGTGCCATGACACGTGTCACTGAGCATTGTTCACTCATGTTCCCACACCTTGAATAGAGGCCATCAATCTTCTCGTTACTTGATATTGTATTTGGCAAATGTCATTTGCCATACTTTGAGTGGCCATTTAAGATTAGTGTCTGTTATATTGAATATGCATGCAAGCTTCCTCTGTGTCTTCTTTCATGGATTAATAGTTTATAGATATCATGGACCATTGTAAATATAGTTTTTAATTCTACAAGCAATATAAACCTCATGTTTATAGTTTGACTTTTTTCTTGTGTATGTGCGATTGTGCATGTATGCACACAGACAAGTAAGTGGAATGAATGCACTGGATAAAATTTTAAGGATCCTTTGCTTTCGCATGTAGTTTGGTCCCCCACAGATAAGACAATCATTGTCCTGACCACAGATTAGCTTTGCAGTTTTAAAACACAATTTAAGTTTATGCAGCATGGAATCTTTCTTGTCTTGTCTGTCGTCTTCTGCTCAGTGTATATTTTAGATTCAGCCCATTCAAGCTGTAGTACAAAGAATGAATTAGGGGCAATCAAATTTGTGTGCCTGAGTGACTGTGAAGTGTTTATGACAGCTGCTTAGGCCAACACCCTCTGTAATGGTGTTACATTGACTTCTGAGCACCTTCCAGTCTGCCTCCTGGCGCACACGTCAGGCTGTCTGAGTGCTTTTGCATTAACATCTATCCCAAGGAAGATCTTTTGACTACAGAAGTGTTAGTTGCAAATGGAAAATACCATTAGAGCAGCTTCAAAGGCCCGATACTTAGATTGGTGTGTGCTGAAGTCATGGCTGGGCCTGTGAGGTCTGGATCAGCCACGCGTGCGTAGCCAAGGGCCACATGCGGCTCTCCTTTCCTCCTCTGGAAAAGCAGGCTGGAGGGGCAAGGTCAGAGCTGCCTTAGTGCTGCCTCAGTGTGTGTGAGAATTTGCAAGTATGAAAGCATGAGTACCAGTTCCATTTGTTGTTTGTGTTCTGTGGTTTGCATGCTGTTGCTGAGACTCACTTCCTTCTTGCTTCAAGTTTTGTGTTTGTAGTTAGTGTCAAGACCAAAATACAGACTGGCTTGCTGTCTCCTTCATGTGGTCAGCAAATATCTGTTCTTTAAGTTGTAAGTTCTCACAAATACACATCTTAGGTGGTTTTTGTGGTTTGTGTTTTTTTCCTTGCTGGCACAGAGTCTGCTGTGGAGACACTGACACCCTGGCATCAGCCGAACCATTTGTGGTTGGAGAGCAAAAATGAAATAGAAAATGTATTCTCTCCTTGTCCCCAATTGTAGGAGCTTACAAGACTGCCCCTGTCCTGTAGGGATGCATTCCTCAACTGTGCTATCTAAGGTTCCGAAACTGTCAGGCAGCGCTGTAACATGGAGTACTGGCCACACCTGCTTAGAGCAGAAAGCCTCCCAAATAAAAGCTACTAATTAGGTTGACCTTCACGGTTTCTCATGGTAGATTCTCCAGCTATGGTGATCCTCTTGCCTCACTCTCCCTAGCTGGGTATTACAGTTATGTGTATATGACTGGCTGAGAACTGAAGGAGATGCCGGTGTCTTTTGAGGTTGAAAGTTTTGGGCAGTTTTTCTTCTTTTTCTCCTTATTTATTTATTTATTTATTTATTTGTTTGTTTGTTTGTTTTGTTTTGTTTTGTTTTTTGAGACAGGGTTTCTCTGTGTAGCCCTGGCTGTCCTGGAACTCACTTTGTAGACCAGGCTGTCCTTGAACTCAGAAATCCACCTGCCTCTGCTTCCCAAGTGCTGGGATTAAAGGCATGCACCACCCCTGTCTGGCAAACCATGGTATATGTATATAACTCAGCCATATTACCCTGTGTTCTTTAGGTCACTTCTATGTTCTAATACCTAGTACAATGTCAAGGCTATATTAGCAGTTGTTAGGTAATGTTACAGTAATAACAAAGAAATTTGTTGTCAGTACAGATGTGCTCACACCTGCTTTGATGGATTGGAATGCAGATGATGCTGTGGTCACACAGAGCTGACTGCACAGCAGCAAGGGGGCACAGTGTATTCCAAGCAGAGTCTGTGAGCTACTATTATTTGCTTTGTGATTGCTCTGGCTAATTAATAGCTAATTAAAATTTCCTTGCTTCTGTCACACTGAATGCCTGGTCAGTCTGCCTCAGACTCCTTAGAGCTGGCATTTTAGGTATGTGCCAGCTCATGTGTGGCCATCTTGGCTTCTTTACTGAGTTACAGAGCTGTAATGATGGCTGCCATTGCCTTACCCCATAGTGATATGTAGCCATTTCTCCTCAATGCAAAAGATTTTTGTTGTTTCCTTTCAAGGTAAACTATAATGTTACAGTTTTCATTTTAAGCAGTTTTATTTAGTTCAATTAGTATATGATTGTTAGCAGTTTATAAATTGATAATAACACAGTTGTCTATTTGTATGGCGTGTATGAGACTTTTTGTTGCTTTATGGATTTAATTAAAATATTTTTTGGTTTATTTTTTACTTTATGTATGATTTGCCTGCATGTTTGTATGTGCACAGTGTGACTGCCTGGTGTGCCTATAGAGTTGAGAAGAGGGCATCCAGTCCTTTGGAACCAGAGTTGACTCACCATGTGGATGCGGGGAATTGAACTTGTGCCCTCTGGAAGAGCCAGTGCTCTTCATCCCTACAGCCCCAGAACTGAAGTTCTGAAATATAAAATTTTCTTTGTACTCTTTCCTTTCATCTCTAGTTTTTCCTTTTCATATCCCTCCCGCCTTTGCTATTAGGGAAACATTAATTTTGGGGTTTATAATGATTTTCCATGTATTCTGTATACATTTAAATTATAGTTTTCAAGTAGTTTTAAGTTTACACAGGAATTAAGCTGAAAGTAGAGTTTCTGTACCAACCTCACTCCATCTATTAGTAACATCTCTAGTGATTGTGTTGTGCCTGTTCCAGTAGATGAGCCAATGTTTACTTTGTTTTCTTAAAGGATTTTTATATTTTTATTTTGTATGGCTGTTTTGCCTACATGTATGTCTGTGCACCACTGAGTGTCTGGTGCCTTTAGATGCCAGAAAAGGGTTTTGGGTTCTCTTGGACTGATGTTTACAAAATGCTGTGAGCCACCATGTAGGTAATGGGACTTGAACTCAGGTCCTCTGGAAGAACAGCTGATTCTTTTAAACACTGAGTAAACTCTCTGGCAGTGGTCTTTTGTTCTTTGAGACAAGATTGGCTGGAACTCTCTATGTAGATAGACTAGGCTGACCTGGAACTGACAGATCTTCCTGCCTTTGTCTCCCCTGAAATTAGAGGCATGTACCACCAAATTAGGCATGACCTAATATTGATGTTTTAAAACCAGGGCTATAAAGCATAGGTGATAACATTCCTACAGTTCCATGAATTAGGTTGGTCTTAATAATGTGTTCTTTTACATATTTGGACACATCTGTAAGATATTTACAACAAGATTTAAGAATAGTGACTTAAAGCTATAACCTACTAAACACTAAGATATATAAGTTCAGTCATTTGTCTTTTATTCCCACAAAAACCAGATCCTTGGTTTAACTTTCATTTAGTATTAATTATGTGCTATATGCTTTAAACATACAATGTTCTAATAGTCACATTGCTATATATGTTGTTTTGCTTATTTTAAGGCTATTCTGATGTAGCAAATGTATATATCTAATAACCATAGTCAGAGTGCTGACCTTGCTGTGTGTTGTAGGTGCTCTACATTGTTAATTGCCCTGGGGTGTGATTTGGGCAGTTTAAGAGTAAAACTTTAAGGAACACAGATATTAGCTGTTTTGCTGTCCAAGACTTCCCAAGGTGGAGTTAGAGCTGTTCACCTCACTAGACCACTCTGAGGCAAATGAAGTTTTTGATTTAAAGGCAAAATGTGCTTGAGATACCTGAGAAATTCTGTGTCCCAAGTCTCATGGCTCACATAAAAATTCAGATTTTGGATGCTGGGAAAATAAGTCAGTATTTTCTGTGCAAACATGAGGTCCCGAGATAAATTCCAGGCATCCATGTGAAAAACTGTCTGTATACTTGTTCTTGTGTTGGGGAGGCAGAGAAAGGGGACAGATCCTGGGGCTTAGGCTCAGTGGCCAGCCTAGCCATCCCTCCCCTAACCCATACCCATCAGAGGGCAGGGCCTGGGAGCTAGCTCAGTTTAGGATTACCTTGAATTCACTGTGTATCTCAATCTGCTTTTGACACTGTGTCAGTCTTCCTACTTCAGCTTCTGAGTATTGGGGTTATAACGATATGTCACCATACCAGAAGCCATTCTGTATCCCTGGGTGACCCTGAGCTCTGCATCTTCCTCCACCAGCCTCTCAAATGCTAGATTTTAGTGGTGACATGCTTGCCTGTCACACCACTAAAGACTGGCTACAGTCTTTAGAATTTTATTGATCTTTTCTCAGAACTATCTTTTGATTTCATTGATTTTCCCCTTCCCCCCATTGATTTCCTTTTTTTAGTTTTATTGATTTCATTTCTAATCGATGTTTACTTGTGACTCCTTGCTTTGATTTGGTTCTTTTCTCATTTCATAGGCAGTTTTAAGTTTCACAGTTAAAGCCTCTTTTCTCAACTCTGCATTTAGTGGTATGGATTTCACTCTGTGACTGCATACTACTAGCTTCAATTGGGTTTTTATTTTCATTTAGTTAAAAATGTTTTAAAGCTCAGCTTGGTGACACATGCTTATAATCCCAGCACTTGCAAGGGTCAGGAGTTCGAGGACAGTGTGGGTTACATTAGACCCTGGCTCAGATAAAAACAGAGAAAATAAACCATAAACAAAATATTTTTTAAAAAATTTGAAACTTTCTTCTTTGAACTTTGTGTTGTTTATAATTTGGTTGCTTAATCTCACTAGTGTTTTGTTATTTTCCAGATGTCCTGCTGTTACTGATTTCTTATGTAGTTCCATTGTGGTGAGAGGGTAGTCTGTGGTTTCTGTCCCTTTAAGTTTCTTTAGGTGTATTTATCATCTATAAGGTGAATACCTCAAGTTTTACAGTTTCTTCATCAAGCACAGTGTCATTAAATCAATCCCCTGTATGTCAGGGTCACAGGAGATTGGTTCTTACTGGAATCAGAATTAAGTTAAGGATTTGTCTTCCTCAGAGGTGCTGAGCTGAGTTTCTGCGTCTCATTCCTATTCTGTGCCATCATACCCGCCTCTGCACATGACACATTCAGCATCACACTTGAGAATCATCTGGCACCACAGACACTCATTGTAGTAAATGCTGTTAGCGTATATATTTGGTTTGTGGCTGGCTGGCATGTGCACAGGTTGACTTCATATTGTTCATTTATGAGCTACATAAATCTCATTTATTTATGTAGCTTATTTATTTTGTACTCTATTAGATTGGCTTACATCAATAGCTGACCAGAGTGGCAACAAAAAGAACTCTCATAATTTGCTAGTGGAAGTGTGAATTGATGTGGCAACTTTGGAAAATAATTTTGCTAATCTATAAAAGCTGCATCTATGCCTACCTCTATGTTTTAAAAAACACTGTTGATTTGTGTTTGTGTATCCTGCTTGCTTGTATGTCTGTGCATCACTTGTACAAACTTGTGCTCATAGAGGGCATTGGATCCCCTGGGACTGAGGTTACAGATAGTTGTGAGAAATCCTGTTGGTGTTGGGACTCAAACCACGTCTTTTGTGAGAGCAGTCAGTGATTTTAACTGGCGCCTTGACTCCTGCTCTGTTTTGTAGTTTTGTATTTTTTATTTTGTTTTTTGCATTGAGACAGGGCCTCACTATGTAGCCCTGGATGGCCTGGAGCTCAATGGTCCACCTGCCTCTGCCTCTTGAGTGCTGAGATTAATGGCATGCTTTACCATGCCCGACATATTTTTAAGTTGTTTTTAAGTATCTCTGTATTTGTATATATGTGATGATGTACACAAAGGCCAGCAAAAGGCATCAGAAACTCTATTACAAGAGGTATGTTTGAGTGCTGGGAATGGAACTCTGGTCTTCTGCAAGAGCAGCAAGTGGTCTTAATACCTGAGCGATCTCTCCAGCCCCTTGAACATCTTGAAAACGGAAGCAACTATATTGATAGAGGGCTACATACACATATTCCCTGGAGCCATCTGCAGTAATATCATAGTTGTGTAAACAGTACAGATGACCTAGATCTTTTTTTTGGGGGGGCGGGTCTTTCAAGACAGAGTTTCTCTGTATAGCCTTGACTATCCTGGAACTCACTCTGTAGACCAGGCTGGCCTCGAACTCAGAAATCCCCCTGCCTCTGCCTCCCAAGTGCTGGGATTAAAGATGTGCGCCACCACTGCCCGGCGACCTAGATCTTATTTAACTTTAATTAAGGAACAAATTGGAAACTTGTTACAGGTAGTTCAGAGGACAGTTTGAAGAAGTTCAGTTAGGGATGCAGGCATTCGCTTTAATAAGTGCAAATCTCATTAATGTTCTCTTTGTAATAACACATGTTTGGGCTGGAAGGTAGCTCTGCTGTCCAGTGACTGCCTGACAGGGGTGGTAGACTGCTTTCCTATCTGGGATCAGCCTCCTGTGTCCTCCCTTTCCCATCAAAGGTTTCAAGCAGGTTAAAAAATGCTAATGCCAGTTTGCTTTTTGTACTTGAGTCTTCCTGTGTTGCCATGGATGGCTTTTAGCTTATATGTAAGAGCGTCTCCTGCTCCCGCCTCTCAGTTGCTCCAGGAGTGGGCACTGCGCCTGGTTTGGAGTCATTTTCTACAGAGCAGGTTCAGTTGTGTTTTCACTGGTTTACTTGCTTGTCTGTTTAGCAAGAAGTTGCAGGGCTAGACTTGTGGCTCATGGTTGAGTCCTTCCTGGTGTGTACAGGTCCTGGGTTCAATTTCTAAAAACTCAAAGAATCATTACTGTCAGTTTTTGATACTTAGTATTGTACAGTATTGTAAAATAGCCCAAATAAAGTCGTGTAGATTGCTGTAAGTTAGACGACTGCATGGTGGCCTGGCAGGTAGTCCACTGGAAGAATTAGTGAATTCTTATATAGTTTTATATTCTTGACTTGTTTGTAAGATTGTTTGGTGTAATTAATTATTGACCCGAGGGCCTTGTGTTATATAAGCATTCCCACACTGAACTATATCCTTGCATTGTTTACTCTTTAAAAATGTTTTTGAGATAGGTTCTCACTAAGTCGCCTTGCTGATTTTTGTACTACTCTGAGTAGTCCAGCATGCAGAGCTTGAACCTGTGACCAAGACATAAGACCTGGGCCCCAGTCTTCTGAGTAAGATCATATCAGTGCTTATCAGTCTAGCTGCATTTGTTTTTTGTTTGTTTGTTTTTCTTTTTTTGAAACAAGATTTTGCTCCACAGCCCAGGTTATCCTTGAAACTGTAATTTCAAAGGTTTGAGCATTGAAGTGCTGGGTTATAGAGGTGTTACTTTGTTACTTTATCTTGTCTTACTGCAGTGGCCAGAAAGCTAGAATTCTGCTGGGTCCCAACTAGAAATATATTAGAGTGGTGGGATATGTAAAATCATAGTGTTTTCATTAAAAAGGAGTCTTATAGCATCAGAGAAAGAAAGACTTGTAATCACATGCATTGACATGAATTAATTTATAACCATAGTGATGTGGAAGAGGTTCCACAAGAGTATAGTATATGACCCCAGTTACGCTGTGTCCAGTAATTAAAACGTGTGCCTACTCTTGAGAATTAAGATTGTGCTTATGACTGGGGAGGATGTGGCAAGCCTTCTGAAGCCTTGTAACTTTCTGTTGTTTATTAATTTTTGTGGAGATAGAGGGTCACTTTTTAGCCTGAGCTGGTGTGGAATTTCTTGTATAGGCAAACTTGGCCTCCAAGTTGTGAAGATCCTTCTGCCTCTGCTTTTGGTAGCATTTGCTACCAGCTTAACTCTAATTTTCTTGAGGTATATGTCAGTAGTGTTATGGAACATTCATTAACCTGCACATGTGTAACTGATGACATGTACATTTTAAATAGAGAGCTGTCTGTCAGTAAAGTTTGCCAAAAAAAGTCCTTTGGACTCTGTAGTTCTCTGTCTCTGCAGGGCAGGGCACTGTGTGTGTCCTGCGGCCTTGCTCACCCAGTGAGCCACTCTGTTGTCCATGGCACACCAGGATTTCAGAGCAAGCTGGCTTCTGGCTGGGTGACCTTCATTTGATTTTAGAGTCCTCTGAAAGTTTTTTCAAAGGTCTCCCAGATCATTCTGTATGTGGATGGCTGTCTTTCGTGTTGTAATTTCCTTTTCCTTAGATTGAGTTGTGAGATTCTAAACTTGTATTTCCCTACCCCCTTCTAGTTTGGTATGTAATTTGCATATTTTCACCATGCGAAAGCTATTTTCTATGGTTGGAAAAGATTTTTTTTTTCCAACAGTGTGAACAAATCATTCTTTGTTCTCCTTATTGTGCCTTCAAACTGGTACGTCCGGTTTATGCCCTAAACAACAAAAGTCTGTCATCAGAAATTAAATGCCAGCAGGACAAAGGCGGAGACCAGGAGGAGCTCCAGGAGGGAGCAGTCTCCTCTGTGCTCCCCTTTCTAGCCTAGAGTTCTGGGTCCACTCTCTCCTGCCCTTGCTGCCAAGGCTGCTTAGAAGTAACCTTTCAGCTCACATTTTAGGCTCCTCATCATTGAGGTGCTTTGCCATTTTCCAAGATCTTTTTCTCTGGGAAACCCAAAAGTAGTTTTGACTGAGTTAACGTTGTTTTGGTATTTATTTGAAAGCAAAGTTACCCATGAACATGTTGGATGAAAGTGTTAGAGGCAGCTGGGACCCATCCCCATCTGTCTGTGTCCTTTCCGACTTGAAGGCTGTGTCTGGTTATGCTGCTCAGCGTCACTGTCTGCTCTCAGGGCTGCTCTCGTGTAGGGTTTTCGTGGATGATGTGGTTATGCCCAGTAGTGCTGTCTGCTCTCAGGGTTGTTCTCATGGAGGATTTCCATGGATGGTTTGGAGGATTCTTTCCCGGGAGGCTGATAGCATTCTGCAGTCAGAATCATGCTTCTGATTTCTGCAGGATAGAATCAGGCCACTAGGATGTTCCCAGCTCTCCTCCATTGCCCTTCCTATGCTGTACCTGAGGATTCTGGCTCCCCAACTCAGTGCAGGCTCGGCAGTGAGTGTGGGGCTGCATTTGAATTCCTCCTTCTGGTTTTTCTTCTCGTCTGTTGCTGTACATGTAAAGATGTGTTCAGGTTGGAATAAGGAGGTTGCGTAGTTTTGAAAATTGTTTTCCCGTAAAGCTTTATTTGTTTGGGTTTTTTTCTATGTTTGCTGCTCTAATGTATTAAATTCAGTGAGGACAAACTTATATTGTAATTATGTTAAGAGATTTTAAAACAATAGTATATTGGAGCACAGAGGCTCAGGGAAATAAGATTATATTTTTTTAACATTAGAATTTTGTTAGATAGAGCCAGAAACTAAATGCCAGTTCAGGCACATGGAAATAATAGTGCGGAACAGGGGATTTTGTGTTCACATTGTAATTTCTTATGTGTGTAAATTTCACAAGTGGGATTTTTCATTACTCTGTTATTATGCAACTTTAAGTTTTACCTTATTTTAAATTAATTTTTAAATTATATGAAAATAGACTTAATTTTTAATCTTTACTGTATTTTCGAAATGTAATTGCTTGCTCAACATTTTTTGCTTTGCCCTTTTCTGTTTATTCTCAAGAGGTAGGGGTGCTGAACTTCACAACTTTAACAGAAGTGGACGATACCATTTCTTAGCCCATTCACATATGTGTGTCTAGAAACCAAAGACATGGTACATTTTAAGATTTCAGAAAAATGTATGATTGCTGCGTTGGGTGGAAAGTTCCACCAAATAATTTCGTCTAGTTTTTTCTTAAACACTTTACTTCTTACCTGTTAATCTAAAGTAGAGACTTGAGAGCCAGGCTGGGTTTTGATCGTGGGCTTTGTTATTGAAGTGAAAGGCTTGTGGCTCCCTGGAGCAGGCCTGCTTTCTGACTTCTTAGAGCCTTTGGGTAGGTGGTGCTGTTGTAGCACTGTCTGGGCTAGGGCTCCTCATGGGCATATTTACAAGAAAGGAAACTGCTGCAGCTCACAACGCTATAGGGTACATAGGAGAGACACGGAAGATGTGAGTTCTTTCTCTATGTAAAAGGCTCCTCTGAATGTATGTTTACACTGGAAGGTTGGCCAGCCTTTTATAGTGGGTAGATTCCTGGAATCCTAAGCCACTTGTTGAGGAAAGCCTATCAAAGCATCAACAGTGTATCTTCTATGAGAAACTTCTTACGCCTATTAGATTTCTTGAGGCTTTAGGACCAGTTTTATAATGTGTACAGTTTTTTTTATGATACTGTATATTTTTCCATCAAAAATTGGGTAGTTACTGTAGTGTGCTGGAGACCATATTAATAACACCTCCTACAGTCAGTCTAGAAAGTTATTTGCTAATTCTATTTTAATCTGTTTGTCAGGTCAGCCAGCACTTTGAAAGGCATTTTTAAACTTGATGCACACTAACATACCCCTTTGCCATTTTGAGAAGCAGAATACTGTTGTCTTTATGTTCAGGCATTGAATCTCACCTTACCAAGGGAATGGACAATGCTACAGTGGTTGATCTTTGTTTATATTAAAAGAGATGTCTTCCAAAGTTGCTTACAATTTTATTAGTCTCTTATTTATAGAATATTGCATTCGAGGATGTCCTGTTTTTTTGTTTGTTTTTGTTTTGTTTTGTTTAGTAGACTTTTTTGTAATCACAAAGAATGTAGCTGATAGATTTGAATGATTTACTCAGTGTAACAGTTCTGGAAAGATAATTGCCTGCAATGACCAAACTTGAATATTGCAGAATAGTCTCTTAGCTTCTTGGCCCTAACATGGAGAGTGAGCACAGGACCTGCACGGACTCCTCATGGGTTAATGGAGAGAAATTACAGACTTACAGAACTGACTGTTTTTTCAAGTTCATACCAAGAATGAATTCTAATGTTTTCCTGAAAATGCTTAGGATAATTTAAGATAGTGATGTATTTGATGTGCATGACCAGCCTATAATCCTAAAGTATTGTGTGTGTGTGTGTGTTTCTAGCTAATCACAACAAATTTAGATGTTGTTTTTGCCTAAAAGCATTGTGACCCACAGTTTAATACACAGATATTTTCTGCTTTCCCTTATGCAGATCAGCGGGGAAGCCCAGGAGCTCTTCTCTGTACGACATGGCCCAGTCCGAGCAGCTAGAATCTTACCTGCTCCACAGTTGGGTGAGTGTAGCCTTAAGAAAAAGTAAATCACACGGTTTCTCTTTTGTTGGTTTTGGACTGCAGACAGCACAAGTGATAACCCAGATCTGCTTTGCTGCAGAGGTCCATTCTGCTTCCCTCCTCCCACAAGACAAACCCTTAGTGCTCTCAGTTGCAGTGGAAATAGGTAATCTTAACCATTTCAATATGGCTATTCACTTTCTGTTGTGGTTTTGATTTATCTCCATCCTCTTTGATCTCGGTTTGGTTTGTGCCTTTGCTAGCTATTTCTCCAAGCCGTCTTCTCTCTTGGCATCCTCTCTGGGCATCCTTCTGGGCTGCCTTTGTTCTGCTGGCATCCTTTCCTCTGTGGGTATCCCCCAGGTCTCCGCTCGCACGCCTCTCCCTTCTCAGTTGGACTTGCTGGCGCAGAGGGCTTAGTTTTCAGTATTGTCTCTGCTGTGGGTCAGAGCCTTTGTTGGGGCAGAAAGGTGTTGTGGGCTTTTAACCTTGAAACTCTTGCTTTTATGACAACTGCTTCTTTAAAATATTATGTTAGTGTATAGTCATTGTAGAAAAGAATGAGACTTTTTGATATCTTTGTGTATACAGTGTTCTTTGAACCTATTTCTTCTCCATGTTTCCTGCAAATACGACTAAATATTACATGTGCTATATTTATGTAGAAAGGTCCAAATGTATGTTCATGTTTAATTTTCTGAGTCTTTCATATTATGAGATCAGAGGAAGGATTTTTTTCCTTGTTTCCCATGTTTATTAAAATACATTTTACATCTGTTTCAAATACTTATATTAATCACATGAAACACTTTAAAGTTTCTGTAAAATAAGGATATAAAATATCTTAATTCTATTATCATCTGAAAGATTATCCTGAAATTAAGTATCACATTAAGACTTCATGTTAGCTGTTAATTCTCTAAATTGGTGAGAGTGATGCTTACTAAAACTTAGAGCTTGATTGTGCATAAGTAATTTTAGGGATAATATAATTAGATTTTATTTAATGAATCCAGAAGGACAACTGGACACTTACTACCCTGCAGTCATGTGGTTTTCCCCTTGCAGTTCAGCTGTGTGCCCCTCAAAGCCTTCATCTGTATAGCCCCCCCATCTCTCTTTCCCCTTTCTCTCAGTTCTCCCCTCTCTCTCAGTTCTCCCCTCTCTCTCAGTTCTCCCCTCTCTCTCAGTTCTTCCCCCTCTCTCAGTTCTCCCCTCTCTTGCACCACTCTCTGCTTGCCCTGACTTTCTTGGGTATTTTTCTTGTGTCGCATTTATATTTTTGTGCAGTGTTTTGACACAGAAGGTTCTAACAGACTGTCCTTCTCTGTTTTGGAGTACGTAGGGTTGTCCACAGGACTGTAACAATAACAGACTGTCCTTCTCTGTTTTGGAGTTCGTAGGGTTGTCCACAGGACTGTAACAATAACAGACTGTCCTTCTCTCATGTGTAATTAACAGAAGCAGATTTCTGCCCTTTTCATTTTATTTATAAAGTTCTTTTGTTTATTAAGTTACTAATCAACATTTCTCAACTTTTACTTGTCTTAAAGTAGCTTCAAATTGCTTTGCTAGTCAATAAATTATTTCTTCCATTAATAGACTCTTTTAGATTTAAAGTACAGTTTTACAGGGTAAATGTTCTCACAGAAACTCTTTATATGTCATCTTAATGTATTTGGTTAGGTTTTAGTATTTGTTTTTATTAAATGTAATACATGGGACAGAACTCATAAAATTTGTATTAAAAAATAAGCAGTCCTCCTGGGGTTATCCAATCATGCTCCACTCCTGTATGTTGGGGGTGGTCCTTCTGGAGCTTCCTGCAAACACAGGTCAGGGAGAGCTCGTACCCATTGTGTGCAGTGTCTTTATTCCCTCGGAATGCTTGGCTGCCCAGCAACCACTTGGCTATCATCACATTATTTCCGAGTTTTGTAGGCATTAGTTTTGAGTTATGTAAAAGAGTCTGAAGACATTCTGACATCTTTTTCCTTTTATGTATCCTGTTACTCTGTCAGGAATGTGGGCTTTGTTCCCTGTGTTCGTGCACTTTGTAGTGTTAGGGGGCACCTTCAGTGTAATGATGTGGAGCCTATAGTTGTGGGAACTGCCTTCAATTGGAGTGCATGTTTTTGTCACCTAAGTTTTATTTAAATCCTATGTATGTAGTAGGGATTGAATTCAGGGTCTCAATCACTTTAGGCAAGCACTGGGCTGCTGAGCTGCAGGCCCAGCTGACCTGTCACATCTGTATTCTGAGGCAGAGGCTCACCAAATTGCCCATGCTGGTCTTGTAGTCCCGACAAGGTTTGTTTGCTCTCTGTTTCTGTAATTTATATTCTTAATTTTATTTTCTAGTCTTCCAGGGCTAAGGACTGACACTCAGGGTCTGTGCTTTTTAGGCAAGCACTTTCCCATTGAATTAAATCCCTGACCCCTGAGTAACTCCTTTCTGCTGTCAGGGACTTTTAAAATCTAGTCAGCTAGTCTGCTTCTTTTTGCTTTTTGTTACAAGTTCTAACTTCATAGCTCTGGCTGTCCTACGACTTGATATGTAGACCACACTGTCCTCTAACTCAGATATGCCTGCCTGCTTCTGCCTTCTGAATGATAGGATGAAAGGCATGCTCAGCCATGCCCAGTTAGTTTTTAAACTTATTTATGTGTGTGTGTGTGTGTGTGTGTGTGTGTGTGTGTGTGTGTGTCTGTGTCTGTGTCTGTGTGTGTGATGTGTGGGTATGTCTGCTCACTTCTCTGTGTGGAGGTTAATGGAAATCTTTGTAGCGTCTGTACTTTCTGTCTTTTGGGATTGGATTCAGGAAGCTGATCAGAGTTTCGTCTCTGCAGCCCAGGCTGCTTCTTCTTGCTTCAGCCTCGCTGGTGCTGAAATTGCAGGTATTGTCACTAGACCTGGTGGCTTTGGTCTTTGAGAACCCTCGTGTCCCTCTGCCCTTCTGCCCCTGCTCTCTGTGAGCTGTGTTCACAGTGCTAGCTAAATTGCAGGTATTGTCACTAGGCCTGGTGACTTTGGTCTTTTAGAGCCCCCATGTCCCTCTGCCCTTCTGCCCCTGCTCTCTGTGAGCTGTGTGCTCACAGTGCTAGCTAAATTGCAGGTATTGTCACTAGGCCTGGTGACTTTGGTCTTTGAGAGCCCCCATGTCCCTCTGCCCTCTGCCCCTGCTCTCTGTGAGCTGTGTTCACAGTGCTAGCTGCTCTTCAGTGCTCACTTGTAGACTTTTCTTTTTTTTTAAAACAATTATCGGGCTGGCAAGATGGCTCAGCAGGACACCAGCTGCTCTTCTGAAGGTCTTGAGTTCAAATCCCGGCAACTACATGGTGGCTCACAACCACTCATAATGTGATCTGATGCCCTTTTCTTGTGCATCTGAACTCAGCTACAGTGTACTTATGTATAATAATAAATAAATCTTTGGGCCAGAGAGATCAGAGACTGAGCGAGCGGGGTCTACTGGCGAGAGCAGGCCGACCGGAGCGAGCAGAGGTCCTAAAAATTCAATTCCCAGTAACCACATGAAGGGTC
The DNA here is from genome assembly GCF_008632895.1 of Mastomys coucha. NCBI lineage: Eukaryota > Metazoa > Chordata > Mammalia > Rodentia > Muridae > Mastomys > Mastomys coucha. The sequence continues at coordinate 81,170,942 of NW_022196911.1, forward strand.
ACAAGCATCTGTATAGCTACAATGTACTCACATACATAAAATAAATAAATAAATCTTAAAAAAACCACAAAAAACAAAAAACAATGTATCGTGTGTATGTGCACAGGCATGTGATATATGTGTTCGAGTTGGTTTTCTCTTTACAGGGTCCAGGTCTTCAGGTTGTTTTGTGTGGTAAATGCTTTGTCCATTGAGTCATCTTGCCAGCCTGATACATTAGGGCCTCATTAGAGTGCTTGTTGGGAGGTCCTAAATGAATATTTGTTGAATATTGTTATATGGTGTACTCTTGGAAGTTAAGGCCCAATTTCTTTGGAAAATCTGCCCTCTGGTTAAAAACAAAAAACTAAATAAGTTGAATGTGGTTTTATCCCATAGAAGATCAGCACTGGTGGTGTAAGGATGTAACAGTTAGTGGTCAGTACTGTGGTGCTATAGGGCTGTGATGTGTATGATCAGCAAGCACTGTAGTGATGTAGTGGTGGAGTAGGTGGGTATCTCTCTGTGCAGTATATTTCTCTGCTTCTTTGGACACTATCAGGGATTCAGTATATTCTTTTAATGACTTATTGTTTATGTGTATGTATGTTACATCTATGTGTAAGCATATGCATATCCATATGCGTGTAAGTATTTACAAATGCCAGAAGATGTTGTCAGATTTCCCGGAGCTGTGAGCAGTCTGATTGATGTGGGTGCTTGGAACTGTCCTTTGAAGAAGCAGCAAGTACTTTAGCCACTGAGCATTTCTCTCGTCTCCCCTCCCCTACCCCTCCCCTTTTCTCCCAACCCCTTTTCCCTTCCCCTTCTTTCTCCTTCCTCCCTCCTTCCCTCCCTTCTTCTATCTTTCCTTCCTTCCTTCCTTCCTTTTTTCCTTCCTTCCTCCCTTCCTTCCTTTTTTGTTGTTTCAAGACAGGGTTTCTCTGTGTAGCTCTGACTGTCCTTGAACATACTCTGTATGTCTTGAACTCAGAGATCCACCTGCTTCTGCCTCCCAAATGCTGGGATTAAAGAGGTGCGTCACCACCGCCAGTACATTTTTTTTAAACTAATAATTTTTAATAATTTAGTTTTTATGCATTGTTGTTTGCCTGTATGTATGTCTGTGTGAAAGGGTTGAATCCCCTGGTACTGGAGTTATAGACCGTTTTGAGCTGACTTGTTAGTGCTGGGAATTAAACCAGGCTCCTCTGGACAAAACAGCCAGTGCTCTTAACTGAGCCACTATCCAGCCCCTCAGTACATTCTTAATGAATCTAAATCATTAGAATTTTTCTCGATTAAAAGTCACATAAAGCAAGACTGTAGTGGTGAGCTTGTCCAGCATGTGTGGTGCCTGGGGTCCTGCAAAACCAGATATGGTTTACACACTTGCAATCCCAGAATTCAGGAAATGTAGGGAGTTCAAAGTTATCTGCAGTTCTATAGAAGGTTGTATGCCAGCCTGGGGTACGTGAGATCATCTGTCAAAGAAATAATCTGTTGGCATCTTTATATCAGTAAAATTTTGAAGTAGGTGGGAAATAAGGAGGAAGAAGAAACTGCTAAAACACCATTTGTTTGAAAATGTTTTAATGACGCTGGATAATAGTGGTGCCTTTAATCTCAGTACTTGGAGGGCAAAGGCAGGCAGATTTGAAGCCAGCCTGGTCTACAGAGTGAATTCTAGAACAGCTAGAGCTACACAGAAATTCCTAAAAAACAAACAAGAAAACAAACAAAAAATACTTTAATGATTTAAGATCTTATATATGCTAATTTAAAATTATTGAAAAGATTCTTTTAAGGTTCACATAAAGGTAGTAAGAATAATAATAAGAAACTTGATGCTGATATTCCTTGAAAATTTGTCTTGAAACCTAATTTCAAGTAAAGTCAAGTTCTTGTATTAATCTAAGTAGTGAGTTTAGTTTTGGAAACTCACTTGTATGACTGAATGCATTTTGTATATTTTAAAATAAGTGATGAGTTTAATGTGCTTATTTTGTTTGAGCTTATGACAATTTGAGCTTGGTGACTAATATCTGTTATGCTGAGGCAGTTGAATTGCTAGGTGTGTTGGTTATAGAGGTTGAGGCCAACTTGGGCTACGTGTTGAGCTCCTGTCTAGAATTAAAAGCAACTGTTTGGTTTGGTGTTGATAATTTTCCTCAGCACTGGCAGGTGAAGGCAGGAGAAGCAGGAGGTGGAAGCACTGTCTTTCTCTTTTTAAAAAAATTATTTATTTATTCTATGTATGTGAGTACACTGTAGTTGTCTTCAGACACACTAGAAGAAGGCATTGGATTCCAAGATGGTTGTGAGCCACCATGTGGTTGCCAAGAATTGAACTCAGAGAGTGCATACCGTGTTTGTTCTTTTGTGATTGGGTTACCTCACTTAGGATGATATTCTCCAGATCCATCCATTTCCCTAAGAATTTCATAAATTTATTGTTTTTAATAGCTGAGTAGTACTCCATTGTATAGATGTACCACAATTTCTGTATCCTCTCCTCTGTTGAGGGACATCTTATAAGTGGTTATTAGCCCAGAAGTTTGAAATACAGGAAGAACAACCCACATTCCACAAGGAACT
>NW_022196911.1:81174139-81232352 GCF_008632895.1 Mastomys coucha
TAAATAAAGAAAATAGGAAAAAAAAAAAAAAGAATTGAACTCAGGACCTCTGGAAGAGCAGTCAGTGCTCTTACTTAACCACTGAGCCATTTCTCCAGCCCTGGAGGCACTATTTCTTTTCTTTCTTTCTCTTCCTTCTTTCCTTCCTTTCTTCCTTCCTTCCTTTCTTTCTTTCTTTCTTTTTTTCTTTTTTTTCTGAGACAGGGTTTCTCTGTATAGCCCTGGCTGTCCATGAACTTACTCTGTAGACCAGGCTGGCCTGGAACTCAGAAATCTGCCTGCTTCTGCCTCCCAAGTGCTGGGATTAAAGGAGTGTGCCATCACTACCTGGCTGGCAGCACTAATTCTAATAGTGACTTTTCTTACTGCTTAATAAAATATCTTGAAGATATTTAAGAAACTTCAAGAAAAGATCCCTTTTGGCCCTTGGCTGAAGGTTATAATTCACAGAGTAATGAAGGAGCTTGAAGCAGACAGCACATTGTTAGTGCTCAGCTAGCCTTTCCTTTCTGTGCTGTCTGGGGTTCCAGCAAACAGGATATTGCCAACTACATTCAGGCTAGATCTTCCTGCCTCTATTAACCTACTCTCTATGTTCTGTGGCAGATGTGCTTCAAGGCTAACCTAGGCATCCCTCACTGGCATACTCACAGGACTGTTCCCTAGGTGATTTTAGATCCTGTCAGGTTGACAGTCAATAGTAACCATTATAGAGGAAAATGTAGGATTATGCAGGAAATGTAAATGGCTGTATGGTGAATATGAGACAGCCCTGGGCTACTTGAGAGAGACCCTATCTCAGAAAACAAAAATCGGGGGCTGGAAAGATGGCTTAGTGCTTGACAGCATCTGCTAATCTTGCAGAGGACCTCGATTTAGTTCCCAGGATCCCTTTTGGCTAGCTTATGATTACTATCTTGAGGAAGGAATGAAGGGAGGAAGGAAGGAGGGAGGGAGGGCGGGAGGGAAAGAAAGAGAGAAAGTGATGGTGCTGGAGCAATGGCTCAGGGGTTGAGGGCTTATGTTGTTCTTGCAGAGGTTCCAGTATTTAGGATCACAAATGTCTGTAGGTCCAGCTCTAGGGATCCAGTGCCTTCTTCTGGGCTCCACAAGAACTTTATGCAAGTACATGGACACACACACACACACACACACACACACACACACACACACACACAAAACAAACAAAAAAACAAAAATAAAAACTGTCAACAGTGACACAGTGAGTTATTTCTGGGGAACAGAACATGAAGAGATGGGTGCTCAGAGCCCAAGCAGAACATGTGTGAATTACTTGCTGTCACATCAGGCTAACAACTAAAGGTTATACAAATTCATCTCCCGGAACTGAAGGTTCATGTAATTCTATGTTTCAGGGAAAAGTTTACTGTTTCCTTTTCCTCTCTCCCTTTCTTGCCTCTCCCACTCCCCAGATACTGAGCTCACACCTAACAGCTTAGGATGCGGATGGCTGGATTCCCTTATATATCCATGCATATGTAAAACTAATTCATGTACTTCACCCGCAGACCTGTTTTAGGTTCTATATATATATATATATATATATATATATATATATATATATATATATATATGGTTGGTTTGTGTGTGTGCGCGTGCACACTGCTTTTTATATTGGGAATCTTGTTCTCTTTCAAAACCTAGAATATTTCTTTGTTTCTAAAAACTGTTATATTTCATCTTTCATACAACTCATTGTTTTTTAACTTTTTTCTTACTGTAGTTTTCTGATCTCACAAACTTCCATATAGAGCTGTATTAGTTATAAGTTAAATCTGGTTTTTGTAATGTTCAAAGGAGAATCGTTTGATTTGTTCAGCTGTATGAAGTCAGAATTTATGACTAAATTCTAAAGAAATGTTGGTGTGATATTTTTGATGTAACATTTTGATGGTTGTGGTTAAACAAATGTGGTTAAACATACAAATGCACGTACGCGCGCATACACACACACACACACACACACACACACACACACCCTTTCAAAAGTACACCAACTGATATTTGCTCACAGTTATCAGCAGTATGTCACAAAGACGAGGAACAGGCTTGTTGACATTTTAAATGGCTGAACTCTGAGATTTGGTGCTTCCCTTGTGTTTTCTGCTCTAACTACTATTCTGTATCCACTGGAGTGTGTGTTTGTTTTAACACTTCATTGTTAGCATGGAAGCCACGCTGATTGGAGTCGTTTAGGATGGTCTGTTTTCCAGGCCTAGGCTTTAGGTGGTCCTTTCCTCCTGATTCTATTCAGAGGACGGCATTCCTGAGTAGAATGTCTGCTAGTTCTGCTTCTGGCGGGGTGTGGCGGGGTGTGGTGTGTGCTCTAAGTACTGCACACTTACCTGTTAGCGTGGGTTTACTTTGAGGGCAGATATAGTAATATCTTTAATCTTAGCAGTAGGTATACTGACCCTGGTGGACCTCTGAATTCGAGTCCAGCCTGGTCTACATAGCAAGTTACAGGCCAGCTGGGCCTCCATGTAGAGAACTCTGTCTTTTTAGCTTAGTCTGTATTTATTTTTCACTGTGAAGATGTAAAATAACTTCAGTGTCTCTGTTACATTTGGAGGGATGTGAATACAAAGGACATGGGGACAAATATATTGTCTTCCATTACCGTATTTAAATGTCACAAATACAGCAGTGGATTTTATTTGTTTTTAATAAGTGTTTAGGAGAAATGTTTGAATGCTTTTTTATGGCTTAAAATGAACTCACAGTATGCATTGGATATATCAGTCCAGGTGTAGGAACACAGCTATAATAAGTGGCTGCAAAATCCCTGTGTGTTTAATGATAGCAACCCAAATAAATAGATGACTGTCTCGGGGTTAAATGCTCTCATGGGCTGGGTCTTGGATCATGGACATCTCATTGTTCCTAAAATCTGTATTTGTTTACTGTGACATATTCCTAGGCATGAAACTCAACATTTGCTAAGTAATAGCTTGTATAAAATAAGTAAAATTTCCCTTTACTGAAATAAAACTTATTTACTTCAAAACTAATGAATTTGAGGAACATTGTTTGAGCAAACAAGGGGCTGTAGTTATGCCACTGCAGCTACATTCAACATGCAGGCCTGTCATGACTGCGGAGAGTCCACTGTCAACCCGGAATGCCCTAGGACAGTTACAACACACAGCAGAGTAAAACACATGTGGGAAGGATGTGGAAAAATTGGAACCTTCAATCATGGTCCTTGGGAATGTATCATTAGTGTAGTTATGTTGAAAACTAGTTTGAAGTTCCTTAAAATGTTATATATAGAGTTACCACATGAACCCATCAATTCTGTCCCTAGGTATACAACCAAGAAATGAAATATAATGTCCATATAAGAATGAAAATATATGTCCATTCAAGAATGTATACATGAGCTTCATAGCAGCATTACATGAATATATAGAAATTGTCCAGGTATTTATCAGTTGGTAGACTGTGGTATACCCACACAGTCTGTCATTTGTACCATTACTTGGTCATTGAGCGGGTTCTACTTGGTTTGTTTAGTAGTGCTGTGTCTGGCTTCAGGTTCTAGTAAAGCACTCTACAGAGTCTCATTTCAGGACTACAGTTCTGCTGCGAGTTACCAGTGGCTGAGTCAGTTCTCCTTTCTTCTTCTTTTCCTTTCTGTCTCTGCTCTGCCACCTCTGCTGCCTCCTTTCCTTCCCTTTCCCCCTTGTTCTCTGATCCTCCAGCCTCAGCTTTTCAAGTTACAAACTTGTAGATGTACATTATCATGCTTGTCTAAATTTTGTATCATGCTTTTGAGAGTCCTCTGTGTTGTCCCGTTTAAAAACCTTAATTTTAGTGTGTGTGTGTGTGTGTGTGTGTGTGTGTGTGTGTGTGTGTGTTACTTGCATGTTGGCATACTGGCCTGAGAAGGTGGGTGTCTTTCTCTGTCTTGCTCAGCTTACTCCTTTAAAGATACGGATTCTCACTGAGCCAGAAGCTCGATGTTCTCTTAGGCTGACTGGTTAGTGAGTTCCCAGGATTCACTTGTCTTGGCTGCTCTCCCAACCCTGCAAATGCTGGTATTACCTGCAGACACAGCCATGACTTACTAGACTCTCATCCTCCTTTTTGTACAAGCAACACTTTTATCGACGGAGACGTCTCCCTAGTCCTGTATTAGTTTTTAATCGCCGGTTCATTTTTGAGTAGTTTCCACTGTTTGGATATGCTGCTGTACTTGCCAGGGTACTTTGGTTACTTCCAGTTTAAACTGCCCCTAGTGATGTTTGATGTATGTATTGATTTCTCATGGGTCTTTATTTAGAAGTGGGATTGCTGGGATGTGTGTATATGCTTGGTTTTTATTAGATATTGACAAACTATATTACAAATTTTGTTAATTTACCAGCAGTGTTTCTTTTCTCAATGATGTTGAGTTCTTTCTGGCCTTGTGAATCTAGGTAAGTGAGCTTATGCACTGCTGTGAGCTTATGCACTGCTGTGAGCTTATGCACTGCTGTGAGCTTATGCACTTTTACCCAGTTCAGAGTTGAGCTAGTTCTGTACTCCAGCAAGTCTTGACCTTGTGATTTTCCTGTCCCAATCTTGAGAGCATTTGGGATCCTGAAGTTTCAGACTCCCATTGCTGAGGCTCTTTTCTCACACATAGGGTACATTTGTACAGTAAACACATACACTTTAGTAAACACAAATCTCTAAAAAATTGAAGTACTTGACTAATTTTTTTCTTTTTTTTTATTGTATTTATAAGTTCCTAGTCTTGCCCTCCTCTGAATGTCATGTGGCAGGACTCATTCAGTACACTTGCTTTCCTCTCGGCTTCTTTCATAGAATGAAATGTAGTTCACTCTGCTTCATATTTGATAGCTCATTCCTTTACTTTTCACTTCTGAATAATATTTCATCACAACCAAGGGTAGTTTATCCATTCACCTATAGGAGGACATGCAGGTTTCATCCATGTTTAGCTCAGTATGTCTGTTAGAAATAAATAAAACCACCGTAGGCATTCAAACTAGTATCCAGGTCATTGTATGGTAGAACATGTTTAGTTTTAAAGGGATTGTCACACTGTCTCCCATCTTTTTTAGTTGTACAGTAATGAATGAGAGTGCTGTTGTTGTGTGTCCTGCTCACCTGCTGCTGTCAGTGTTGGCCCCTGCAAGGCTCAGCTGTGTTGGGCATCTTACAGTTCCTATAAAGATCTTGCTATGTAGCCTGTAGTTCCCTCTCTCCCTGTCTCCTAAGTGATGGGGTCAAAGGCGTGGACTTTCCAGGTCTTGCCCATTTTATTTTATATATACGAGTACACTGTAGCTGTCTTCAGACATACCAGAAGATGGTGTCAGATCCCATTACAGGTGGTTGTGAGCCACCATGTGGTTGCTGGGAATTGAACTCAGGACCTCTGGAAGAGCAGTCAGTGCTCTTAACCGCTGAGCCATCTCTCCAGCCCTCCTGCCCATTTTAAAATAACTTGTTTTTTGTTGTTGATTTAAAGTGTTGATTCTAGGGCCTTAGCCTTGTGGTAGAATGTGTGGTTAGTATGTACAAGGCTGTTACTTCCAAAACCCAGAAAAAACCCAAAACAAAGAAAACACCAAACCAGCCAACCAAGCAATATCCCCAGACTCCAGTTCCTGTGTGTTTTGACTACTGGTCCTATGTCTGCTGTGTTTTCTGCACGTATTTTCTATAGTCTGGTGCTTTTAGTAGTTAACAGAGCATGCTAAATCATTTTTCCTCTTTACCTAAATGTGATTCTGGTCATGTGTTGTGATTCACTGATGCTGTCCACTTCCTAGTCCACCTGTTTCTCTTGCTAGGGCTTCTGGCTCCCTAGCCTTTGTTCTGGCACACCTACTGCTCCAAGTGTGCTCAGCTCTGTGTTAGCACATTCACCTGCTGTTAGTGTCCCCTGACTACTGACAGCATCTCTTACTTGCTTACTTTAACTGTACTTTGTAGCATGCAGATGCAAAGCTTTGTATGTCATAGCTTCAAGCTTGTTTTGAGGAGGGGAACATGAGCTGGCCCTTGTAAGCCACCATGCCTGGCTTCAGTCTGAATTTTGACAGGTGTCTTTGTTAGAGTTCCTGTTACTGTGAAGAGACACTGTGACCAAGGCAACTCTTACAAAGGACAACATTTAATTGGGGGTAGCTTACAGTTTTAGAGGTTCAGTCCATTATCATCAAGTTTGGCAGCACCTAGGCAGTTGTGGCACTGGAGGAGCTGACAGTTTTGTGTCAAACAGGAGACTACCATCTTCCAGGCAGCTAAGAGGAGGGTCTCAAAGCCCACCCCCACAGTGACACACTTCTAGCAACAAGGCCGCACCTCCCAATAGTGCCACTCCCTAGGTTAAGCATGTTCAAACCACCACAGCAGGTGTGCCCTTTGTATTCCATATCTCTGTGAAGACAGAATTAACAACAACCCAGAGCTTTCTCATTCATTTGCTTTTCCCAACCAACTTATCTCCAGTGCTTGCTTTTTTTTTGTTTTCTGATATCTTTCACATCAGAGGAAAACTGCTTTTCCTATTTTGGGGTGGTTTTAAACCCTAGACATTTTTCCTTTCTATCACCGAGCAGTTTTCCATTGAGTGGTATAATGCTCTTACCCTTTGGGATGTGCTTGAACGTGTTCTTTAGGTGTGAATGCCGCTATTGTGACATGGGTGTGCTGCACAGAGAAGTATATCAGCACTGTAATGTGTGCAATATGAGGTACAGGTGCCATGAAGAAATAAATTGCGGCTCAGAGATAGAAGATGGGGATAGGGCTTTCCCTGTTTTGACCAAGATGTTTAGGATATAAGTTAGAGCATTGAGCAGAGAGTAGAGAGGGCTGTGCTGTGAAGCAAGAGAGCCTGGGAAAGCCTATTGTGTTGCAGAGTGAGTAGTGGGGATAGACATCAAAGGATCGTGGTGCTCATCAGAGCAGGAGCAGGGCTGGCATTACACAGTCCCACCCTTCACCCTTGGCACGAGTCCCTTTTCACCAGTCCTAGTGAGCCTCTGTGATGTATTGGTGGTCATCCCCACCCAGAAAAGCATTGAGTAATCAGCCTTTGTCAGTGACTTGGCTTATTGTTCTAGTAGAGTACATACATTTTCCTCTCCATCCCCCGTTTTTTCTGTAGTCAGAGGCCAGAGTTGAGCTGCTCAGGGTCAGATGTGGTGTTTGTTGTACAACAATGTGCAGAAACTGTTTCACCTTCTCTCATGATCAGCTAAGTCCTCCACATAACAGTGGGAGGATTTGGTGGCTTTGAACTTGTAACAAGTCTGTGAAGGAAGGCCTGGTTGCCAGTGTGAAATACAGGGTACCTGAGTGGGTTAACAGACACCTCACATGCTAAGTGCTTAAACAGATGATGTTTAGGCCAGAGTGATGCTTAGGGACTGAGGGGGACATGAGCAACAGCACATGAGACCCTCACTTCAGCCCTTAGATTTAGAAATCTGTGTCTGCTTTAGTACAGTGCTCAAGTTCACTGGGAGGCTAAAATCTATGCATGTGTTTTGAATATTCAGGGCAAATGCCAAAGTGATTTTTGTGATCATATTTAGGTTGGCTAGTTTAAGGCTGTCTTGTGCCTGGTCCAATCCACAGAGCTACTGGGTCCTTCTTCTTTCATGTGTCATCCCTCTCTTCTCTGTTGAAAAAAGTTGCTCACTCAACATCTTCCTGTTTAGATATGAAAAAATATAAGAGGATCATCCAATTTATGCTGGAGATTATTTATGGAAAATTTGGTAAGAAAATAGAAATTGTACCATGCAAAAGTCCTGAGAACCTGACACAAAACTGACACAAATTTTTTGACAGTAGAGTCATCTTAAGTTGCACATCCTGTCCTTGTCTGAAGTGCTCCCATTGAACCCCAAGGACAACTTGGTGATGTCTGTTACAAAGAAAATGATTTCAGCTAAAAATAAAAGTACCCTCAGAGTGTGGGAGGTGAGGGCAAGAGGATTCGTGTTCCAGGATCACTGTCAGCTCTGGAGTGAGGTTGAAGACAGCCTGGGCAACAGGAGACCCTGCCTTTAAGAGAGGAGTAGGGAGGTTTTTAGGATGTTTTAGCTGAATGGTTAAATGAATTTAGTTGTTCAAAGAAATATTTCTGGAAAAGATTTTCACAGTAAAAATTTATTAGCAAGGACATACTGTTGTGTAAAGTCTTTATATGCAGGGCATGATCTTCAACATCAAAAGGGAGAGGCATAATATTTCATCACCAGTTGGGGTTTTATTTGCCTCTGGATCTGCTTTCAGACTAAGGTAGAAGCTGTTTCTAGTTGATGTCTTGAAATCTCAAGGCTGATTTATGAGCTTAAGCTCTTTGGTTTAAATGAGTTTACAGTGGTGTTCGTGATGGGGGATATTAGTTAACATTTTCTGACAAGCAAACTGTTTTGAATTTTGTTGAGTGGTGGAGGAGTTGGTGACTTGGTGTGCAGGCCCACTTTCATTACTTTAATTGTGTGATTTATTAGGATTTTAAGCTTTTTATAAATGTTTTAGTGTTATAGAACAGAATTAAAAGGATTTAGAATAAAAGGAGTTTAACAAAAGGACTTTGCAACAGGATTGCAGTAGTTCTTGTATTTGATGGATTTAGTGAGCCGCATTTCATTTCAATCATCGTGCATTCTGTCAAGTGCTGTGGAGCAGGTGTGTGTCACGTCATTCTCTCTATTGTGCATGCAAATACACACACAATTTATATATAAAAAGTTAATCCGCTCCAATTTAGAGGATTACATTTCCAGAGGGCGATGGCTCCATTAGGCTTCAGGAAGAGGGCATGCACTATTTATACCAGTAAAACAACAACAACAACAACAACAACAACAACAACATCCCCAAGTGAATACCACACTTTATGAGTGTGTAGAATTTATATGCTTGCACTTCTCCAGTTTGTAGAGGGTTTTGCCTCCAAAGCGTTTAGACATTTTGGGGATCCTTGTTTCTTGTGGTCCAGTTATTTCGGCTTGCATTGACTTTTGTAGTGGGTACCTGGTGGGCACTGTGCCCAGGTAGGCTTCTCTTCTGAGTCTTACAAACTTAGCTTCTGACTGTCCAGGAAGAGCGTAAATCTTAGGGGAGTGTTGTGGTTAAACCTGCTACACTGTGGCCAGTGGACACCAGAGGAGTTCTTCAGTTGCATCTTTGAGGGAATCAGCAAGCCAGTCTTGCCAGTGTTGCACTGCTTAAACTTGATGTTTTCTCCATTGAAATGACAGACTGGTCAGTACAGAACAGCTGCAAACCCGAAAGACCAGGAGTAGACCTGGTGTTGAAGGAGTGAAGGATTGGCTCTGTGTAGATGGACTTCAATTGTAATTAATTTTGTATAGAAGTAGTGTAGGCTTTGGATCAGTTAAATTTTAACTCATGCTTGGATTTAAAAGTCAGATTATTAATTGTTAAATCCGATTTGTAGCAGAAGCAGAAATAATCCATTCTAAAATATGTTTGAATAGACATGTTATTTTATTTAAAATTTTTTATGTAATAACATAAAACATGTATTTTGGAGTTTGATCTTGAACAAACATTCTTTTTTGTTTGTTCCTTTTTTGCTTTGGAAACAGAGTCAGGCCCTTAATTTGCTTTGTCCCTCCTGCCTCAGCTTCCCTGTGCTGAGCCCGAGAGGTGCTTGGCACACCTGGCCTTTGGTTTCCTTTTGGCTCCCCTTCCACGCTGAGTCTTTTGAGCTGAGACTTTGAAGATTTCTCGTGCAAAGTTTAGAGTATTCTGAAAAGTTTTCTTCAATATATCTCTGGTGCTTTTTTTTTCAAGTTTAAAAATAGTATCTACTGTTCGAAATTTCTTAGAAATTTCTTATTTCCCTTCTCCCCACCCTCTCCCCACTCTCTCTTCCCACATCCTCCCTTCATTCCTCTCTTTTTCTGTTTTTATTTTGTAGCTGAGGATGACCTTGATCCAAACCTCCTGCCTCTACCTCCAGAGTGCTAGGACTATAGCCATGAACTACCAAGACTGGTTTACACAGTACTAGGAATGGAATCTAGGGCCTTGAACCTTCTGGGCAGGCACTGCTGGCTGAGCTCCCATCCTCCCAGAGCTCCCTTCAAGGTGTCAACATCCATTTCAGTTTGTCTCGTTGCCACTATCTGCCCATTCCCTGGAAATCAGTAAAAGTAATATTATAATTCTCCCTGTCCAGACACTTTTTTTATACTACTATAGATCCTTGGCTGTCTGTGTACAATTGTCCGTGCCAAACTCAGAGCTGACTAGCAGCTTTGAAGCTTCACCTTCATCACCCTGTGGAGTTTGTTTCCTGGAATCTTCTAGCGGACAGTGCTTTTCTCTCTGTCCTTGTCCTGGTGCTGTTCTGTTCCCCAGAGGAGACACGCATGATAAAGATCTGACACTAGTGTTTGGGAAACTCAGAGATGGAGGAGTCCCAGGCACGGGAAAGGGGGGTTCAATATTAAGCATTAATGCTGTCATTTAATCCTTGCTCACCTGGAGCTGCAGGCTCGGCTCTCCAGAGAGCTCCCTTTCAGTCATTTGGGAGTGAGGAGGGTGAGTTAAGTTGTCTGGAAGTAAAGTTTTTGCCATCTGAGAGTTTCTCAAGTAGCCGGTGACAAGCCAATCCTTTTTATTTTATTTAGATGGGTTCTTTCACATCCACTCCCAAGTGTACCTGGTATAACCACTTATTGTGTCTTTTATAATCCTGTATATAAAGTCCCTTTAATCTCAGGGTGTTTTTTCACCACTGGGGCCTTCAGCTTTTACTTAGGGCTGCTAAATTCGTCAGTACTCATCTCTTTGTAAAATTTGTTGGGGTTATTACATATTTTAAAACTTTATTTAGTAATTGCTTTCCTAGAATTTTTAGAGAGAATAACTTAAGTGCATGTTTTCATCTGCCCAGCTTGTGTTCCTATTTAAAACAAACACTAGCTTGTCTCTTGGCATTTGGCTTCTTTTTTAAAGTGAACACAGACATTTTACAGTAAATTTATGTATCACATGGGCTGAAAACCAGAAGGCAGAAACTAGTTCCTCATTGAAAAGTTTCCTTCCACTTCCCCTGTCTTCTAATTTCCGTTGGCTCTCCTGTCAACAGTGATTATGACTTTTATGTGTCTTGGGAACTGTGTATATCGACACAGATGCCGTGTGGGTCTGTCTTCCCATGGTTGCATTCCCCCTTCCCCATTATAGCTGCTGCCTTGTCTGTGTTTACATTCAGCACGGCTTGTTTGCAGCTGTGGGGCATGGACATTTCCCCGCACGTTTGACTCTTTCTTCCTTCACTATTTTAAACATTGCTGGAGTAAGTAATCATTTATGGAAGTTATCTCTCATCCCTGAGTGTACATGTAGGATAAAGTTTCAGGGGCAATATTTGTGCATTCAATAATTTTTGAATTTTTAATTTGATTAATTAAATTTGATAAATATATCAAAATTTAAATCTTGTGTTTGATGAATATCATTTCATAGTACTATAATTATATTTTAAGTAGAAAGTATTTAAGAGATTTATTTTATATATTGTTTGTATGATTGTGTATGAAAGTGTTTGTGTGTGTGTGTGTGTGTGTATGTGAGAGAGAGGAAGAGGAAGGAGGGAGGGCAGGAGAAGGTGCATATATGTCCCTTGGATGTACATATGGAGGTCAGAGGACAAGTATTGGGAATTTGTTCTTTCCTTTTTGTGGGTTCTAGGTTTTTAACTCAGGAAGCAAATTTTTATCCAAAGTATTAGGAATAATCTATAAGATGGATCAGGTGATGATCCATCTGTTTGGAACACTATCTATTCCTCTCCTATGAGATCATTCTGGATAGTTTTATTTATTTATTTATGATCTAAAGAATCTTGACCAGGTCAGTGACACTCAGGAGACAGAGGCAGGTAGATTTCTTTGAGCTCAAGGCCTGCTAGGCTGGTCTACAAAGCAAATTGTAGGCCAGCCCGAGCTATAAATGAAAGGCCTTGTGTCCAAAATACATACATACAGACATACATACATACATACTAGAAACATACTAACACCTTAAAATAGAGCAACTGAATTGTGGGGGAGTAAAAAGTTCCTCTTCTGATCTCCTTGACCTCACATAGTTGGTGACTGTGGATTAGGATGGTATGAGAGACAGACTTGGTAGGGAAACTTATTTGCACATGGTGTGTGATGGGGTTTTGCATGAGTGTCCTGATCTCCCCAGGAAAGTTGAGACAGAAGTGTCTAGGCTGACAGTGCTGTGTGAGGTTGGCATTTGTGGAGCCGAGGACTGACTCAACTGCACTCACCCAGGTTTGCTCCCAGCAAAGTGGGGGAAAGTCTGCGTGTGAGTTTCTCTCTTCAGGAAGTGTGACGAGGATAGTCTGATTGTCCTTGCAGCCTATGTTCTTTAAGTGATTTACATTAAAATCAGCGCAACATGCATTCCCCTAAATATACATACCATCGATTATAGGAATTTCTCTTGTGTGGTTGAACATCCTTTCATATCATTTAGACCCATAGTATATTGATATTATTTTAATTATATTTTTAAAAAGGTTTGTTTTTAATTATGTATATGTGAATCGCATGCATGCCTGTTGTCTGAGAAGGCTAGTGTGAGAATTCATGCCCTTTGGAACTGGAGGTACAGAAGTTATCAACTGCCATGCAGGTGCTGGGAACCAAAGCCAACAAGAACATGACTGTGAACCATCAGTTCAGCCCCACATGCTGCTGTTTTTAACGTGGGCTCTGGGAATCAACCTCAGGTCTGTGCATTCAAGGCACACACTCTGAAGAGTCTCCCCAACCCTGCGTTCAGCTTTATGTTAAGGAACGATGCTCTTGTAGGGTCAATGCACTGGCGCTTCGGCAGAGATTTGAATATGGACAGCAGTGATGAGTATTCTTGCCATTACTGACCTGAGTGGGAATGTATGAGCTGTCAACTATGATTTTAATCTCAGTCTTGTGTAAATAGTCATTATTAAGTAAACTTAAATTTGAACAAGGGATGTAGAGGTTAGTCAAATCTTATTCTGTATATACTAAACTGGCAGAATTTGTAATGTGAAGGTGTTAGGGGTTAGTCTGATTTCTTCAGCATTTATAATCCCCAATAACTAGCAAGGGTGGACCTGATTTCTCAGGTGATTTTATGTAGAGTTTACTTGGTGGACATAGTTTTCTTTCTTTTTTTCTTTTTCTTTCTTTCTTTCTTTCTTTCTTTCTTTCTTTCTTTCTTTCTTTCTTTCTTTCTTTTTTTTTTTTTGAGAGAAAGTTTCTCTGTGTAGCTCTGACTATCCTAAAACTCATTCTGTAGACCAGATTGGCCTCAAACTCTGAGATTCACTTGCCTCTTCCTTGTGAGTTCTGGAATCAAAAGTGTGTACCAGCATTTGCTAGTGTCAATGCCTGTCATAATGTATACAGTTTGCCTTGAGTGGTTATATGTATGTTTATATCTTTGGATTTTTTTGTTGTTGGTAGTACTGGTGATAAAAGGAGACAAGTTCCAGGAATATATTAAGTGGGTTTTTTTTTTTTTGGTGCTTTTAAATTTTAAATTACACTTATTTATTATTTGAAAATTTCATATGGAAACACTATATTTTCATCACTTCCATATTTCCATTACCAACACCTTCTTCTAAAGTCCTCCTGGTTTCCCATTCCCATTCAAATGTATGACCTCTTCTTTTGTAATTATTGATGAACAGACACACACACACACACACAGATATACACACACACAAGCAATCACAAATATATTGACAGGAACATGTTTTCTGCGTTCAAACTTTCTTGCTATAAACATAAATCTGAACTTCCTGATGCAGTCTCCTAAGCATGAGATGATAGTTGGCATGTGTATCTCCACTTATAATGCATTTCTTCATTTGTTAGTTTGTTTGCTGATTTCTGTTTTTGTTATAAAATAAGTGACAACGTGCCTCAATATTACCATATTGATTTTCCTTTATTTATTTTGATAAAATTTATTATATATTTTTTATTCCATTATTGTGTACATTAATGTTTATTGTTATATTCCCTTGATTACCTTGTCACTGTATCCTTAGCTTTTAAAACCCTATTGTAATAATTTTTGATTCAGCATGATACTTAATAAAAAGTACCTACCACTTTAAAAAAAAAAGAGCTTGCCACCACTGTAGGATATGTTTTTTTTTTCCTGATCTCACAGAGAATGTTGGTAAGATTGAAACAGGTGCCAATTAAACAAAAAGTCTTCAATAAGATGTCTGTCACTATTTTTAATGTATAAAATATTTTTCATTTTGTACAGCTGTGTAGATTGAATGTTATACTGTATACATTTCTGTTGTGTGTATACATATGTACACAAACATGTATAGATATACATACATGCACATTGTTCTGTACATTGCAGACAAGTGATCTGCCACCCATTCGCCCCCCATCCACCCCATCCTCTATTGGAAATATTTTCAAATAATGGGAAATATTCAAGAGTTTCTCAACATACATTTTGTTTTATGCTTTCTAACAGGTACTCAAAAGTGTGATAACTTTGCTGAGAAAAGACCTCTTCTTGGTGTTTGTAAGAGCATTGGATCTTCGGGGTAAGGATATTGAAGTTAAACCTTAAAACATGTAGCTGTGATGTACATACTGCCTTCCTTCCTCCTTTCATGTGTGATGATAGATCACAGTGCTATCTTGGAGTAAAACGTTGTCAGCATGGAGAAAAGAGGTCATGCATTTGTAGTACACTTAATTATTAATACACATGCTTTTCCTGCAGAAGTCACTATCAGGTGTTAATAGTAACAGTGTTATTTCATCATATTATTAATTTTTGGCAGCATATTGAGGCTCCTCTAGAGGTATTGCTTGGTTCTTTCTCAAATTCCTTGTGATTCTATAAGTACTATTCTTCCTGCCTCACACATTCAAAGGGCTAATTTGCTGACCTCATTCAGTTGTGAATCAAATGCTGTCATGTTTGTGCTGCTTACTGTGAATGAGGGGGCTGTTTTCAGGAGTTTATCTGCTTCCTGCAGGTATTAAATGGGAGCCATACTCTTTCTGGTGACTTTCAATTATCCACTGTGTCCCTTGAGTTTTAACCCTCTGCATAATTCCAGTTAGGAGTATGTTTAGTAAGGCTGCAGAGCTATACAGAATTATGGAGAAGTCTGTAGGTAGACAGCTCAGAGCTAGTGCATTCTTTCCAAGATGCTCTAGTGACCTACATTCTCTGTAGCTTTGACATTCTTTCAAAGCAGTTTTCTTTCATAATTGCTGAAATGCCCAATGTGTTCACTTGGAATTCTCAGTTACAAGCAGAGTTGAGAAGTATTTATTCCTTTGTTGGTGGGAAGATGGAGATTAGACCAGCCGCTGGTAGTTGCTGCCATGTGCTTCCAACTCATGGTGTAAACTTTATGGGGCTTTAGAAAGGGAAGATCTTCTAATGACATAACATATTTAGACATGGATTTATGTCCAGATAAAATTTTAAATTTTTTTTATGTGTATGGGCATTTTGCTTACATGTATGTCTGTGTCCCACTTTGTGCCTGGTGCCTGAGGAGGCCAGAAGATGGTGTCAGATCTCCTGGAACTAGAGCTGTAGTTACTTATGGATGCTGGGGATTGAACCTGGCTCTTCTGGAAGAGCAGTCAGTACAGACATCTCCCCAGCCCCTCTCCCCTTCAAGACATGTTTGTAGTTTAAGCTCGCTATGAACTCACTGTGGCGCTCCTAAAGGCTTCCTGGGATTGGGATTGGGAGGACAGGCATGAGCCATCATATCCAGCCAAATAATGAAGTCTTTATTATTATTACTTATGAATATGGTTGACATCAATGGAATATTTGCTAGGGTTCGCTAGAGTTGCAGTATTGATAATAAGTGAGTGTATAACAGAAATACATTTGTTAGACTGGCTAGCACAATATGGATTGGGCAGTATGGCTATCTCATAGGCTCATAATGCAGTAGGTAGGTGCATCAGCAGTCCCAGTCTGGTGTGGAGGGTCCTGAGGTTCCCTAGAGAACAGTGATAGTCTAGGCAGGAAGACCAAAGAAGCTGAGATTCTGAATCAGCTAATGATAGCAGCAGCAATAGCAGTAGCAGCAGGACAGATGCACTCACCAGGCAGAGTGAAGACAAGCAGGCAAAACAAAACTGCTTTCTTTCTTTGTCATCCTTTGGGCTGGGCTTCTGCTGGCAGGTACTGCACACATTTAGAATTGGTCTTCAGATTTCAGATAAACTGATTGAGAAAATTCTTCACAGGTGTGCTCAGAAGCGTGCCTTTTAGTTGATTCCAGATCCAGTCAAGCTGATAACTAGGATCAACTATTACAAGTCCCCTCCTTGTCAGTTTTACACACAATCACCTTCCCTTATGTCATGCTTAATTTCCAAGTCACCACAATATAAAAACTAATCCTTTCTAACACGATGAAACTATCCCAGGTACGGCTGCAAATGCACGATTTCCCCAGAATAGACATGTTACCTTGAAGAATTCTTAGTCTCTTAGTATCTGAAACCTAAATATATTGGTATAGATTTCAAATTCTTTACCACTGATACTGTCTTAATCAATGTTACCTTACATGATAAAGAAACAGAGGAAATAAAACACATATGTTTAACATCTTCTAAACAAAACAGGACAGAATCATTTTTGGAAATTTCAGTCTTCATTTCTGTAACTCGTCACTTGACCTTAGCTAGTATTTATAACTGACATCTCTACTATCCATTCTGTGTTTCCTCAACATCCAGCAAATACCTCATAGGTCTTGGTTCTTTCACTGGAGTGAACCATACCTTCATTCCTGAAGTGTCAGAGTGAGCCATTTATTTTGCCTGGAATGTGTTATAGTTTCTGTGGTAATGCCAAGCGATGTTCTAAGGGACCCGCTGGACTCTGAAAGCAGCCCAGTTTGTTCCTGGTAGTCTGAATTAGTCACCTCTCCAAACATCTCATTCAGCCTGTGGACTGAAGCTCATCAGGTGTCCAAATTGGCTGGGAGAACCTCAGCTTTCTGTCTAAGGGGATGTTGGCTGTCCGTGACAAGAGTACTCCCCCTGTGACCCAGACTTCTATTTTAGCACAAAGTGGAGGGAACAGGAAGCAAAATTTTGCTTAGTGGGTATTGGTGAGTAGGGCCATATCCATTTTTATTCCTTGATTCCTACATCTGTGGATCCTGGCTGTCAGTGAAACAGTGTCATTTTCTAGATGGTGATTCAAAGTATATAGAGACTTCTGGAAAACCCTACTTTGTGTCTCAAGGTTACTGCTACCTAATTTATTTTATTTTTATTCAGTTTTAGTAATTTAGTTTTATTTTCTGTGTACTGGATTGATGTTTTGCCTGCATGCACATCTGTATAAAAGTGTTAAGTGCTCTGGAACCAGAGTTAAGACAGTTGTTGCCTACCATTTTGGTGCTGGGAATTGAGCCTGGGTTCTGGTTCTTTTTGAAGAGCGGTCAGTGCTCTTTAACCACTGAGCCATCTCTCTAGCCCCTTATTTTTGTTCTTTAAAAGATGATGTTTTTCTGTATTTCTGACTGTCCTGGAAGTTGATATATAGACTGGACTGGCCTCACCAGGATCTGCCTGCCTCTGCCACCTGAGTGCTGGAGTTAATGGTAGGTGCCACCATAGCCCCTGATTGGTAGTCTGTGTCTTCAGAAGGTCATTCTGTGGTTTAAGCTAGGTATTTCAGGGTGGTAGGAAACATGGAAAGACTGATAAATCCCATGATCATGGGCCTACTCTCACATTTCTTTGCACATGAAGTAAGTATTGCTGTGTAGAATTCTGTGATGATAAGAAAAGCATTCTGTGAGTCCACAGGAAATTGTTTTGAAGAAAGCCTTATGTACAGCTCTTGCTAAAATTCCTCCCCTGGAGGATACATAAAGCAATGTCTTTCTTCCTCCCAGGGTCCCAAGGAGAATTCTGCTAATGTTCATCCCTGGGGACCTTCCTTACAGAGCCTGGGATTATAAGGGTGTAGGCACTACTTCTCCAACTGGCCACACATTGAAAACCTTACTCTACAGGCAATGAGAGCTTCCCCCATAGTCCCAGAGATGGAACCCTGGTCTTAGTCTTTCCTGTCCTCTATTCTGGCTCCTCCCCAAGTTGAGTACACTGTTGTCAGGTGGAGGAAGCAGCTGGCTATTCCTCTGAGACTCTCATGTCTTACTCTGGCCTCTGTTCAGGGATGTAAGCCCAGTTTGGGTGATCTATTCCAGTAAGGACAAAGTGCTGCCTTTTCCTTGGTGGAAGTGGTCCAGTGTAGTTAGCCGGCCACAAGGTTGCTGGTTGGTCACTCCAGGAATGGTGATGTACTAGGCTTAGTTTTGGTCTTTGCTTGGAGACTTAGCAGCAGCCATAGTTGGGTCAGCCTTGGTGAGTAGAGATCTATGTTGTTGAGCTCATGCGTAATCTTCACTTCCACACCATTACTTCCCTTTGTTCTTGGACCTATAGGGCTATGGCAAGGATGGCTGGAGAGAGGCTGACTGCCCAAAGAAAGGGTTGTCTTGTCTACTTGACTGTTGACTCTCCCTCTGTTGACTTATCTTCTGGTGAGAATTTACATGGAACACAAATATCTTTTCACCTTTTGCCCAATCGTAGAGATCTATGCACACAACTCTCCCCCAGACATTGTTCTCACCAGTATCCGTGGATGGGTCTTCCATGTCCTGACCATCCAGCCAAAGCAAGGAAAACGTACCACCATGTGCACAGTCCAGAATTCTTTCCTGTGAAGACATCCATTCCCCAGTGAGTACCCTTTAGAGTTGTCCCAGGCAGTAGCTGCAGATGCTCCACCTGTTCATTTTTGGGTGTTGCCTGCAAAGTATTTAGGGTGGTATGTAAACCAGGCTCCAGTCTTCTTATCTTCAGCTAGCCATTCACAGGGGACACCCTGTGAGGCCAAAGGTGTGTGCCTGAAGACATTATAAAAGGAGTTGGAACCACAGGCAGAAACTACAGTTCACAGGGTAGACAGTCAGTCAGGGAGTACAGCAGCAAGCAGGCAGCAGCCAAGTGGGCCTTTTTTCCTTTGACCTCCATTTATTTGAGCTGCCACTGGAAGGCACTACCCATAATTTGTGTGGATCTTCTCACTTCAAGTAATCTGATTAAGAAGATCTCTCACAGGTGTGTCCAGCAGCTTGCCGTTTAGTTCACTCCAGATCCAGTTAAGTTGAGAACCATTGCATTTCTTGAAGTGTAAACTTCTTTTTTATTGTTGTGTTAAAAAAAAAAGATAGGTTTTGGGGAGTTACTTGTATGCAGCATTATGTTAGGTAAAAAGCATGAAAACACAACCCCTTTATCCAAAGATATGAGGATGTTATGTAAAATCCAAAGTACAGTGTTTGCAAATAACTAGGATATTGACTTGGGGAGTAGCTAAGAGAAGAGAGAGGTGGGTGAAGGTGGGTTAATGGCAGAGGCCTCGGGAAAGGAGCAGTGAAGCTAGGACTTCTGATGGGGTAGATGCTGATTTACTTCTGCAGAGGGTCATGACATTGCAGGTAGACAAACCAGAGTGAATGCATTAAAAAGGATTAGAGTCTGAGTTAGAGCCTAGCCATCTGCAGAACATCGATTGCTGTGGAAGTCAACAGACACATCAGACAGTCTGAGCAGCTGCCAAACTTTGTATAGTACCAATGGGATTGTGAGGGACTCATGCCTGAAGCTTCTCCTGTCCCCAGCTAAGCCTTTCCCTGATGGTTGGTGAAGGGGTTCTACCAGGCCCTTCTCCTCTAAGACACTCAGGTTTATGTGTCAGGTGGTCAATACCCAAGCATTGAAAACTACTAACTTCTGGACATATGAACATCCAGGCTCATGGATGGTGCAGCTTCAGTCACTAGTACAGGCTTCGTCGTGACTGTGGAGAAGAGTCATACAAGGGTGCAGGGCTAGGAACAATCCAGGGGAACAGAAAAAGCAGGAGGTTGTGAAAGCTCGTCAAAGGCATAATCTTGGCTGACTCATGAGTTTCCATGGACTCACAAACTTTCCATTGACTCCTTGGCTGACTGACTAGTTAGTTAGATACAGAGGCAGTTCGCTGAAAGCCAGGCCTTAAGGTAAAGCAAGAGTAACATGGCTGTGTGCTTTGAGATGTTAAATCTTGCAAATATTTTATAGCAGTTAATCTAAATATTTTCTAAAAATTACATGAACTACACTTAAAATTTTAAGAGAAAACAGCAACAATCCAACAAATCTCAAGAAAGGATTTATAAGAAAATAAACTCAGGAGAGTAACTCAGCACTATATTCCAAGCAGCACCAAAACAAACAATCACACACACAAACACACCAACCTTACAGTGTAGCTGAAGGTGAAGGGTGGAGTATGTAGCTTTTGCTTTACAGATGTTTATAGAGATGTGGAATCTCCAGATGAAAGTGTGTGTGTGTGTGTGTGTGTGTGTGTGTGTGCGCGCGCGCATGTGCACCTGGTGTGTAACTTAGCTCTCAAGAAATCTTGTTTTCCTTTCCAATTTAAAAAGTATTTTCCTTTCCTTATAAACACTGCCAATGCTGTGATTAAAGGATTTGTTTTTAACACAATTCATTGATGCCAGTATCACTTGTCATAAGAGAATGTCCTAGAGGAAGAGCAAGCAGTGTGTCCTATTCTGTGATGAGGTAATTTACTGAGGAATGAATTTGATAAGAGGCTTATTTCTCAGGGCTCTTCAGAGAAATAGAATCAGTAATATAAACCTTTTGATTTGAGAAGTTCTTTGGATGTACACAACTTATTATTTTAAAGTTTATGTTCATGTTTCCGTCTGTAGGTGCCTTCAGAAGCCAGGAGGGATAATAGAGTAATTGTAATTAGAGTAACAAGTGGGTGGGAGCTGCCTTGTGTCCATGCTCAGAGTTGAACTTGGGTCCTCTGAAAGAACACCAGATACTTTAAAGCTGGAGCCATCTCTCTAGACTCAAAGTAACATTGTTGTGAGCTGAGTTCTATAGCTCAGGCTGGCCTTGAATTCACAATGATCTTACTGCCTGAGTTTCATTAACAGTGTTTTATGTAACCTTAATAAAGGTTGTGTTCATTAGAGGTTGGAGGAGATCCTTGGGATAACAGGAATGTGACCTTTCTTTGCCATGAAATGCCCTTTACAAATAATGACTACCACTTTTAATTTCCCTTGAATTGTGTTTGTGAGGTCTGATGGAAGGAACCACAGATTAGATAGTATTACTTCTGCAGGCAACACAAGAGAATTGTACCAGCTTTGCTGCTTATAGATAAGAGCTGTTCTGCTAGGCCCCAGCTCCTTCACTTGTCTGTCCGTCTGGAATCAGTCAGGCTTCTTCTGGGGACTCTTCTAGCTTTTTGCCCTTGGATCTCTGCATCTCTTTACCCTTGAAGACTGGGTTTCCTTGTTTTGGGTGTAGCATCTGCCAAGCACTAGCATGGCAGGTATGATGATGGCACTGGCCAGCAGATTGACATGCGTGACTTGAGACAGGCGTGAGGATTAGGGATTTAGCTCAGTGTAGTTAGCTTGCCCAAATGAAGGCTCCGAGTCTTGCTGTTTGTGTTGTTATGGAGGTGTGTGTCTGCGTAAGGGGTAGGACCAAAGGTCATAACATGACAAAGAAAACTAGATCTTAGTCTAAAAGAACCACTGTGGTGCTTACAGTTTGGGGATTTTGTGTTGGGCTCATAGCTATGCTATAGAGTGATTGTCTAGTATGTGCAAAGCCCTAGATTTGATCCCTAGCACTACAAACAACAACAAGCAAAAGACTTATACATTAGTAAATTAATGAATAATTAAATAAATCAATTTCTGATTTTAGATTGTAGATGACTACATGGTAAAGTCTATGCCAATATCACTTCATGAATACTGAGTGTGAAACACTTCTAAGATGGTTTAACCTTTGACCTTCAAGTCATTTTACATGAGACGCAGTTAATCTAACTGTGGATGTCAGGAGATCTTGAGAAAAGGAGAGGGCAGTGTTATTACTTTTTCTCATGGCTTCAGATACAGTCTTTATAGATCTTGAAAAATTCTACTAATAAACAAGAGACAGCATAAATGTATATATACACAACATTTATTATGACTTGAATTCTCTTCATCAGCTAAGAGAACATTAGAGTTTCCATGAGAGAGTAAGGCAGAGAGCTAGTACATTATACATTTGACGTATGCTTAATATAGTTCTAAAATACCCACTGGACAGATATTAGTCTGAGGTAAGAGTGTATGTTAGTGTAAACTGAGAATGTACTGTTATAGTACACTGCAGCCTCAATTGTTCCAAGCTTCAGTGAGGGAGGCATCCGCCTACTCTGGGGCTCCTCTTGCCCAGTCTGCCCACGTGTAAAGCCCTGCTCTCTGGGAACTCACTTCCTCGTTCAGGGAGAGCCTGGTTAGGGCTGCGGTAGGCCCCAGTCTCAGACCTTCCCAGGGGCAGAAGAGTGACAGGCACTCAGCACATGGCCCGCTGATGAGCTTCCTCTACCTGCCATCTCAATTGTATTTATTTGTCTAAAATTATAAATTTAGTGGATAGAGAGATATATCAGTGGCTCTGAGCACTGACTGTACTTCTGGAGGACCCAGATTCGATTCCCAGCACCCACATGGCAGCTCACAACTCTCTGTAACTTCAGTATCCAGCACCCTCATATCTACTTACCTACCTACCTACAAAACACCCGTGTATATAAAAATAGATTAAACTGGGGGAAAAATAAAAATAAAGTAAGATGGAGACTGAACTGATGGTTCAGCAGTTAAGAGCACTGACTGCTCTTCCAAAGGGTCAGGGTTCAAATCCCAGCACCCACATGGCAGTTCACAACTGTTTGCAATTTTAGTTTCAGGGGATTTGATACCTTACATAGACATACCTGGAGGCAGAACATCAATGTAATAAAATTAAAAAAAATTAAAATTAAAAGTTTAAATTACAAGCACACCTAAAGTTTGCGCAAATGTTTTGACTTAATATTTGCTAATGATCATATAGTAGGAATATTTATTTATTTATTTACTTTTTAAAATTTAAGATTTTAGCCGAGTTTGAGGTGGCAGTGATGCAGTTGGCATGATGATTATCCAGAGGGCAAGATGCATCAACAAATGCAAAGCAGTGAAAACCCTGTCCCAAAACAAAAAATGAAAGATGAATAGGGCAGAGGTAGAGGTATCCCAGGTTGGGGAAGTCCATTGCAGGCCTTCACACATGTCTGCAAAATTTCTCAGTGAAACTGACAGCGTTTCAATAAAATCATGTGTAGCACTGTTCCTAGAACAATAGTGTGTCATTGGGGTTCTATCTTGTCGCATCATCTTTTGTGCTATGGATGCCGGGCTATCTGGTCCACAGCTTAGCAACCAAATACATGCACCACACCATGGCTTCTGAGGCAGGCCCAGCTTCTAATGCTTGTGTGGCAGACATTTATTGATCCACCTCCCTAGAATCATTATTGGGATTTTAACAAATGTCTTAGCTTTTTGATAGATAATATCCTAGCATAGATTTGAAATGTGCTCTGCTGAGCCCTTCCTTGCCCTTGCCCTTCCTGGGAAGACTTGCTTGACACCACAGGCTTGATTCACCCCATGTGTGTGGTGTTTGCATGTCAGTGTATGAGCGTGGGGCCTCACACACTCATGTCATAGCGACATTCCCTGCTTTGTCTGTCTATTTACCGGTCAGAATTTGATATTGGGTCTCTCCCTTTGGCCTGAGTCTGGAGCTCTTTGATTGGCTGGCCATGCTAGCCAGTGAGCTACCAGCATTTGCCTGTTGCCACTCATGTGCTGAGACTTGAACTCAGGTTCTCACAGTTTTCTGGCAAGCCCAGCATTTTTACGAATGTTCTGAAACAGGAGCTTGAGCACTTCTATTGTGGTCATATGAGTGTGAAAGATCACTTAAAAAGAGAGCCAGATATCCTTACTTACCAGCCAACCCCAAACAGTAGAGATGTTTGAATGTGTGAAGGAATGCTCATAAGAACAACCCATCCTGCCCATTGAGCCGAAGTGAATGGTGGTTGTTCTAAGCCATTATGGTCTTTGGTGGTTTTTCATTCAGTAACTGTATTGAAACTAAAAATATCAGCTTGCTTCTGTTTGGCCAAAAAGGGGGATATGGCGACATCATAGCTCTTGCACTCATTGATTGCATGTGTTTCTGAGCATTCTTGATTTTAGCTTAAATTTTGTCTAAGCTGTTATGTAGGTTATGGACGAGGGGTCATGAATGAGCAAAATGGTGCAGATAAAAAAAGAGGAAGGAAAAAGGCTGAGCAAAAGTGATCCTTTATAGGATTGAAATTGCACCTAGAACAGGAAGGAAATTAACTGGACACAGACCCACATATCAAGGCTGGGTGAGGCAACCCAGTAGCAGGACAGTGGTCTGAAAAGCAGGTGGAAGAGTTAGACATGCCACCACTCTCACACAAGCACCAACCTAACAAGCACAACATGTGCAGAGGACCCAGCTCAGACCCTCACAGGCTCTGTGAGATCCTGGGAGCCCTGCTTAGTTGATTTTTGTGTGGGCTGTGTTCTTCTGGTGTCATTAGCCCCCCTTTCTCCTACGATTCAGTTCTTCCTTCCCCTCTTCCATGAGGTTCGCTGAGCTCCAGCTGCCAGGGACCTGGTGGAGATCTCTAGTTGGGGCCCTCTCTGCCTTGTGTTTGGCTGTGGGTGTATGTATGTATCTGCTCACATCAGCTGGTACCAAACTCCTGTGATGCTCATATTGAATGTCTACTAAACAATGGATCAAATGATTTACACTTAACAAGGGGATTCCCCAGCACTCTTTCTCCACCACCCCCAAACAACAATCAGGCTATGCTTTACAAGTAGGTGGATTCTCCCTCCCTCCCTCCCTCTCTCCCTCCCTCCCTCTCTTCCTTCTTCTCTTCTTCCTTTTCTTTCTTCTGTCTCTTCTCCCTCCCCTTTTCCCTCTACTCTCTCTTTTTTCTTTTTCTCCTTTCCCTCCCTTCTCTCTCCCTCTCTCCCTCTCTTCCTCTCTTCCTCCCCCCCCCTGCCCCCCCCCCCAGAGACAGGTTTCAAACTGTGTATTCCTATCTGTCCTGGACTCTGTATAGACCAGGCTGGGGCTCAAACTCAGACTTCACTGTCTCTTTCTTTTGAGTACTTGGGGTGAAAGGGTGAAATAGAGCCAGGTTTTATTATATTTTTTGTCTTAAGGCCCGGTCATGTTGTTCTGGTCAACCTGAAATCATTTTGTAGCCCAGGATGGCTTTGAAATGGCAGTCCTCTTGTCTTCGCCCCCTGATTTTTCTGGGATGATAGGTGTGTGCCACCATGTCTGACTTCATATTTCCTTTTTGATTTATGTTTACCATACAAACTCAGTTTTGGCATGCAGCTAATACTTTTTTCTCTGAGAAAATTTGAGTTGGAATACAATTAGGTTAAGATTCTCATGGAAAGTGATTTGATTTTCTATTTAATATCTCTTCATTTAGAGACATTTTAAAGGAAAGGATTCTAGTCATTGTGTAGAGCCACAAGTAATTATGGTGTTGCTCTTGTTTTTATTGTGTGGTATTTAAGGGGATCCTCTTCTCCTTCCTTTTTTCTTCTTCTTTTAAAGACAGGTCTCACATGTACTCTTGGTTGGCCTGAAACTTGTTATGGAGATCAGACTGCCTTGAATTTAGATATTCTCCTGCCTAAGCCTCTTGAATGCTGAGATTTAAGGCATGTTCCTTTGACTGACTGACTGACTCACTAATTAATTGGTAGTGTGTATGTTGCATGTACACTTAGGTGCATGCCCCAGTGCATGTGTGCAGGTCAGATGACACCTCTTGGCATTTGTTGTCACCTTGCCCTTTCTTGAGACAGGCTTTTTCTTGTCTTTTCTCCCCTGTGTGTCCTGTGTAGTACTGGTCAGCAAGCTTCTCAAAGTTCTGTGTCTGCCTCCTGTCTCACTGTAGGAGTGCTGCTACTACAGAGCTCAGCCGCTACTTAGTGAACTCAGATTTGAATAAAGATGATTTTGAAGGAAAGTGGGATGTAACAACACAGTAGATGCTGACCTGTCAATGGTGAATCTTGTTTCATTTCTGCTTGTTCCTTGTTCTACAGTTTTCTTCCCTAAGGATTAACCTAAAATTGGTGCTTTATAGCTAGTCCCATGCTATGGCTGAATGTATAGGAATGATAGAAACAGTGAAGGCTTTAGAGAAAAGATACGGAAGTAAATTTGTAGATGAAGAGCCAGCAGTTCTCAACAGTTCTTATTCTCGGGATCCGTAATTGAAATGTGGTAGTGATCCAGGGCTACCATGCTGATTCCTGTGAGGATTAGGTGAGGCAGAGTTTTCACTCAGTCTGTTATGTATTAGGCGTGGCACATAGTCATTTATTTGAATTTGTGGATAGGAACAGTAGAGACAATTCACTATCAGGAATTGTTTTTCTCTCTCTTCCTTCCTTCCTTCCTTCCTTCCTTCCTTCCTTCCTTCCTTCTTTCCTTCCCTCCTTCCTTTCTTTCTTTGCTTTCCTTTACCATGCAGCTTCTTCTTTTTTTTGAGACAGGGTTTTTCTGTGTAGCCCTGGCTGTCCTGGAACTCACTCTGTAGACCAGGCTGGCCTCGAACTCAGAAATCTGCCTGCCTCTGCCTCCTAAGTGCTGGGATTAAAAGGCATGTGCCACCACTGGCTGGTGGGAATTCTTTTTCTGTATATTGATGTAGTTGTCTAATTTTGGGTTGGGATAAAAGCTTATGCTTTATTGGAGTGGGGCTTGTTCACCGTTTTGCTGTAGTTTTACCATTCCTCGTGGGCTAAGCTAGGACTGCTTTTAGGGATCTTTACTTCCATGGAAAAATTGTAATTTGTTTATATTCCCTACAGAAGCTCATGTGTATAATGCTGTACATATATCTTTATTGAGGCATAATTGAAACATGATTAACTGCACCTCCTTAATGTGTGCAGTTTGATACATTTTGACATCTGTATATACCCGTGAAACCATCACTCCAATCAGGATAATGAGCATGGCCACCCCCACATTAGTTTTCTCATGCCCAGCTGTAATGCATCCTTGTGTGTCCCTCCCCTTGGTAGAAGGAGCTTGCTTCAAGGTAGTAAGGCTCAGAATAGTACTTGAGTCTTGACTTAGTAATAAACTTTAAAAAAGTTTCTTTGCTGTTGTCTAGTTTAAGGTAACTTCAATGGGTAGTTAGAAATATAAAAGTAAGCATCTCTGTGCTCCACGTTTCCCTTCCGCTCTATAACCTCAAGGCCTTTTAAAAGCATAGCTTTCCTTTTAGAAGCAGTTCATAAAACTACTAAAGGGCTTGCAGTTCCACTGTGTAATCATTTCAAAACAACAGTTTTTTCAGCCACCAAAAAGGATGCAGTCTTGACATTTAAATAGAAAACAGATTGAGTTTTTTGGCTGATATTGCTCTGCTGGTTTAAATGTTGGTTCAGTCAACTTCAGGCTTAGATTACAAGATTTGCAAATTAAAGGAAACCAAACGGGAAGGAACATCTGCATAGATTCTGACTTTGTGGAATTCCACCCAGGCACGCTTACTCTCCTGGCAGAACAGAGCATGTATACAGTGAATAATTCTGCAAAGAGATCACTGCTGTGCTGCGATTATCTTAAGGATGCAGTGGAGAGAGACCAGCAGTTAACATGAGCAACATGGGGTTTTCACATGGCTTAGTTTTAAAGCCATATTCCAGGAAGACTTGTGGGGTGTGTGTGTTTGTGTGTTTGTTTTGTTGTTGTTGTTGTGATGAAGGCCCTCTTTGGTGTCCTGGCTGGTCTTGAACTCCCAGGTTCTAGTGGTTCCCTTGAATATCTGGAACCACAGGAGTGCCTGCAGCGTCACTCCCAGCAAGATTTTGTGCTGATATAGTATATGGTATTTAACCAGAATAAAAGCTTTCCAAATGTCACTAATTGTGTTACTTGATGATTTTATTGTATTAGAGAACTGGGGTTCTGAGGAAGGTAATTTGCTTTAACTAAGGTTGAAATCTGTTATAATCAAAGACTATATGGATGTAATTTACTGAGTAAATTATAACACAGACATAGTAAAATATAAGGGATCTTTGTTTGCTACTGGGTTAATCATACATTGTGTATATGATTTTAAGATGTTTGTTATAGGTCACCTAGCATGCCATTTAGAT
The DNA here is from genome assembly GCF_008632895.1 of Mastomys coucha. NCBI lineage: Eukaryota > Metazoa > Chordata > Mammalia > Rodentia > Muridae > Mastomys > Mastomys coucha. The sequence goes on from NW_022196911.1 coordinate 81,202,407, forward strand.
AGCAATCTCGAAGAACTGCCTTATTCAAATGCTTGCTCCTTTTATTCTTAGAAGGGGTTTTAATGTTGTTTCATGGCACACTGGGCCCTCTATCATCTACTTCCCCAGTAGTAAGACAAGGCACTGTTTCCACATGGGAAGAAGAAAGGGCTGTCCTCGCAGGCTGCTTGGCAGTTTCTTGTGACGGTTGTGTGGGAGGGTAGGAGGAGGCGTGTGGCTTCTATAATGGATAGAATCAAGGGGACTGAGAAATGTCCTATAAAGTGCAGATCAGCCCTTGAGAGCAGAGAATTACATGTGCCAGTGTCATTAGGGTTAAAGACACTCTCATCTTTGCAGGCAACAAGCTGTGCAGAGATAAGAAGCTCAAGTACTATCTTTATTTATTTCTTCCAGCGGCTTTGAGTGCCAATCCATGCATGTGCACATGCACTTGTGCACACTCGAGCAAGTCCATACACACATACTTACACATAGTGTTCATTTCTGATTCTTTGGCATTGATAACTATGAGCAGAATTGCTGGATGATGCTGTTTTAGATATATGCAAGTAGTTTTACCCATTCTAGGAACCTCTGTTGATCAATATGGGGTTCCAATAGCCAGGACAAGTTGTAAGTATGTGTCCTTCCTTGCCTATGTTCTAGGAGTTTTCCCATGAGACTGGATATTGAAATCACCGAGCAACATCTTTCTATTTGTAGTCACTTAGAATCAATTATCTTTGCTGTCCCCTACTGGCATTCCTACTACTGAATGCTGTCAATTAATGTCTCTTTATGTTTGAGAAATGTCAGTTCAACTGGAATAGCACAAAATATGATTCTGTGGCACAAGCTTGGTTAGGACAGACCCTAGATGGTGGCATAAGTCCTCATTGTCTTTAGATCATAAGTGGGAAAGAGGTGAGACAGGAAGTTCTGCATAGTCACTTTGTAGGAAAGGTCATCTAGTGTGAAGAGAGGAGGGGCGTCTGGAGCATCGTTCTGCTGTGTGCTCCCTGAAGCCCTGCTGCCCCTTTATGTCTGTGTAGCTCTTACTCATACCTCACAGTAGGTAATGTGGACCAAGTAGTTTGGCTTTTGAAAAAGAATTCTTTTTTATTATTTTCTTGGAAAACAGTAACAATGTCATAATCCTATTCAAAGTATTGTTTTGTGTTCATAAACAAATGGATATTATTTGAAAGTATAGTTTTGTATTCAAAGGTTATTACTGTTATTTTATATAAGGCAGTTTTATTCCCCTCAAGTTCATTGTTTAAAAAGACATTAGATTGAGTTCTTGACAATGATTTTTATATTGTAACAAAATCATGGCAGTGAGGGCTATGGCTTAGACTATTAGCATTTTTGTTTTTCAAACAGCAAGTACAATGAGGGTTAAAGCAGAGAGTTGACTGTCCTGTTAGGAAGTCCTGATGTGAGTGTGGGAGAAGTGTAGGGACTGGGACGCTGAGGGGGACAGGGGCTTTGATTGCCCTGCAGTACTTTTTTAAATGATTGAAACTCAAAAGTCTAGTATTTTTTTATTTCTCCCTTGAATATAACAGTCTATATTTCTCTCTGTGAAAAATTGAAACACTGTAAAGAACAGTGAAATATCTGCTTCGCCTTGACTATAAATTCAATTTAGTCCTGAATCATTTTCGTTTTTCATGAGATTTGGAAGGATGCCTTCTGAATAGGTTTGTCAACTTTGTTCCTTTCTCTAACATGGGAAAATTAAAGCTTTGGTTAGGAAGGACCAGAGAGTGGGGTAAACAGCTGCAGTGAAGGTCTGTGAGTCACTCGTCAAACAGCAGTGGTGGAGAATGATAATACACTCATCTACCATGAAAGATAAAACTGCTGCGATCGCAGCCATTTTAAATTATTAAATGCTGTAAACGCCATAAAGTTAATTAGAAGAGGAACAAGCTCTACAAAGATAAATGTGTTTTCAATATGATCTGTAGGGAGGGGTACAGTGAATAGGGAGGAAATTTATTTCTGGCAGGACTCTAGCCATGGAACTGTGGCTGAACTTTTTACCCTAATTACCTCCTGCTAATGCCTGCAGCGGTCTGGAATCAAAGCGGCGCTTCAGGCCCTGGAAATTCTCTGATGTGGCGAACGTTTGTTGTGTGAGGAGGGTTTCTTAAGAAAAAGCAGAATATTGTGACAGAATTAAAAAAAAATTTCTCAGTTACCACCCACCTCACTTGTTGCCTGCAAAAATAGAGTAATTGTTTGCATCTGTGTCTTCCTTTCTCCTAAGAAATAACTGTCATAAATCAATGTGACAGAGAGCCAGGGAGCTGAGGCTTGCTAGACATAGGTTTTTATTTTAATTTTTTTGCTTTTCAAAGTTTCTACTTTAAGATTTAGGTCCAAAAATATAAAGAAGCTTTGTGTGTGTGTGTGTGTGTGTGTGTGTGTGTGTGTGTGTGTATGTTGTTTATGAAGAAGCATTCTGCCCCATGTAAAAAAGGAGAACCCAGGCCCTAATGCGTGCTTTATGAAATGAATTCTGAAGACACTTAGTGTCAGAGTGACCACAGTTCACTGGCTTAGTCTTAGAAGCAGAGATGGGAATTTGCAGACTCCATTGTTAGTCCTCTGACTGACAAGGAGCTGAGGAAGAGCTCCCAGTATCCCTGGAAATCCAGAGTATTCGTCAGTCTTGCAGAGGATTTCTGGCCTCTTGTATACACATGTGGAAAACCCTCTGCAGAGAGCATTTCTGTGCTGTAGCCACAGGTGTAGGCGCCAAGATGACATAGTATCTGCCCTGGCATCCAGGTCTCTCTGAAGCTGGATCCCCAGTTCCAGACTTCTTGAAGGACTGTTGAGGTGATTCATGGTGGGAGGAAGAGCAGCAGCATTGTGGCTTCTTAATGCCAATGAAGTCATCATCTCGGGTAGAAACCTGGCTTGGCAGCCCTTTTTAGCCATCCAGAAAGGATGGCTATAATTTTTATAGTTAGGATGCTGTGAATTGTTTTTTGATCTTGGGCAGTTACGTGAAGTTTTATTCCTTACAACAGAATATTAAATTTCATTCAAGGCTGAGCTGAGACCCACATCCTTGTGTGATTAGGCTATGGTCACTAATTGCTCCAGTGTGATGATGATATTTTGCCTATTGTATACTTAAACATTTGTTTAACACCTGTGATCATGCATCTGTATGGTTTTGTGTATATGAGGATATTTCTTTGGACTCCCAAATTTCAAATCATGTTACAAATAATTACTGTTTTGTTCTCTATCTATGCTAAATTGTATTCAGTCCCAAGACGACGATATATGTTCACATCTAATGAATTACTTTAGAATTAAATGGCTCATGTTAAAGGCAACATACAACTTACATTCCCCTTGTTATTTTACCTTCCCTGCTTTACTCAGTGCTACCTGCCCTTTTAAGAGATAGTGAGTCAAACTGTTTATGTCTCTGTCTAATAAGAAAAGTAATGATGTCAACATTTTAACAAGCTTTGTTACTTATATGTCTATTTCTATAAAATTTTTAAATGATTATAAAACTTTATTTTTAGACAACCTTACTACATAGTCCTGCTGGTCTGAAACTCATTGTGTAGACCAGACTAGACACAGAGATAGATCTCCAGCCTCTGCCTGGGGTGCTGGGATTAAAGGTGTGACCAGCCATGCCAGGCCCAAAATAGGTTTTTGAAGAGTAGCTACATTTAACATCATGTACCTAGGTGCTCCTCAACAGCAAGCAGCTAACATTTATGTATTCAGATTCTACAAGCATTTAAAGAAGTGTTATTCTGGCATTCTGTTATAGATGCTAAGAATAATCACAGCACTCGGGAGAGTTAGGAGATTCAAGCTCAATCTAGACTCTTGGAAAAGAAGAGAGAGTGAGTCTGTTAGGCCACTCAGAAGGTATAGATAGTGAGAGGTTTTGAATCACACCCAAAATAGAAGTAAGGCGTCAATGTGCAAGGCGCAGCAGGCTCCTGACCCAGTCTTTGTGCAAACAATTGAGAATTATTTTATTCTTAATGTTCATGGGTGCCTCGCCTGCAAGCATGTCTGTGTACCACTTGTGTGCGTGATGTCTAGTGGAGGCCTGAGGAGATCTGGGATCTGCTGGCACTGGAGTCCAGATGCCTGTGAGCTACCATGTGAGTGTTGGGAATAGGACCTGGTGTGAGTTGGCTTCATTTATATTTAAATGTCACACATATTAATAGATTATGGATTTTTCAGTGACAGTGGAGTAAGAAAGTCAGCAGATTGCCTCATGGTGGGGTCTACTGTGCTCTCTAGGCTTGCTTTGCAGAAGTTGTTATTATTAGTTGCTTTTGTTGGTTGAGCAAGACATGAATTTGAGTTTTATAATGTTTTTTATTTATTTATAGATATACAAGACTGTTGATGAGCAAAATGATTTCTGTTTTTTTTTATAATAATGGAGAAGCAATTACAAATTATCTTGATTTTAGGAAAATAAGTTTGAACAAGATTCTGTGTATATGTGTATGAGATTCCTTTCACTATAACCAATTCTTTTATTTTTCTGATTATATTTTATTAGTTTTTACTTTTTATCCTACCTGGCTGTGGTAGTACATAACCTGTAATTTTCAGCCCTCACAAGGAATCCACACAATGAGATCCTCAAAACCCCCAAACCTTAAACTGTGAGGCAGTCATGTCTTACTGCTTGTGAGACAAGTACTGGCTTATGTTCTTTTCTCTATAATGTATTTCTTACTTATGAAGACTTTTGAAGATGGGTTTGTCATGTTCCACCTCAAGGTTCTGTGACTTGAGCCTGGGCATTCTGTCTGTATGGCAGATAACCTTCACAGACTGAGACATCTTTCTATCCCTTATAGAGTCTCACTAGGTAGCCCAGGCTGCCTCAAACTTGTCATGATGCTTCTACTTCAGCTTCCCAAGGGTTGGGATCCTATGTCCAGATTATTTTATTTTATTTATTTATGTATATGAATATTTTGTCTGCATGTATGTCTGTGGACAACATGCATGTCTCATGCCCAAGAGACCTGAAGAGGGTATCCGCTCTCTGGAATTGGAGTTACAGAAGATTATGTGCTTCCACCAGGTGGGTGCTGGGAACGGAATTCTTGACTTCTGGAATAGCAGCCCCTGCATACTCTTAATAGCTGAGCCATATCTACTGTTTTCTTTTTCCTAAATCTCCTTGCTATTGGTCTTCCATATTTTGTTGTCTATAAGAATTTTCTGATAAAATGGGAAAATAAATAGAACCCTTTGTTTTTTAGCTTTTTCTAAAGTATATGTGCTACTGAAGTGAGCATTCCGATAAAGTTTACTAATAGATGCATTGATTTTATTTCCTTTATTTTAGGAAGGAAACTTAACTGGAGAATTTCCTAGTTCTGTTCTCCCCAGGGGCACGTGTGTAGGATATTGTGCTAATTCATATTTTTATTACTAGTGTAATCTTAACCTTTTCCCTTTTCTTTCCATAATTTTTTTTCACATCACATCCCAATAACAGTCTCCCTCACTATATTACTAGTGTGAACTTATCTTTGTTTACTGAAGGAATTTATTTAGCAAAGGGAAATTTTAGTATTCCAAACTTAAACTACAAACAGTATAAGTGTTGTTCATTGTAATGTTCACTACCCTGGCAATGCATGAGTTTTCTTTGGTTATTTAGAAAACTGATGTTAATGAAGCTAGGGCTACAGTTTACTTCTATGTAGGCATGGTTGGTCTAGTACTTGTTATTTAGCCCAGGCTAGCCCCAAACTTAGAGTAATCCTCCTGCTTTAGTCTCCTAGGTTCTAGGATTATAGACATATACCATTATAGCAAATCTACGAGTTTAGTCTTTTTATGAATTTTTTTTTGCTGTGTTTATCACCATTAAATGAATGTCAACAATTTAAATAAATAGTCCATGTTGAGGAACTAAAATCTGTGCTCTTGTCAGAATTAATTTTCATGATATTTGATGCAGAGAATTATAGATCACAGTGATCAGTGATGAAGAACGAATCTGATATTTAAAGAAAAGCTTTCTTCTATAAAATTTTACTACTTGTAGGATTATGGTGAGGACTAAATGAGATAATATATGTGAAGGCTTTATGGTGATATCTGGAGCAATTCAAGTGTACAGTTTTCATCATTAACTTAAGGAATATAGAATGTCAGAAGGTTTTTGAGAGAAGTTAGGATCACTAGGGGGAGGATTTAAAATATCAGGATATTTGTCTCATAGATGGAAATTTACAGAGCAGCTAGCTATCTTGACTTTTTGTTCATCAGCTCTAAGCTAGACTTCAAAATAGGTCTTTAAAGAACGTGTTTGCTGTATTCACTGTGGTTTTGAGAGATTATCTTACTATATAATAGCTCAGGATGGCCTTTACCTAGCCTTAACTTAAGTGCTTGGATTTTAGGTGTATATTGCCATGACCAACAAAAAGAGATTTATTTGAAAGGTAATTTCAGAATATCAGGAAAAGTGAATTGACGGTTGTGCTAGTTAGCTTTTTGTCAGCCAGACATAAGCTAGTGTCATGTGGGAATTGGGAATCTGAATTGAGACAATGCCTCCATCAGATTGGTCTGTAGGCAAGTCTGTGGGTTGTTTCCTTGATTAATGAATGATGTAGTAGGCCCTATCTCCCCAGCCTCCATTGGCATGTCTTTCTTACCCATGATGTGTAGTACATATGAGGGCCCCCTCTTGTTGCTTTCTATGAGTTAGGATGAAAGTGTAGTGGCATGGTATGGTCAAAAATATGTCAGACAGAGCAGCTGAAGTCTTCTAAGATAGTTAACATTAATCCCTTTCAATTCAGAAAACATTCTTCATTCATTCAGTGAGAATTACTATGCCTAACAAAAAACAGGGAACTTCTGCAAGCCCACAATTTAGTTTAAGGCTCTATAAATCTGAGAAATGTACAAATGGTACTAACGATTTGTTTAATCTGTTTGATTACATTCTATTACTGAGAATGTTCTAATAACTTCTGCGTAAGATAAAACATGTCTGTTTTGATAGCAGTTATTTGATGGAACAGTTTGATATTGCCTTATTTATTGCACTTCAGAATTTTGGGGCTTCCTCTGCACTGTTTACACACATCTCCCCTGTTTACTGAATTGTGATTTATTATGCAATGCGTGGACCCATGGATTGGAAATGGTTTAATGTAAACAGAAAAAACTGCAATGTTGCAAATCTTAGTTACAATATAACTTTCCTAACTACCCTTTTGTTTGTTTGTTTGTTTTCTGAGGCAGGGTTTCTCTGTGTAGCCCTGGCTGTCCTGGAACTTACTCTGTAGACCAGGCTGGCCTTGAACTCAGAAATCCTCCTGCCTCTGCCTCCCAAGTGTTGTGATTGAAGGTGTGTGCCACCACTGCTTGGCCCCTAACTACTTTTGTTTGCTCCTTCCTGCTGTATGATGTTTCACTTGCACTCTACTCGTCCAAAATTAGGTGAAAGGTTTTTAAAATATGTTACATTTTATATTTATATGTTAATTTTATTTCATGTATATCATACATATAATTGGTATGTAATACTTGTAAGTTTTAAAAATTATTTATTCATGTGTATGTGTGTGTGTGTGTGTGTGTGTGTGTGTGCACTCATACACAGAGTATCAGGAAGCCCAAAGAGGAAGAAGTCCCTTGGAATTGTAGTTACATGTGGTTGTGAGCCATCAAGTGGTTGCTGGGAACTTAACTCAGATACTATGGAAGAGAAACAAGCTATTCATGAGCTTCCAATGAGCCAACTCTAGCCTCTGATTTTTATACTTTTAGAATAATATTTGATGGTAACCCATGTGGTGTGGTATTTTCCACCTGTGGCACCAAGTTATTTTCAGAAAACTATCAGAATTCAGGCTTTTAATCTCAGTATGTGGGAATCAGAGGTGGCCTACATATAGGGTGACATAGAACATCCCTTTCAAAACAAAACAAGAAAATGACTATCTTGACTCAGGCTTCACTTCTAGCCCCCTCCTGTTTGTGTGTGGAGATGGTGTTGCTTATGCCTTGGCTAGATCCTTCCCTGTGACAGCATCCTTATTAGCACGCTTTGGAATCACCAGGTCTTACTCAGAATAAAGAATTACTAAGTAAGCTAATCACAGCCTTAGCTTTTAATATGACTAAGTTATCATTTTCCTTTTTTTTTTTTAAAAAAAAGTACTAGTTCATAAAGAATAAGACCAATATGCTTTTATTCTTCAAGCTCTGAATATGAATGCAATACTATAATGCTATCAAAATTTCCCTTACATTTAAAGGATTAAATTTAGTAACACATGTTGAAGATTGTGCAGCTTTTTCTTATTTAAAAATAAGTGTTTCCATGCTTCTTACAATTCCTGGTAGATTTTTAAATGTCTTTGCTATTTTGTATTTTTTGCAAACATTGCACACTCTCGGAAAATGTCACTTCTCAGATACTTTGTTGCACTTTTCCTAATTTCATTTCAATCTGTTAAATATCATGGATGGAAATAATGATGGTCTTTGTAAAGGAAATAGTATCAATGTTTAGGATTTTGAAATCATAAAAGCCATATTTCACTTGGCATTAGCATGATGGTCATTGCGTTCCATTTTTTAAAAAGCTGTTTTGAAAACACGGTCCTGGTTTCAACATGACTGTGAACTCTCATCTTACCTGAATGTAAAACAAGAGTTATGGTATCCTTAGTAATTCAAAATTAGACTTGAGATATTCTACTAAATATCTCAAGTCTAGTATTCTATTATTATTATTATTATTTATTGCATTTTATTGAATTTAGTAATTAAATTTAATATGCAGTGAGTTGCCATTCCTATTTCACATCATGCATTAAATTATTTGCTTCTGTCTGTCTGTCTATTGATTGCCTGTGCCCTCACAGTTGGGCACATGTGCCTTAGACCTTTTGGAGGTTGTTTCCTCCCTTTTACCCTTTCTGACCCAGAATTGACATGAGCTCGTCTGCTTGGTGGCTGATGCCTTTGCTTGCTGAGCTGGCTCGCCTGCCTCTTTCTTAGGCCTCTCTTTACATCTGTCTGCTGCCCCTTCTTTGTGCAATGTTTAAAGTTTGAAGGTACAGTATTAGTTACCATGGATTACCTCAGATATTGCGAGAACAAATGCTGAGCTCCTCAGAATAATAATAACGTTCACAGTCTTATGAGTCCTTGTTCTGTGGATTCTTGAAGCCTAGTTTATAACCTAGAGAACAGATTTTCAAGCTTTCTAAAAAAATTATTGCACAAGAATTCTCAAGTGTATAGTGTGCCTAACTTAAACTCCTTATAGTGTCTAGAATTGGTATCTGCAGTGCCATCATGGGGTATTTCCCACATACATCCTTTGGCACCACAAAATGAGTCTAGTGAGAGCCTTTTAGGGCGTGAGGACAAATTTCAAGATCCTGCAAACGTATTTTTTTTCTCTGCACTTTATGTTTAAAATGCACCCCTGTGCGCTCCTCATTTTGTAGGTATTTTAAATATGCCCATCAGCAGCTGCCAGTGCCTTTTAGGTTTTCCATTTGGGCATGGGTGCTGGGCACTAAACACAGGTTCTTAAAGAGCAGTACATGCTCTTAACTAGTGAGTATTTTGAGTGTGATATAATTCAATGTTGCCATACTCTTATTCTTTGTTTTTGTTATTCTTTTTCGAGACAGGGCACACTTGTATTCCTAATTATGGGCACTGCATCTCATTCAGGAGTAGTTCTTTCCCCCCCCAAATGTTTATTAACAGCTTATTGTATTCTAGACACATTTCTTTTCTTTTTTAAGATTTATTTTTTATTTTACTTTTATGTGTCTGAGTACACTGTAGCTATACAGATGGCCGTGAGCCATCATGTGTATGGTTGCTGGGAATTGGACTCAGGACCTCTTGCCAGCCCCGCGGCCCTGCTCACTCCGGCTTAATTCACTGTAGTTGTCTTCAGACACACCAGAAGAGGGCATCCAATCTCATTACGGGTGGTTGTGAGCCACCATGTGGTTGCTGGGATCCGAACTCAGGACCTTTGGAAGAGCAATCAGTTGCTCTTACCCACTGAGCCATCTTGCCAGTCCCAACACATTTCTTAAGTAATACAAAATGGATGATCACTGGCTTAACCATGACCAGTGTTGGAAACTCTGAAAGCAATGTGTTAAGATGTAAACATAAGTATTTAGAAGGCAGTTTGATAAGCCAAAGCTTGCTCCTCCCTAGCACTTCTAGGGCTCTGGACTTTTTGACCAGATTGGCAGTACCAAGCCTGAATTCCCTCCCTTGGAACAGGCTTCAGATGTAGTCAGAAAGTTGTTGATTGCTATATAACAGTCATGCCACCATTGTACCAATTGGTAGGTATTGAACAATAGCCAGCAAGGAGGCAGGGAGTTTCCTGTTTGTTTGAGCTTGTTTTATGTCATGTAGCCAAAGTGTGTGGTATCATTGACAATAGGACCATAGGGTTTCCCTTTTGATTGTCATGTTGAAATTTAGTATATTAATGTCATTCTCACTTTCTAGGTTTTGCCTCATGTCTTCTCTGTTGTCTGTGTCTTCCCTAGTATTGAAGCACTTGCCATTATGTCCTGGCCCCCAGTTTCTGTAGCGTTTGTTATCTCTGTGGTTTTATTACTCTGTCAGGTATGCACTCTGCCTGCTTTCCTTTGCTAAAATTGAGTTCATAAAAACCAACATACCCTGCTAAACTGTAGTTCATTGGAAATGTTGCAGAACAGCTACTTGTTATCAAGCCACACTCCTCACACTGAAGGAAAGCACACCCATTAGGAAGTCAGTCCTCATTTCCTCCTCCCTCTAGTCAAGGCAGCCCGATTCTGCTCTTGTCTCAATGGATTTACCTCTCAGGACACCTTAGACAAATGGATTTCTACACGATGAGGCCATTCAAGTCTCTGCTTCTTTCACTTAACATAATGTTTTTGAGGTTCATCCACATGGTGGAACATGTCAGTACTTTTACTTTTATTGCAGAATAGTCTTGTCTTTGCTTATCCAATTGTTTATCTGTGTGCTATGGGCCTGAGTGTGCTCCCACTTCAGTTATTATGAATAATGCTGTTGTAGGTATTAATGTATGGACATTTGCATGGACATATGCTTTCACCTCTCCTGGGTATATGCCTAGGAGTGGAGTTGTGGGACCTCAGATGATACTGCTCTATGTTTGAGGATCTGCCAACCTGTTTCTCACAGGCAGTCCACCATTCCCGATTCCTACCTGTGGAAGTCACTGTTTCATAGCACCTGTGGGGAGCTACTTAGCTGCTCATGTCAGCTGAGGGATTTCAGTCCCTCTGACAGAGAGTGCATGGTTAATTGACTGCATCTGTGGTGGCAGGAGACTCAGTGATATGAGCAAGTGACCACCAACAAGCTCAGACCCAAGGACAGAATGAGGGTGAGGAATAAATACTTTTCAAAGGCACACCTGCTAGTAACTGGATTCTAGTCGTAGTCCCCACAGCTTTCTAAATAGTACCGCCGGGTTGTGGCGATGGCTCAGAAGACATGAGTTTGGACCCCCATCACCCATGTAAAAGCTGGGTGAAGGATCAGGGCAGAGAAGAAGAGGTAAGCTTTTTCTTGGTGTTCACTGACATGCAGGCTAGCCAAATTTTAGGTTCACTAAAAGACCTGCCCTGCCAAAATAATGGGGAGGATGATTGAGGTAGACATCCAACATTGACCTTTGGATTCCACATGCAAGTATACACACATGTGCACACACACATAGGAAGTATATGTACATGAGCATATTGGCACAGGTAGAAACCAGGTATTCTGAACAGAAATCATATGGAGGCCATTTCAAATTCAGATTACATTACCAACACACATGGACCAGATTTCTAGTTTCTCTTACTGAGAGTTTTTTTTCTTTTCTTTATTTTTACTTTTAAGATTATGCCCAATCTAATTAGAATGACATTGTGCCCATTTTATTGTTTTGAAACAAGATCTTTGGCTAGTTAATAAAAAAAAAACCCAAAAACCAAAACTATTGAACAGGCAAGTGAGCTCTCAACACAGCAGTAATTCTATTGTTGAGATGAAACACAATGACCAAAGGGAAGTTGAAGAGGAAAGATTTTTACATCAAAGGAAGTCAGGGTAGGACCCTGGAAGTGGGAGCTGATGCAGTCCATACAGGAGGAGTGCTTCTTACTAGTCTTTTCAAGCTGTTTTCTTACAGAACCCAATACCACCAGCCCAGGGACGACACCACTCATAGTAGGCTGGGTCCTTCCACATCAGTCACTAATTAAGAGAATGCTTTACAGGATTGCCTAAAGCCTGATCTTATGGGGGCATTTTCTTAATTGTGTTTCCCTCCTCTCAGATGACTCTAGCCCATGTCAAGTTCACATAAGAATCAACACACAGAAGTTATATTGGAAATAGCGAATTATCAAGGAGGATGGGAAAGGAACTATAGGGACTATAGGGAATGGAGGTGGTAGGTGTTTGTAATTAATCCTGAATTTCAGGATTTAGGCCTGGCTTTATTGTGTGTGATTATTCAGAGTTGGTAAGTACAGTTAGTTTTGTTTGACTAGGGTAATTTCAACTATGGATTCATTTAGATGATAATATTGCTAGCTTCTTATTGATGCCTGTCTTCTGCATTCATTATATTTTCAATATTTTCTCATCCTGGGATCCATGTTGTCCCATGGTTTACAATTGCTTTTACAGAAAGCTTCTTCATCAGTAAGGAAAAGCCTTGTCTTTAACTAGACATAACCAACTTTTCTCACTGAAGTGACTAGAGAGTTCATCCCTTTGGCTATCATAATATATGAAAATCAGGCCTTTCCCCATAAAATATTAATAACTCCTGTTATGGATATGAGTCATGCACAACTGCTAACGATTGTTGCTTTGTAACTTACTATAAAACACCTCATTTATATAAGGAAAATTCATTTGAGCCAAATTACATCCATCATTGTATTTATCATAAAAATTACAAACTATGTTTATTGTTCATTTTGATACCTGTGTGTTAGAAGACAGCCTCTCTGACCTGATTCAGAGGATTTTATGCACTCATTTGCTAATTTTGTTGTATCTGTTCTGTTTTTCCTATAGACTCAACCCTTTACTTAAAATGAACTAGTTACACCCTTGGGTTCTTTAAAAATCAGCTTCATTTTGATGTGAGGTCATAGCTCTGTTCCACTGACCAAAGCACTGGGCATGCCAGTCTGGGAGAGCTTTGTAGAACCCGGCCAACTGTATAACTTTATCACGGTATCGGCTTCTGCGGAGCACGTGTGCTGGGCAGCAGCACAAAGCAGAAGTGGTGAGATACAGAGACCCAGAGTTTAAAGGAACCTTCTCTCCAGCTGTCGGTAAATAGAATCAAGACTGTAATTGCTGTGTTCCACACAGATGGGCAAGGCTTCCCAGTATCCAGGAATCCCAGTATCCAGTGCCCCACTGCCATGAGCACTTCACTGGAAAGGATACAGTGCATCCCCTGCCCTCTGGTAGTTCCATTGGTTGCTAACTTGTCCCCTTAGCAGTAGAGGGTCAGATTAATTTTGGGTATAATATTTTAGTTTTGTTAATTTTATAAACTAAGTTTCAAGATTTCAGAAAATTTCTCCCTCTTGAGTTGCTCTGTATACATGCAAGGTTTATTGCCATGGAGGATAGCAATTTCCCAACACCAGGTACCCACCTAGTACTCTGCGCCACACTGCTCTCCGCTGTCACTCAGTTCTTGTGCAGTTTTACACAGAGAAGAAGCCAGTTCCTAATGCATCTTACTAAGTTTTATTTTTGTGCTTTAAAATGATATTTGTTTTACAATTTAATTCTATTTGTGTGTGTGTGTGTGTGTGTGTGTGTACAATATCTTGAGTCTCTTGGGGCACAGGTTGTAGGTATAGGTGAGAGATAACTGGGGATGGAGCTTGATTGGCAAGTATGTATCAACCACAGCAGTTTTCTTTAACATTCAGGGACATCATCTATGCTTTTCTCTTCATACCTGTGAGCTGTATACACGCACAACCAAGTTTCTAGTAAATACAGGCAGCTTTCTTCCCTGTAAACAGGGTTTTCAGTTATGAACAAAACTGACTTCCTGGGCTGAGCTCAATTGAGATAATGAACCTTTTCTCTACTACTTAATTTTTATATTATACTCTGCATCATTTTACATTCATATACATTATCTTCCAATTTTATTTGTTCATTTTGAAGTCATTTTAATCCTTTAATCATATTTAGGAAACATTTCTTACCATGAACATATTACTAATCTATTTACAAAATCATGATGTTCTACTTCACAGTATTAATTCTACAACCATTCCTGGCTTAGAACTCTGGTAGGTCTGTCCGCCTCTGCCTCTGGAATGTTGGGAATAAAGGCGTGGGTCACCCTCCTGGGCCTGATGCTATATTTAAAAAATAAGTTGCCTGACTGTATTATTTTTATTCTGTGTGGTAACCGCTGAATGTATTTCTTGGTATCATGTGCTGAGAAAAATGTTTATTGTGCTGTCTTTTCTCCTTAACTTAAAGTAATGTTTGTTTTTTAGCACGACACCACCATACTGCTGTGTGGATCTGCATTCACTTCGTACTGGGGAAATGGTCAAGTCCATTCAGTTTAAAACACCCATTTATGATCTTCACTGTAATAAGCGGTAAGTATTTTTCATATGCTTATTTTCAAATTGTAATGTGCCTCCTTGCTGTGTAGAAGGCATGTGATTTCTGAAAGAATTAAGATTTTGCATTGAGTGCTTTCCAGCCTCCTTTCCTAGCCGTGAGTTGTGACTCAGTATAGAGTGATATGAGTGGAATTTATATAAATGGAGGATCACAGGCGGCATTCCTGATAGTACAGGAAATCAAGTATTGGAATGGGGCATGTCTCTTCATTTTCAGTGGTGAGGTCAAACCTGGTTGTTGCATATGCAAAAACTCATCCATAAAACCTCATCCTGAGCCCGTAAGCATTAGTTTGAGAATAATACTTAGCTTGAGGACTGGGCTGCCCTCTGCCTCCTCTAACTTTATATTATTTTGTTACAAAGTCTTGTGAGGTTATACAGGCTGGTCTTGATCTTGTTATCCTCTTGGCTTAATGTCTTCAGTGTTGGGATTTTAGGCATGTACCTCCACATTTTGCCTAATGATTTAGTACATTTTTTGTTAACATTTCACAACGGTGATTGTGGTCAATTTTCTTTCTTTAAGATTGTGAGAAAATATTCAAATGTAGATTAAGCTATGTGAATTCTAGTAATAATAACATTTTTACGCAAGCTTTTAGAGGAGAAAGAGTCTTAGGCATTCAGTCTGTGCAGCACTTTGCTTCACATGATGTTCTGAACTTGTCAGATGAGAGATGTCTTGATCAGAGTCTGAGGTACAAGGTGTAAATCTTCTGCCACTAAGAACAAACACATAAGGTCAGGAGGCAGCTCTGTGAGAAAAAGCTCCTGTAATTCAAACGAGAGCCCAGGGAGGAGCCATAGGCATCTGTCACCCTAACAGTCCTTAAGGCAAGGTGAGAGGCAGGGCCAGCAGAATCCCGGAAAGCTCATGGACCAGCTAGTCTGGGTACAAGATGCCTCTAATTGGTGAAACATGAGGAAGGACATCTTAGGTTGTCTTTTGAGCTCCACACACATCCACACCCATTCTGGCAATATGTCTATGCCAACCCACATTCGCACAAATGAGTGAATAAATAAATCTTACGTATACAAAAAAGACCCAAACATGGGGCATAAGAATTTTTTCTTTTGTGTGTGGGAAGCCCTGAATTCAATTCTCAGCACTGAAAACAAAAGAGAGAGTGTTTATGGAGCTGATATTCGTGAGTACACTCAAACTCAAGGGCAGATGCTGCGAGTTGTACACACAGAGGAGACACTTAGTGAACTAGTAACAGTACACTGTGTTCACCCTGCTTCATAGAGCTGTGTGTGGGATGGCTTGTAGCCGGGAACTTTCCAAGCTTTCCCAAATGGATTTATTAGAATGCATCATTAGCACATTCTAAATATGCTTTCTTTATATTATAAATTCATGAAAATTCACACAAAGCAGCAGAATTCTGACTCTTTAAGTTGTTTGCTGAGTTTAAGTTAGTGAGGAAATCAACAATATATAATTGTTGTTTACAAACTACTGCCATAGTGTATGTGTAGCCAAGAGCTTCGTAGTAAAGCTTCTGATTACCCCAAAATGTTCGTAGTCACCTGTGTCTGGACCTGCCTTTCTTTAGAAAGCACACAGGTCCTTAAGAGCTGTGCACAATATCACAACAGCTATATTACACAGTGATTGAGGAGTGAGTGCTGTACCAACACAGGACAATTCTGAGATCCACAACAGGGCTTTAGGAGGTGATTGGCAGGTATATAGCTGACAGGTTTGGTGATGATTATCATAGGGTAGATTTGAGCAAACCTGAGTTTACTCAGAGAAGTGTAGGTCATGGCATGAGGGAATCCTCAGAGACTGGGGACGCTAAAATTTCCTTTGTTAGTGCAGTGGAGAATTCTCTGGGCAGAAGTGTGCAGAGGGTAGGTTAGGTGAGCACAGCTCTGTGGTTCGGGGTAGCAGCACCCTGCACCCAAAGCCTGTGGCTATTCTGGGCTGCTTCCACCAAGGGTTCTTGACCTTTGAGGGCTGACTAGGTATCTCGTGTGTACTTCCAGGACTGTTCACCAGGAGGGTTATTCAGGGAGTTCAAAGAATGACCTGCTGTTGTCATCTCCACTTAATTTTGATGGTGAGACCTTAGTGTGGTACTCTAAAGGCATGGGAGAAGAAGTGCAGCCACTGTTTCTGTGAAGTCATTTCAGTAATTACATAATTTAAATAAAGCAGCTATTGTGACTTAAAACATTCTTGATGCTGTTACACATTTTCCTTTCTGCCGTCAGAATTGAATTCCTCTGCCATGAGTGTCAGGCTGCTCACACAGCGGATAGAACAGTGTGAGAGGGCCAGTAAGCAGTTCATGAGCAGGCCCTCCTGTTTGCCACCTTGCTGGGGTTAAGGTGAGGGTGTAAGAAAGGTGATGTGAGGACAGGAGGACAGAAGGATCCCATGCTGGGGTACGGCAGACACACAGTCACAGTTTCAGATGGACTGAGATAAGAGATGCAGTGTGCAGCACTGGGAAGCTGGGGAAGAAGCCCTCTTCCATCTCCACAGCCCACTGTGTGAAGGGGAGCAGAGAGCAGGCCCGTCAGCCCTGTTAGTGGATAGAGGTAAACCGAAAGCACAGATAGCAGTGTGCTCAAGGCCTAGCCCCCTAGATGCTGAAAGATGTCGAGAGTGGCATGCACCAAGTACATTTGATCTTTGAAGGCAGGGTTCCTCTATGTAAGAGCCCTGGCTTTTCTTTTGCCACCATGCCTGGCCCACCAAGCACTTCTGAGTGAGTGTACCATGCTAATCTCAGTGCAGAAAGAAGTCTTTAATACTGGTCTGTAGAAATTGTGCAGTTTGCTGGACATGGAGAAGGCAAGTAGATCAGCCATGTAATTCTAGAACATGAGGGATAAGGCAGGAGGACATCTTCCTCTAAGGAGCCAGCTTGACGCTAGTCTGCGATCCATGACATAGTCTCATAAAACCAAGAGGGAAAGAAGAAAAAGAGATATTAAAAATAAGAAAAAATTACGGGAGCCCATGAGCACATGAAAGAACATTTTAAGAGGAAGCCAGATATATTTATACATTTCCTGAAGAGCATACATTTACATATATAGAGCCCAACAAAATAACTATTTTCAGGTAAAAACTGAGGCCAATGAGGACAACTCGGCTGAGGGTATGCCCAGAGAGAGTGTGTTCTGGGCAGTGGGCAGCAGTGGGCAGTGCACTGGAGCCATGGGCCTCTGCATCCCACCCTTGCTGTCTAATTGTACTTCTTATTTAATACATGCTTTTACATGGTTGCAGGATTGCAGGCTCTAGCTACCATGCATGGCTTCCCACTCTCTGGTGAATGCTGTTTTACTCCTTATACTGTACCTGAACATATATACAACAGATTTCCTTGGCTTCCATAAAACTCTCATCATCATCGTCTTTACCCTCATTATTAATTTTTAGTGCTTGGGATCGAACCCATGGCCTCACAGGTGTTACGCATTCTGTTACCATTAGGGTCCTGGCCACACCTTTCTCCTCAATGTGTAGATTAGGCTTATCTTGGACACCCTGTTCTTCTATGTTTGCCTCTGAGTACCTGGGATTATAAATCTGCCCCATGGGCCTAGCTATCATCCATATCTTTTCATCCTTACTAGCTGTGTCCTTCTGGGTACTCATCTCAAGGTCTGAAAGTAGGAGCTGTCATTTGTCCTTAGTTGACCTCTGCTCCTGCTCTAGTTGACAGTAGTTCCTGTCTTCACATCCAACTCACTGAACCTATCTTCTAAAATCATTGGCCAAATGTTTGTTCTGCACACCTCTTCTTTCCTATTGCATCAATTCTCACTATACCTGCTTCCATCCTGTTCTAATCTGTCTGTATGCTGTTTCAATGTCTGCATTCCACCAGGCACACCCACTTTTATTATAGTGCCAAAATTTATCCCCCTAGTTTAAGTTTTCTCTGCTCTACATTCCCCTGCGAACAACTTCCTGTAGCTGTCAGTAACACGTGTCACACCCTTTTGCTCCCTGCTCGCCTGCCTTTATCTAATGAGGGTTTCTTCCTTGCCATCTGGTGTCCTGCTTCTTGTAGATGTAAAACTTTACCACCTCTGAATGGTATACACACTGGTGTTTTAGTTTAGCACTATTTAGTCATTTTTTGATCAAAATTAACTGTGTATTGGTCAGTGATTTCTGATGTCTGACAGGGTGGAATGTGGGGTGAGAAGGCAAGTAGATCAGTTTAACAGCTATCTCGGACCAGAGCCAAGGCTAGTTAGTATTAAAAGTTCTTTTTGGTACTTTAAAGATTATTTAGCATTTTATTCATGGATATTACATTTTGTTGGTAGAATTTTGGTGATTGTCTTTGTTGACCCTTGTGCACTAGGCTGTAGCAATTGTGTTTGTCTATGTGTGACTGTGGAGTGTCTGGTGATGGATGAGGAGGGAGCTCTTCCTTCCTTTCATCATTCCTGCCAGGTTTTTCTTTAAGTATAGATTTCTTTTATTGGAGTTGGTGTAATGCATGACCCCTTCCTCCTCTTTCTCTTCCTCCTCCTCCTCTTTTCTTATTCCAGTGCCCATTTCCTTGTTTTGAGTTTCTGTTATGGGTCTCATGCATATGTTTGGTTAGGTCTTCTTATTATGTGACTATTTTATGCATTGACTTTGTGACTAGTGGCAAGCGCTGCAGTGGCTTGTATGGTCTTAGTGTTCACCTTATCTTGGTTGGCTACTATTTGTATTCTTACTCTTCTACTTTACAGATTTAAGGAACTTTTTAAAATAGGATACTTGAAGTTATTTGTGTTTTTATATATTGATTTATATATGATTTAATTTGAGAATTTTGTAGTTTCATTGTCTCTTAATTTCATAATTTTTATTAAAAAAGTAAGAAAGACCATCATATAGATCAGCCGGAGTGTTTCTGCTACACGTGGGAAGGTTTTGAGTTGCATCTAGCACATAAAGAATTTTTAAGAGAATTTAAGAGGAGAGAGAACACACAAGCCCCTGCAGATGTTCATACATAGAGAATTCAGAATTCTTTCTTTGGTTCTGGTAACCGTGTGTGTGTGTGTGTGTGTGTGTGTGTGTGTCACTGTGATATGTGTGTCACATATCAGTGCTGATTTTCTTCAGATAAGATCTTATTATATGTATAGTTTGAGGTGCTCTCAAACTATTGCTCACCCTGCCCCTCAGACTGCTGGGTTGCTGAGATCACAGCCATGCTTCACCATGCCTGGGGAAGGTTCTATTGACTTAATAGGTTCTGGGTTTTTTTGTTTATTTGTTTTTTTCTTTTTATTTTTTTGTGCCCTCCATTGTTTGACTTTTTCTTAAATGATGGATATTGTCTGTAAGGGAACAACATGAACATTGATACTACCTCTGTAAGGTGCTGGAAGTGTGAGGAATTGAGGAAGTATGTGAGAGGATTTGGGACATTCCTTACAGATAGGATACAAGTGAAGTTTTGTATTGTGTACTTTATGGGGATAATAGCTCTGTCTCTTACATGTAAAAGTGTATATAGAGCATTCCACAGATTATGCCCTTTTAACAATAAAACAGCTAACAAATATCAGAAGTGTTTTCAATAGACAGCTGAATAATAATAGCAATAGTAGTGATAGTATTTAGAATTCTTCTGCATCAGCAAATGGAAGTTTTCTACATTTTAGAAGACTTGTTTGCTGTGTTTTTTACATAATAAATCATATTATTTTCCTGATTAGTTTTTAGCATTTGTAAATTTACATGTTAAATTAGAATTCTTTATTTGGGTTATCTAGTATTAAGGATGATTTTTTTTTGAAATAATCATTAAGTTTGGGTTTTTGTATTTCTGCAAGAAATAGTAAACTTTGATTCAATATTTGTGATGTATTTTAGCAATTTTACCTTAGAACATTAAAGTATTAGTGGAATTATATGTTCCTTATTTTATAACTTATTTCCCTTATTATTTGTAAACTTTGTTCTCTGAAATTACTGTTTATGCTGATTGTTACTAAATTCTAGTATATTGACTCATTGAGAAATGCTCATTACTATGTTCAATGGCAAATGTTTCAGATTTTGTTGGGTGAGCTGAGAAATTCTACAATCTTTTAGAGCAATAGGTTATAGAAAGCCATTTTTATATTTAATGCTGACTTTAAATATCATTGAACACTATTTTTAGTAAGTACCCAACTGGTTAATTTTATTCATTCTCAATGCTGCCTGTTTAATTTGAGAATATGAAAATGAAAGTGTTCGTAGGCCACTTCTCAGTTGTAGAATATCTGTCACTTTCTTTGTTTATATGAAAATTTTCATTGTTTTTACTTTTAGATTTTTGGAGTATAATATTTCTACTCTATGTATTAAAATGTTTTATTTTAAATGTATAATTTAATTCTTTATGACTCAGTTCATAGAATTTCATGTTTACTCATGTCCCTATTCTGGTTTTTTCCTCTCTACTTTTAGGATCCTCGTCGTAGTCTTGCAGGAGAAAATCGCTGCATTTGATAGCTGTACTTTCACAAAAAAATTTTTTGTCACAAGTATGTACCAAATCTTTTTACTTCCTTTCTTGTGCGTTTATGTCTCTGTTGCTGACTTGATGCTGTCAGCCATAGGTTTCAGACTCCGGCCTCCTCCTGTGATTCTTGTGAGTACCATTACTAACAAGCCCAAGTGCTTTCCTGGTCTTTTTGTATATAGTGTAAGGTTTTCTTCTGCACTTGAACTGAGTGGTTCTCACTGTTTGCTGTAGCTGTTTTTATGAAGCTGCTGTCACATCATTAAATGTTATGCATACTTAAAAAAGTGACCAGGTTGTGCTGTGTGAAGGGTTTTATTTACATTTGCACTTTTTACTCTCCCCTCTGTCTTTGCTTCACTGCTGTCAGGAGCTCAGAAATTAGCATAGACTCTAGTTTCAAACTGTTTTAAATAGAATCTATTTTCAAACACAAATTCAGTGCTAGGTTTTAAAGAGAGGCAGAGGATTTGAAATGCGGCGGGGGGGGGGTTGTGGGGGGTGTATTGATACATACTGAAGGGCTGTAATGTGCAGGCCTGTCATGCTCAGTTGTGCAGGGCTGAGACAATCTGGGCATGCCAGTAGGGTCAGCTAGCTGTCCCGTACCCTAGTGAATCTGTGTGTGACAGAGCCACTTTTTAATTTTATTTTTCCTGCAACCAAATAAGTTAATAGTTTTCCTTATATTTGTTCTGTTTTCCCAAAGAGTCTGATGTGTATATCTTACAGAAATAGCTTAGTGGGTCTCTATTTTGAAATGAACTTGAAATACAATACAGACTTACACAGATGTTTGCTAAGTAGCTACCCTATGTCAGGCTTCAGGTAGTAGTATATGTAGATATTGTTCCTTTACTATATGGACAATTTCTTTGTTATAACTGCATTATATTACAGATAATTACATAAATTCTGTACTACACACAGTAAGATACAACAATTCAATATAGTGCATATTTCACACTTTGTGGACCATAAAGAATTGTAAGACTGTCCATCCCCTTATTCCTTTAATTGCTTTCTCTGTGATTTTGTGATTATTATTATTATTATTAATATTATTATTACTATTATTATTTTAAGATTTCTTCAGTGCTAGGAGTCTCTGTCAAGTCCCTTTTAACTTGACTCCAGTGTATAAGGTTGTTACTACTCTATCAATTCAGAGTCTTACAACATTAAAAGGGGGTGGTGGAGACTAACATGATTGGTTTTCTTTTAAAGATTTATTTGCTCTTAAAAATGTATATGTATGTGTATGTACACTCAGATGCAAGAAGAGGGCATTCTACCCTGGACCTGTGAGGATCATTTTGAGCAATGATCATTTTGAGCAATGACTGAGATATGTGTCTTTTTGAGATAATTTCCTTATATAGCCTATTTATAGTATTCTACAATATTTTTATTAATTCTTTAGAAATTTTATACAGTATACTCACACTGCTCAATTCCTTGTAAGTCCATCCTACCTAACTACCCATACCTTACTTTGTGTCATTCTCTTCTACATCCTCCTCTTCTTCTTCCTCCTCCTCCTTCCTTTTTAATTTTTTTAACCTCATTCATATGACAGAGTCAGGCTTGTCTTGAACTCACATATCTCCAGCTGGCTTCCTGACTTAACCGACTGAGTTATAAATTACTTTTTAAGTTGATATTTAGCTACAAAATCAGTAATTCATTTAACATACACTTTAAAATATACCTTCATTATGGACAAATAATTAAGCCAGGTAGGCTCAGGATATGTTTTATTGGTATAGTACTTAGTCAGCAAATGCATGCAGCCTTTGGCATGAGCTCTAGCAACCCATACGAAAGAAAATTAATTACATTTTTATATTATTCTTACTGTTTGATTTAAAGGACACAGCGGTGTAATTATTTTGTCACATTCAAATTAAAATAAAAAACCACAATTTTTGTTATTTATTATTAGCATTGGTTACTTAGTATTTTGGATGCACTGAAGAAGCTAGAGTTGGTGATTTGTACTCTATATTTTAATGAAATTTCTTTGTACTAATATTAGTATTATAACAATATAGATTTATTTATTTATTTATTTATTTATTTATTTATTTTCCTTTCCCTCCTGTCCTTCCCCTTCTACTCTCTGCCCTCCCTTTCTCTCTTGTCTTGTTCTGTCTCTTCCCTTTCAACAGAATCTTCCTCAGTTTGTACCCACAAAGTTGCCATCCTTCTGCCTCAGCCCCTGAGTGCTAGGGTAGTAGGCATTTCTTACTGTTTTTTTTCTCTCTCTCTTGTGTTTGTTTCCCTGTGTGTATGTCTGTCTCAGCAAGTGTTCTTTACTGAATATTTCTAAATGTTTAACCTTGAGTATGTGAATTGTTCAGAGATCAGCAAGTGTCTGCAGTGTTTCTGGTCCTTTGTAAGTGGCATACAGCTGATAGCTAAGCCATCATTGTCATGTATTCTGTCACAGGGGATTCTCACATATTTTCTCAGAGAATATGTGCAATGACTCTCATGTACTGGAGATGCTTTAAAATCTCTATTAGAAGAGATTATAGTCATCCTGACAAACTACTAGAGAGATGAGGCAGGAGGATTTCAAGTTCAAGTCCTGTCTATGTAATCTAGTGAGAAACTTTTTCAATAAAAAGTAAAAAGAAACTGGGGTTGGATATATTAGGGTGCTTGTGTAGTTTGTGGGAGGCACTGAGTTCAGTCCCCAGAACCGAAAAAGAAATTAAAAATCCATTCTAAACCAAACCAAATCAAACCAAGCAAGCAAACAAAAACCAAAGAAACCCTCAAGTGTTTAGAAGGAATAATAGAAACCCTTGATTTCTTGCTTCCTACCATAATGCCTGCTGTAGTGTGGAGCTTCTGTAGTAAGTGAATCCCTTTCCCCATCTTATACTCCACTGGGAGTTATCATTCTCAGTCCTGTGTATTAACTAACGAACCGGAGGGATTGAGTTTATGCTAGTGATTTGTTAGTTACAAAGATTAATGACATTTACGAAGAATTTGGATCATTGCATTACAGCATCATTCAATAGATTTAAGTCATATTTTCTGGCATGGTGGTGGCTTCCACCTGAAATTCTAGCATTTTGGAAGCTGAAGCAAGATAATTGCTGTGGACTTGATATCTGGGCTCTATAAGTGTGTTCCATGACAGCCTTGGCTGTTGAGACTCTATCTCAAACAAAACAAGATCTAACATACCCTCACCACTAATAAAAACATTCCAAACCAAATGCAGTGTGATTAAATTCATACTCAGTTGGCAAAGCCTTGTTTTTCTCCAGTTTCTGCACTATTCCAAATTTTCAGGTAATTTCTTAACTGTGTTTAAGTTGATATAGATCTCATGTATTTTTCTGTGCCTTAATTTTGATTGATGCAGAGATAGACAGAGGTGTTGGGAGATGGTCACAGCTTTTGAGGCAGCTTATTTGTCTGCAGCATGTGCCTACTCTTCATTTCTTATACCCTCTTATACCCACGGTGGTGGTTTGTTTGTTAAAAAGAGTTTCATGTAGTTCAGGGTTGCCTCATCTTTATCTACATGCCTCCAGTTTTGGAGTGCTGGGATTATAGGTATGTCACAGGGATGTCTCCCCCATCCCTGTGTTTTACAGTGCTGTAGACTGAGCCTATAGTTTGGCGTGAGACGGGGAAGGCATATATAAACCCAGCTACATTTGCAGCCTGGTACTTCTGTCCAGAAAGAAGTAGGATTGTACCCTGTGCAGAGTGACAAGATCTCTACTTAATGAGGATGTCATTTGGATAGTGCAGACATTTAGCTTCTAAAGTAGAATGGGAAGCTTTTGCATAATGCATTCTTAGCTGAAGGCCTTAGTTATGCATGAGTACAATGTGAGTATTGTAAAATGAGCAGAGTCTTCGTGCCCATCAGAGCGGGTGTCATGGGGATTTGTGCCAAAGAGTGGATGGACCAGGTAAAGGGAGCTGATAGAGAACTGGTAACAGAGTGCATCCAACAGGATGAGAAAGGAGACACCTTTGTGTTCAGATGTACGGAGAAGTTGGACTTAAGCAGCTGTCAAGTGTGGAAATCTAAAACCTAGCTATGATTAGGAAAACAAAAGACAAAGACTGATAGATGTCATTAGTAGTCATTTTAAGGATCCTTTGAAGTTGAAAGGCAGATACAGAGTCTCCAGAGAGACTAGAGTGTCTGATAAACAGTCTCCTCGCATCTGCCTGTGTTTTCAGTTTGAGAAGGAAAGTTATTTTGTGTAGTCCTAATGTTATTAGTGTTAGAGTGTCTGTTCTTTGTTTATGTTAATGATGAGCAACACATGGAACACATGGAAATGAGTTTAAAGTAGCTTTAAAATGCAAAGTTATAATTTTGGGTAAGAGACGCTTGCTTTATATAGTTTTCATTTTGGGAAGGCAGTGCCTTTATTTATTCAGGCTGGCTTGGAACTACCTACCACTCCCTATGTTTGTAATATGAATCAGAAAGAATTGGTAAGTCCTGTCTTCTGGGACAGTTTCTATGTTAAATTTACCTCCATGTCTTTGGGTTATTTATAAGGCAAGAGGACTATTCTGAGGTTTCCTGGTTCTGTGCAGAAAATTCTGCACATACATATATGTGTGGTGAACATATCTGTAGTTTTCTGTTTACTGCACATTATTCCCACCAGTTGAGTTTTTGGATGGCATAGTGTTCAAAATCATATGTTTCATATACACACAAAACGAATGGAAAATAAAATTTCTCTAAGCCCATAGAACCTTAATCAGAAGCATGATATTTCAGTAAGCTCCCAAATTTTTATTTAAAGTATGTGTGCATATTTCTGGGTTGCGCTCATATTTTCTTACTCTGATCAACATTGGATCTTACGGCTGCTGTCTAACAGAACTTAGAGATATCCTTTGGCCCTGTTTGCAGCCTTCATTATTACTCCAACACCCTGACCCTCTCACTGTCTGTATACTCTTGGATTCTATCTATCTTGATTTTAACTTGAAAGCCCTAGTGCTGCTAATGCCCAGTTGCCTCTGTTTATTTTTTAAAATGGCATTGTAAACATCTTTGAATTCCTTGTAATATTTCAGAGTTTTAGATCTCCACTCTTGACACTGTTCACTTGTTTTTAGAGTTTAGCTAGAGGTCACAGTTAATCGATACAGAAATTATGCTTATAAGTCTGGGACAATGCTCTGTGGCTGATACTAGTTGTAAAACTGTGTTCTGGTGAGCAAAAAATAATTTGCTTTTACTCACTACTCTGAAGACCTGGAGCCAGTAAGTGTCTTCCTTTTGTTGTAATCAAAGAAGATATGTAAAAGCATCTAATATCAGTGGAATTGGTTATGGGAATTGATTTAAAATTAAATTGTTTAGATTTTCAGTTGTTTTTTTTTTTTTTGAGACAGTAGTCTTCTCTGGTCTTAGTTCAGTTTTTAGTCTTAGCATGTCCTGCATGTTTTGTGTTTCTTCCTAGCCTCCCTTTTTGGTTTTTAAAGCTAATCCTGGAGAATAACTACCTCTAATGTTATTTTAGCATTTAGCTGTCTCATTATAATAGGAATAATGCTAATTTCAAATCTACAAGTACTTCATACTACATAGTAGGGAACTAGTGTTTGTGTGTGTTGTCTTTTTACAGTCTCTGGGATGCCTGTGTTTTTTGTGTGCCAGCACAACATGCCTTCAGTAATGACAGCACCAACACTATTCCCTAGACACCCTGATAGGCAGGAGAGATCCAAGAGTAAGGAGAAGAGGGCAGATTGCAGTGATCCCCTAACTAAGAACACAGAAGTAATAATAGTAGACACATCCTAGCTGGTACTGGAAGATGAATGCTAACAGACTATGCAATTCATCTGGTTTTCCCGAATCCTGCTACAGCGGCATCCTTTGATGTTGCTCACTGCTCGCTGCCCACGTTCCTTCATCCTTCTTTCCACCATTGTAGCATCATTTTCTTTCTGATATGTTTGCACATGGTTATAATTGCTCTCTCGCCCTTCCTGCACCATTTTAGGCTTTCTAACCTCTCCAAAAAGTCTTTTTAAATTTATGAACATTATACTTAGGAACTTCATCTTATTCTTCAGGAATCACAGTATAGAGGCTTAGTTAATAAAAAGTGACTTCCTGGGGCTAGTGAGATGGCTCAGTAGGTAAGAGCACTGACTGCTCTTCCAGAGGTCCTGAGTTCAAATCCCAGCAACCACATGGTGGCTCACAACCACCCATAATGAAATCTGACGCCCTCCTCTGGTGTATCTGAAGACAGCAACAGTGTACTTACATATAATAATAAATAAATCTTAAAAAAAAAAAAAAGTGACTTCCAAGTCTTTTGCTTTAGCTGCAGGAGGGTCACTAGAGAAGTGGGGAAAGTATAAGTCATTTAAGTATTAAAATAGGAAATACTGGGCTGGGCATAGTTGTGAATGCATTTTACCCTAGCACTTGGGAGGCAGAAGCAGGCAGATCTGTATTAGTTCAAGCCAACCTGGTCTATATATTAAGTTCCAAGAAAGCCAGGAGTATATAGAGAGACCCTGTCCTAAAGCAAATCAAATCAATTTGTACCATTATTTGAATTTTAAGAGGTTTCTAATTTTTTTCTATTTTCCCCAAGAAGTGATGTACTCATGGACAAGGAATTATGGAAATTCTTAATACTGTTTTTTGGAACTTGCAGGTTGTTATCCTTGTCCTGGGCCAAACATGAATCCCATTGCTCTTGGGAGCCGCTGGCTTGCTTATGCAGAAAATAAGGTAAGGCTTGGCCCAGGTGTGGATTTGTTTTGGTTGACTGTTGATGCTGAACATTGATACTGTTGGTGAACAGTAGTTGTGAATGTTTTATTTTGTTTGCCTTCACTTTTACAACTGCTACTCTGACTGTTCAGGATTCATAGCGTTTGGGAGTCACAGTCAGGATGGTCACCCCGAGATCAGGGCTCACCTGGTGTCTTAGTTAGGGTTTCACTGCTGTGAGCAGACACCATGACCAAGGCAACTCTTACAAGAACAACATTTACTTGGGGCTGGCTTATAGGTTCAGAGGTTCAGTCCATTATCATCAAGGCAGGAGCATGGCAGTGTCCAGGCAGCATGGTGCAGGACAAGCTGAGAGTTCTACATCTTCATTTGAAGTCTACTAGAAGACTGACTTCCATGCAGCTAGGAGAAAGCTTTCAAAGCCCACCCGCACAGTGAGACACTTCCAAAGAGTGCCATTCCCTGGGCCAAGCATATTCTCAGCACCATGCCTGGGTTACTCAGGCCAGCCTTATATGGAGAGCCCTAAAACAGTCCATTACCTGCTAATGTCCTAAAACAGAAACAGCCTATTTTCTTCCCTTGTCTTTGTGACAGGGTCTTTTAAGCTCAGGCTGGACTTGATGTCCTAAAGTACTGGGACTGGCAGCATGTGTCTCCACATGATAGCTGTCCTTAAATAAAGGCTTTGTAGAGCCTTTGCTGTTCTAGTCTGGCTTCTGCACAGAACTTTTGCTCAGAGATTATTCAGTATTAATGAAAGCATTGAGATTGATCATCACAGCAATGCTGACTAAAAGACAGCAGTTTCCAGGAATAATCTTGAAGCCTTTTGTCTAGGCTAGATTGGAATCATGGGATACAGGACAATTTTATTGGTCAACAACTAGATTCTATATTTGTTGTAATAATTAAAGCACACACAAGGCCTTATTGGACATTATATAGTTTTCCATAATATTGAAGGTTGCTATATGTATTCTTAATATCTTAAAGCTTTATGTATAGTCCAATGCAAATAATAAATTTTGAATTATACAATAAGGTATAAATTCTTCTTATGTCATTTAGAACTCTACTTGTAAATGTAGAATAAAGTCTAAAAAATCCTGTTGGCTTTGAAGATTAGCATTCTTGTTTCATTTTTCTTGGTTACATGGTTATTGTGTCTTGAGAATATTATGAAATAGTACAAAATAGTTCTTGACAAAATCAGGATGTGGTGCATAAAGTAAGTACTTGGTAAAGCCACAGAACTCGTAAATCAACTGGCTTCTGGAATGCACAGAATCAAGAATGGGCTAACGAAAATCATTTTTCTAGATGAAGTCCTTAATTCCTTTTCCAAAAGCCTGTCTGTGAAAATTGAGATATTTTGCATGTTACTGAGTACTCTATTTATACTCCTCCTCTTTTGGTCTCTTTATTTTCCCATAAAAATAGCTCTTTTCAAATGATTCTTTTTAAATATTGCAAGAGCTGTACAGTTAAATAGGGTGACATAATGGTGTCTCCTAATGTTTATTTGTCATGCATTTCCCTTGAGTGCTGGAAACATCCATGAAGAAAGTGTGTAAGCTGTCCCTTGGAACTTGCCAGTGTATTCCCACATGTGGGAAGCTGCACATGTGCAGTTGGAGCTACAATTAGTTATATACTGCTTTTGTAGCGAAGCAATTCTCTTGATAGTTGCATAGCCTTTGCAGACACACACTTGTCTGTTTCCTGTCACATAGACTGAAGCAGCGTATGTATGTGCATGATGGACAGAAAGAGCTGCCCAGAACAGCACTCACACGGAGTAGTAGTACTTTTCAGTTTTGGGCATTTGGGCCACGAGGCCTACTTTGACATTGCAAAGTTGAACTAAATTTTAGAACATTTTCACTCAGTGTGTTTGAGTGTATGTGTGTGTATGGTTGATGTCAGACGGGTGTCATCTGTTTTTTTTTTTTTT
>NW_022196911.1:81232362-81254465 GCF_008632895.1 Mastomys coucha
CTTTTTGAGACAAAGTTTCTCACTGAACCTAAAGGTAGGCTGGTGGCCAGCATGTTTCCTCTCTTGACTTCTCACAGTCTGTTTCACAGAGGCATGTGTGGCCCACCTGGGCATTTTTGTGGTTCCCTGAGGATCCTAATTCAGGTGTGCTCAGTTGTAAATACTCTTACCCACAGAACCACCTTGCCAGTTCTTCTTTCTCCTTGCACTTATTAAAGGCTTTATTCCTTTGTTTGTATTTGTTTGTGTGTTGTGTGTATGTGTCTGTGTGTGGGTATGTGCTCATGACTGCAAGTGCCCGCAGAGGCCAGAGCTGTCATATCTTCCTGGAGCTGAAATCATAGGAAGCTGTAAGTTACTTAATATGTTCCATCTCTCTCTCCAGTCTCTTTCTGGTTCTTTTTAATGGCTAGTATCATTAGAAAGTCAGCTTTGTTCTGTGGGTCTTTGTACTCTGGTGTGTGTCTTTCTTTATAGAATTCCTCAATGGAGACATCTAGTATATACATACGTGCTACTTACATATAGAAAATTGGAAAGTGTATGTATTTATTCATGTATATATGCACATTCTCATGATATAAATATAAAGTGTTTGTGTTGATACTTGACCCAAGTTTTCTTTCGTCCCTATTTCATAGTTGTATGTCCCTTCCTTTCCATGGTAGACCTGGATGCCAGCATCTACTGTTGAGTTCCTATAATTCAAAAGTAGTATAGAATTGCTCACCTATTCCACCTCAACAGGCAAACCCGAGGCATGCCCCCTGCCACTACTGCCCGAAACTGCAGGTGCATTGTTAAGCTGCCTTCATATTGTACAGTTTGTTAGTATGTATGTTTGTGTGTATGTATATTTGCATCCATACATGTACACAAGCATTTATGGAGCAGAGGACAACCTAGAGGAATCATCTCTCTTCCTTTACCATGTGGTTTTTGTACATGGACCCAAATGGCCTCATCTGCTGAGTTGTGTCACCAGCTCATTTATTTATTTTTTTGGTCATCTTTTTCTTCTGATCTTCTTCCATTTTGATTGGATGTTGATTTAATGTGTATATATCCTTATCTATTCATATTTTATGTACCAATGTATATAATATATTCATTTAGCTATTTATATTTTCCTTTTACAAACATGAAATAGTTGATTTGCTAGTTGATGATCGTGCTGGTTAAAGGGCTAAATGTGTCTCAGCAGGGCTTTTAGCCCTGTATCCTAATTTGGTTTAAAAGGGGATGTGAATATAACTTTTATATACTGTGTTTCTGACTGTATTGGTTATTGTGGGTAAGAGCATTTGCCTTTAAATTTTTTTTTTTCTTTTGGTTCTTCGAGACAGGGTTTCTCTGTGTAGCCCTGGCTGTCCTGGAACTCACTCTGTAGACCAGGCTGGCCTCAAACTCAGAAATCTACCTGTCTTTGTCTCCCAAGTGCTGGGGTTAAAGGCGAGCACCACCACTGCATGGTGTTTTTAAATATTTTTAAGTCTACTTTTAATATGAAGTCATTTATTTTTACTTTTCATGTATTTTTTATATATGTGTTTACTTTGCCCCTGTGCTGATGGGCTGTGGTTCCACGGGGAAGGATGTTCGCTGTTCAGGACTGTGTCCATAACTTGTTGCAGGGAGTAGGGTTCAGCCTTTGAAATCTTGTTTTTCTCTTTTTAAGCAGCAGGAGGCAGCAGAGGAATAATTTTCATAATTCTTTGAATGTGGATGTCTGGTTGAATGAAGAAGCCATTCTTTCTATTAGCTCAAATAGTCACTTTCCACATTGTAATTTGTGACATATATTTACTGATCATACACCTTGCAATCTACTCCTCCTGACTCAGTAATAGCTTAGCTTCAGGTAACAGGTATTCTTGTCTGTTATATTCATATTACTGTGAAGAATAAAAGGGTTATATGTTTATCTGTGTCACAGAATCTGATACAGGTCATAGAAGGCTGATAATGATATTTTTTCTTGAATTAATTTCATAGGCCTTGAAAATAACTATCACAACACCACACAATATCATGCTGTCCTAATTCTCCGATGTTGACTTTCTACTTTAAAAATGTTCACCTGAATCTTAATTATCATCATTTTTGGTAAATGCAAGTGTGTTGTTGCCAGTGAAGAGTTAGATCCTGAGTTTCTGCTAAACACATGAGAATCAAAATTATGATTTCATTGACAATTGGAAGTTTAGTCTGTTCCAAGTAGCAAATGCAGTGGGTTCTCAGGCATGGGCAGTTTGTGCGTGCATGTGTGCATGCGTGCGTGTGTGCGTGTGGTTTATGTACATTCTGTCCACTTTCCCACAGACACAATTGGATATGCAAATATCCTAACATATTTGCTTGTTGTTTTAGGTTTCCTTTTATAATTTTTGTAAGGAATTAAGAGGAGAAAACATCTAATTTGCTAATATGTCAAATATTTAATGTTAGGAAGTTATGTGTAAGTCCTTTGATTATGTTATTTAAATTTATTTATGGAAAGGCTGCCAGAACTTGATTCCTACCATTTCAGAGTTTATGAATTCTTAAAGCCTGTTCATCATGTAATTAAAACCATAGTTGAGCATGAAACTGCCTTAGTGTCACCAGAAGATTCTATGAAAAGGGCTAAATGTGTCTCAGCAGGGCTTTTAGCTGTTTTGTCTGCAATACACTCATGCAAACATTCCCACCCAGCATCCTTGTTTTATGCATGGTAAATAGCTGCTGTCTAATAGCGTGCAGAGTTAAACAGCTTAATAGAAAATGACTCTGTGTTCTTCCCTCCTCATCCAGCTGATTCGCTGTCACCAGTCCCGCGGTGGAGCCTGTGGAGACAACATTCAGTCTTATACTGCCACTGTCCTTAGTGCTGCTAAAGTGAGTACCTCACAAGTTTCTACAGGTTGTGATTGTGTGCAACAATTCCCAGGTTCAACTGCTGAATCATGACAAGATCGTCCATTCCGTTCTCATTCACAAGTCGCATACATGTGAGATGTCAGAATATTTTGCCACTTGTGAGAATTTGTGTTTTAATCTTTTAAGGTTAATAGTTCTTTTATCGTGAAGATTTTATGGTTTTTACTTACTCCATTAAAAAGTTGGGTGTATTGCAACTGGATTCAAGTCTGGTAACTAATTAATACCATATTGCAACAAACTGTCGACGGTTTAACTGGAGACTCGGTTCTTCTGTGATGTTCATTGTCCCACCTGCACTGACAGACTCACGAACATCCCAGTGCATCTTTGAATAGTTTTGAGTCTTTTTGACTCCCAAATTTCCTCATGAAAACTTGAGTTGGTCCCCTGACACAGTAAAAGATTCTTTCATATCTAGAGGCTGGCCCCTTGATGTTTGCCCAGTGAATTCTCTCTGTGTGAGGGTTAATTTTGATGGTGCCTGTTAAACTTTTAGCTGATTATAAGGTATTCTTACAACCACCATCCTTTTGAATTGTGAAGTCTACAACAGAGCAATTCTAATAATAGGGATGACAGAGTGAATCTGAATGACAGCATGTAATCGAAAGCACAACTGCTCAGAGGACAACAGTCTAAGTCAGCCACAGAGAAGGAATCAAAGGTCACACTGTTTTATGTTAAATACAAAAATACTTCAAGATCACAAAAGCTTGCATGATGTGCATGAGAATATGTATGTCTCTGGGCTCGATGAGAACCGTTACATACTTCCCAGTCAAAAGCAGAGTAAGCAAATGTCTTTACACTTACAGCACTGTATGTTTATATCTCTACTTTTCTTATATAAAAAGACAGGAATTAGACAAAGTCATGAGTGTCCCCCCTGCGTTTAACAAAGAGATACTGTTTTGAATGTTGAATTCTTGGACTAAACTGTCTTATCCTAGTGGATCTGGTTGTATGTCACTTTCAGTGACCTACTGGGGCTGCAGTTTTTACTTTGTTGTTAGAGGATTTATTTTTTTATTTTTCTATTTTTTTTGTCCAGGAAGGGTCCTTCATTCATTAAGAAAATGTTTTGTTGTGGGTATATGGAAATGAGACTTGATATAATGAATTCAAAATTATAAGTCTGAACCCTGTGCATTCACACCCCTCCATATTGGGATATGAGGTGTGTATTCAGGTCTTCCTCACTTAGGCTCTAAGAAATTAAGTTAATTAACAAATTTTTGTGCCTTACAGTTGTAATCCTTGCATTTGAGAGGATGAGGCAGGAGAATTACTGCAAGTTCAGGTTAGTCTTGGGTACACAATGAGACCAAGGCCAGTCTGGGCTACAGAATGTGACACTATCTGAAGACACTAAATTTAAAACATGTTTGTCTGATTAATTTTCAAAAGGGCATTTATTATTAACTTAGTGAATTTATGTGTGGTAAACATGTATTTCATTCCTTTTCTGTATCCACAGCCGTATAGGTTAAATTTTTAGGTATACTTTTAATTCAATCATGTATTGAATCCTGAGTTGTTAAGTTATATTTATAACCAATTTAAATGTCTGTCATTAAATAGTTTTGAAAACTGAACACTAAAAAATCCACATATAGCATCTATTTATTTGGATTTATACCTGAAAACATGAATATTTTAAAGTTCCTTTAAAATATTGTCAAATTATTTAAAAATTCAATGTTTTTTGTTTTGTTTTTTTTTTTTTTTGAGATAGGTGTTCATGTAGCCCCTGCTAGTCTCAAAACTCAGTATGGCTAAAGATGACCCCCAAATTATGATTCTCTTACTTCCACCCCCCAGACAGTGATTTTAATTCATAATCCTTTCTGTGGGTTTTTCTACATAGAGAGAATTGCAGTGTTGCAGTGATTTCTACCTAGATAATAGTTTTTCCCTTGTAAGGTACTGCATATTTTCTATTGTTAAACTGACCTTCCAAGAAATTCAGTAGTTCCAATTTTGCATGGTAACTCTATGAATTAGTATAATCCAGAATCCTTCCTTTATCTTATTGCTGTTGTATTGCTGGTATAGGCAGTGTACTTTTTCGGTTCAAAGTGTATTAAATTTATTTGAAATAAAGGGGGCTAAGGAGATGGCTCAGTAGACAGGTGCTTGTGCAAGCTGGAGGATGTCTATCCTCCCTCAACTCCCACTCCCGCAAAAGCACCTCCACTTACAGACTGAGTTTGATGGCCTGGTATGTACTCCATTGCTGTGCAGATTGTGAGGTCTTGCTTGTCAGGCATTCTGGCTCTAGATTCAAGTGAGACGTTCCATTTCAACTGTAAAGGAGGTGGGCGGCAATGCCTGAATCAGCCTCTGGCCTCCATATGCGTTTGCCTCGCCATCTAATCTGCACACCTCTGTTCACACAAAGAGACCTAACTTCCAAAGATTCCTTTAGTGCTCTTTCTGTAGTTATGGAAGGTATGGTGGTTTTATACTGTTGTCTCAGCTATTTGCTAGGCTGAAATAGGAGGTTCATTTGAGCTCATATGCTCAAGACTTCCCTGCAACATGGTGATACCATGTCTGTCTGTTTCTTTCTGTCTCTAACTTGCTCAGACACACAAATACAAAAGTAAATAAGAGAATAAATAGCACAGTTAATAAGAACAAGAATAAGTAAGAGCAATAAGATTATGTCTAATTTTTAAAATGATTCCATGTTACATGGCTGAACTCTTTTAGCAAATAAAGCGTGTTAGTCCTGGCTTGAGTTCTATTCCTATCTGTGTTGAATACCTCCTCAAGTTCTCATTTGTGATGCTTACTTCCATACTTTTCAGAAGTTATCCTAAGATTTGTTTAAAAACTCTATTGCATACAAAAAGAGGTTAACTACCCTCCCCCCCTCAAGAGGCAGAACCCTAATCACGTTAGGATCACAGTCACACAGGTTTCCTGAAATCCATCAATAGTTCACTGAACTCAGTGGTTTTATCATATACTTCAGTCCCCAAACTGCTAGGATTACAGGCAGGTGCCAACACCTGGCCATATTGCAGGCCCCTTTATGGTTCAGTCCAAAAAATGGAAGGAGTTTCTGGCAAGGTGAATTACAATACACGACTTCCTAATTCTGAA
Organism: Mastomys coucha; assembly: GCF_008632895.1. NCBI lineage: Eukaryota > Metazoa > Chordata > Mammalia > Rodentia > Muridae > Mastomys > Mastomys coucha. The sequence continues at coordinate 81,238,396 of NW_022196911.1, forward strand.
AATGTGGCAAGTGTGTCAGGTAGCGTCTTTAGAACATTTCTATAAGAACAGATTATCCCTAGGCCAGGGCACCCCACCAGGGGACCTCGATTTCTTTGATTTTTCATTCTAGCTCATCCATGGCTGAAGAGTGGCACCTGGTCTCAAAAGTTCCATAGTGAAATATACATGATCAAAATGACCAGCAAAGTTTATCTGTTGAATTCTAGCACAAAGAACCAAAGCCAAGAGGGGCACAAACCCACAAATCAATCGCAACTGTTTTGTTTTGTGCTAAAATCTCAAACTGCAGTGATTATAAAAACACATTAGTGTTCCTCAATTAGCAGCCAAATGTTTGTTTCAATAATTCACAAGAAATGGCATACATCAAATCTGTTAGTGTTGTTGAGTAAAGCCTCTGAAGGACCGAGGGAACCCGGCGCCAGTGTATTGATGTGAGAGCAGAGCAGGAAGCCTGCTAACCTCTGAGATGCCTCAGCTGCCGCTCCCACGCCATCAGTGCTAATGGAGCTGTTCCCAGGCAGATGCAGCCTGCCAAGCCTTTATCAAGCAAGGCCTTTCAGTGTGAACGTGTCTGGTTGTATATCTTCTGTGTTTGCCCCTGAGCGTATCGGCTCACACTTTTATGCCAATGAATAGCACTAGAACTGGGGCATGTGAAAAGTGCAAAGAAGTGTAGGGGAGCAGGGCAGAAGGTAGAGGAAAAGTCAGCAAGAAAACACGAGGAAAACAGTGTGCCCCAGCCATGAGGGCCTGAAGAATGCACATGTCATTCGAAAGAGCAATGACTTCATAAAACCATCTTTAAAACAAAATGTACCCCTTGAACTTTATAGTCACCAAATGTTCTATGAAGCCATTTAAATTAGAGGTATGGAAACCAGGGAAGACGAGTGGTTTCTGCATCAAGGCAGACTTTGCTTTAGAAATGACATAAGTAAAATTTAGCAGCTGTTGGTGACACCCATATACTATTAGAATGAAGTACATTGTTAAGCACTTGTTCCCATGGGTAGCAGATATGATTCTATAGTTCTTGGACACTGGTGGTCTGTCTGTCTTCCCACTTTATCTAAGTAGGTAAGAGGCACAAAGACTTGCTACAAAAATATGGTTTGAGCAAGGCACAACCTGGGAAGAGAGGTGATAAATTGGATAATGATTTTTGTACAACCCGCAGTATATTTAATGTATTTAAGTTTCCTTCAATCCCAGATTATTTTGAAAAAGGGCTCTCACAGAGCAGTATTGTAGCAGTAAGGCAGCTGACCATGTGATTGTAATAAAGTGGAGACATAAGTTCTCTTCCATCACAGGCAGGTCTGCCGCAGGGTCCCTGCATTTTGAATGTTTCTCTGCCCTATCAGTTGTTCCATATCCATTAATGCTAATGGTGTTGCTCTCTTAAGACTGTTGGTGTTATCAGAGGACAAGAAGAAACACTGGGAATTTTTATTAAATCAGTTGACCACAGTGGGGAGAAAACATATGGATATAAGTCTGTGAGGAGAGAACTGGTAAACACAAATCAAGATTTTTATAATTGTAATCAGAGAATCTCATTTGTACAACTTCTTTTTTAGCCCTAGCTAAAATTCAGATGGAATGGATAAAAAGCAGAGGGAAAAAAATTTAGAAGTATAAAAATTGATTTTGAGCACTTCTCTGAAATCAAGAAAATGTAGAAAGTCTTATTTTTGTATTGTATGAAATAATAGGTTTATCTTTATAGTAGTCTAGTATGACAAAAACCAAAAACACAAAAAAGAGGCAAACAGCTCTAAACAAAACCTAAGTAAGTGACCACTAAGAAACATATGCATGCACTCACACACACAGGAAAGGAGACAGGGAGGGAGGGAGGGAGGGAGAGGGAGAGGGAGAAGGAGGGAGAGAGGGAGGGAGGGAGAGGGAGGGAGAAGGAGAGAGAGGGGGAGAGGGAGGGAGGGAGGGAGGGAGAGAAGGAGAGGAAGGGAGAGAGGGAATGAGGGAGTGAGGAAGAGAGGGAAGGAGGGAGAAAGAGGGAGAGCGGGAGAGGGAGGGAGAGCTACTTATTACAGTTAAGACTATTTTGCCCATAATTACTTTAGAGGCCATCTCAGGTGTTTTAGTAAAGGCTTCTCCTCAGTATCACAGTCAGAAGAGCTGTTTGTTAATATTGTAGTCTAGACTGCCTGTTCTGGCTCTAATGAGAATTATCTCCTTCAAAAATTTATTATTTGGATAGATTTCTCTATATAAATAAGTATAATTACTATCATTGCTATCAGTATGTAGTCTTTTATAATGGCACAGGTGTATTTTAGAGTTAGAATCTTTTCCCACTTAGATTTTGAATTACAATATTTAAAAAACATTGTCACATCCAGCTCTGTTCTAAATTATATGTTCTAAACTATGTACATTAAGGCGATATAATAAAAGAAATATTTTTGTAAATATATAATTGTACCCCTATTAAATGAAATAGCTCTGTTCTTGTAATTATTATCACTTAATTATGGTATTATTGCCAGCACTGTAATGTTGGTGCTGTTTTTAATGACATTTCTGATCATGTTGAACGGCTGACTGAACATCTGTGGTGTTTATTGTTATACAAGATACTGTAAGGGTTTGAGGCTATGAAATTGATTCAAGTGCATATTCCTAGACTTCACGTTTTGTTGTAATTCTTATGCTTTGTGTCTTGTTATGTAGACACTGAAAAGTGGCCTGACGATGGTTGGGAAGGTGGTAACTCAGCTGACAGGTACACTGCCCTCAGGGGTGACAGAAGACGACGTTGCTCTACACTGCAACTCAAGACGGAGCCCCTTGGTGCCAGGCATCATCACAGTCATAGACACTGAGACGGTTGGAGAGGGCCAGGTAAGCACCCTGATGCATAGACACTGAGACAAGCACTCCGTCGAAAGACACTGTGCTGTCTGCAAGGGGAGCCCATGTTAGAGTCAGCCCAAAGCGATTTATAGTTTTAGAAATCTTTTCTTGTCTGATTTTTTTTTACCCATTCTAGGAAAGCAAACGTTATTTTCAATCATGAATGTTTAAAACCTAAAGGGAAAGCTGAAGAAATCTCCTCTTACCTCTCACTACATGTGTTTTATAAATACTTTCACACCCGCTGGCAGTATTATCTTTATTCTGGTTTTTGGTATAATCTATACCATGAAAGGGCATGAAAAGATAGGAAAGCAGTCTGAGGAACTTACATGTGTGATGGAGATAAGAAAATGAGTAACAGTGGTTATATTGCCTTAGTTTAGTGTATTGTTTGAAATTTTGTAACATTTTTATTTTTTAGATTTTGAAGGACAACATCTCACTGTTCCCCAGGGTGTCAGGGGCAGTCCTCCTTCCTCAGTGTTCCATGTGCTGGGCTTACAGGCAAGAGCCACCATGCCCAGCTAACACATTGCAAACATAGAAATTTGAAATCTCCAGCCAGAAAATATATAAGACAATTTCCTGCTATAAAATCCCATATCTGCAGTCAGTAATCTAGTTAGAATCTTTTAGAAGGTGACTCAATGAAACACAAAAGAGAACTTGTCTTTGTATTGTTGATACTAAGATGTTTTTGGCAAAATGTCTCCCATATCTCTCTCCTTTTCAGTTTCTTTCATATTGTAGTTAAAATATTTCTGTAATGGCATAATTTTAAAATCTTATTGCTTAAGGTTATCATTATAACAAATACTAGATATTTCTAGAACAAGAAGTAGTAAGTTTATTAAACACACTGTTTTGTATGTATATACATTACATTCAGAAAATGAGTTTCTAAAGTACTGACTTTAACATTGCATGGTTTGTTAAGAAGCCAGTGTCACTGTATGTGGGCCAGCATCTTGATGAAAAATGACTTTTGGCAGCTCCTTGTGTGCTGTAGAAGGGTCAAGAGGCACTCTGAGAAGGAGTAGATGTCAGTGCAATTAAAACAAAAAATTCCTTGAAATTCTGTGTTAAGATTGGTTGTGTTAAATTTTAAATAATAGTGATTTTCTGTTTCTTCCTTCTTAACATTGAAGTTAACTACATATTGTTTGTATTAATATTTTTGTATATGCTTTTTTATTGACAAAAATATATTCAGAGAGATAGAAAAAAACTTATGTGGATTGGCACATCGGTTTTTGTCTGTCTGTCTTAGCCCTGGATTTCAGCGGCCACTCTGTAAAATAGTCAAGGAGTATGGGAATTATTTTTCTATGGTGAAAAAATGGATGGTTCTTGAACCAAAGATCCTTACTGAGAAGTATGATAAGAAAGATTGTTTTTTCCATGTTTTTTTTTCTACTGTAGAACAGGGAACACCACAGTTTTTCTGTCTGTCTGTCTGTCTATCATTTATCTTCTATCTATCTATCTATCTATCTATCTATCTATCTATCTATCTATCTATATCTATCCTATCTATCAATCATCTCTCTCTCTCTCTCTCTCTGTCTCTCTCTCTCGCCTGTCTAATTTCTAGAGTTCAATTGTATAAATAAACAGTATGCCACTTTCTCAGAGCTATATTTTCCAAAGCAATCAGAATCCTGTAGTACATGGTGCCTCCTTCTTTCATTTACATGAATCCCTTTTTTCAGCAAGACAGCTTTATCTAAGATAGTTTGGAGAAGCAGAATGCTTTCCCTCGTACTGCAGAGCAGGAGAGGGAACACAACACTGGTTCTAGCAAGTTGTGTTGCTCTGTGCCCATCTCTGCCATGCTCCCCCCACCTCCCCGTACATCTCAGCAGATAGACATTGTCCTCTGTGATTTAAATCCACCAAGGCTTTAATATAGTTTCACGTTCACTCTGGCAGCATATAAAATCTGATTCACTATCTTTCTGTTGCTGTATTGATTAATTTGATTTTATGGCAATGGGATCATCGCATGGGAACTGCATTAAGGAGGAATGGATTTAATTGACTTTGTGTCCATTTTCATCTTTGTTACTTTCATGGTTTATTTAAAAGCGTTTCTTGACTGGAGAAGTTGAGTGGTATGATTTGCCTTTTACACATTTATGTAATCGAAGTTAGCAATGTGGCAAAACCAATAAGTGAAATCAAATCCCTCAGAATGACTGTCTAAAGCTGAGCTGGGCTTTGCCTCTGACCAGGTATCCTCATACAGCTTTTGTTTGTTAATTTGTGTTGTATTGCTTAGCACAGTTTTTGATGCAAATTATGGCTTCATACTGCTTAGGTAAGTAGTTAGCTCCTCTTGTAGGAAACTATCCTGGACTAATGATGGTTTAGTGGTCTGAAGCTTTCGGCACAGTAATGAAACAATGCTGAGAACCCTTTCAAGTGTGTCTTGCTGTTTATCTTTGTGCATTCTGTATGTAGAACAGTCATTTTTTTTTTTTTATATCATGGCTTGAGTTTGCTATATGTCAACACTAATGTCTTTTTGCTTCTGTTTTTATTATTGATATCTAGTTGAATACACAATATTAACTACCTCCCAAGGACATGTTTAGGGGCTAGGGTTTAAATGTGATAGGGATTTATAATAGCATTTAACATAGAAAATAAACAGATGATAAACATTTCACAGAAAAATAATACATAAATGAAATCTTCACAACTCATTGCAAGAAATTTTCAAGTTAAAACTATATACTAGACTCTAAGAAACTCAAAAGTTTGTCAATATATTCCATTATTTTTAAAATAATTCACTCCCATCCCTCAACCCTAGCTACATCCCATTCTCTTCATTCATATTTGTAGGCTACTTGGTGTTTATTTATTTAATTTTATTTCTTTTGAGTCAGTTTCTGACTTTGTAGCCTTGAATGGCTCTGAACTTTTAATGTAGACTAGGCTGTCCATGAATTACCTGCTTCTGTCTTCCATGTCCTGATTGACTTCTGTGCAATTGCTTCTAACTGTCACCTCCTTTTCTTCTCAACTGTGAATATACTTCTCCATAGTGTTGTGATTTTGAACATCTCACATAAACCGAGTCAAGAGTTTGATGTATATTTCTAGAACTGTCCTCTTGTCAACATTCTTTCCCAGTATTTCTGTCTGACTACTGTAGAATTAAGAGATTTCTGCTAGAGAGACTTTTAGTTGGACTGATGAGACACCTCCCCCCCCCCCCCCCCCCAGTTCTTTGGTATATTCTGTAAAGAATTCAGAATTGCCAGGGAAAGCATGTAGATGCTGCCCAGTACTGGCATCCTGAGGTACAGACCATCTTCTGATACAAGTGTGGGAACATGTTCAAGTGTAAGCCCGGAAGCCTTTGGAATAATGCTGTGCATATTGGCACTTGCATCTGAAATCTCAAAGAATGTGAAAGAGAAGGACAGAAACAATATTAGAAGAAATACCCACCAGTTGTAGTGCAAGGGTCACAAGGCGGAGTCAGGAGGATCAGAAGTTCGAGGTGAGTCTTAGCTTAAAACGGATTGACTCTGTGAGTTACACAGCCAGACATTTGTCTCTAGACACAGAAAGAGTAACAGTAATTATCTACGAAGCAGAGAGCAAGATCTGTACGTACACATACATGCCTCCCTATGCCTCATTTCATCTTTTTTAAGATTTAGTTTAGTTTACATGTGAGTTTATGTATATAGTTTATATAGAGTTGTCTGCATGTACACCTGCATGTGAAAAGAAGGCACCAGATCCCCTTATAGATGGTTGTCAGCCACTTTGTGGATTCTGGAAATTGAACTCAGGACCTCTGAAAGAGCAGCCAGAATTCCTGACTTCTGAGCCATCTCTCTAGATCCTCATTTCTTTAATATTTGGAGGATATCTAAAAAGGATATATTGGCCATTTTTTGGGTTGAGATTACATGTTAGTATTATAGCTCTCTGAGGAAATGTGGCATTAAACAAGGACCCACATTTTACTTAAATTCATTCAATATTAATGAAAATATATGTTGGTATACATACTATGGTTTATTCAGGGTACTCTAAGAAGTAGAAACATATACAAGTGCGTACACACACACACACACACACAAAATTTGAGACAAGGTGTCTTTGTATAACCTAAGCTTGTCTCATATTTGAAACCTTTCTCCCTTAGCCTCGTGATTCTAGGGATTATAGATTTGTAGTAGGATCCCTAGCTAAAGCTGTTTTAAAAACAAAACAAAACACAAAAGAGGATCGTTGGGATAACAACAAGTTTAGAAATATTAATATACATAGCATATTTAAATTTGACAATATCAGTAATCTTTCTGTTTCTACTATAAGTAGAATCAAATTCAAAGGTATCTAGATTAAAATTAGATTGAAAGCTAATATTTTATCAAAGTACAAACACCATGAAAGCAACAATAGTATTTGAATATTTATATTAATGGTATTCTGTGGGGAGTGTCTGTCTTCCTTCTGTCTGTCTGCTTGCATCTACATGCACAAATTCACCCTTGCCATGTCATACATGTAGGGTCAGAAGACTACCTGTAGGTGTCAGTTCTTTTTTCTGTGTTGGGTTCCAGGGCCAGACCTCAAGTTGTCAGGTTTGTGGGGTAAGGAATTTTACCTACTTGGGGTAAGGAATTTTACCTACTTGGTCTTCTTGATAGCCTAATACATGTTTTCTTTGCACATAAAAAATAAATAAACTTAGGAAACCTCTAAATAATTGTTAATAAGCAGTGGATTTGTAAGTAAATCACAGGCAGATCAAAGACTCTTAATAAAATTAGGAAGTATTTTGAACTTCATGGAGATGAACTGTCCTGAAATTTCTGGCAGTGGGTAGAACAAAGTGAGTAGACTCCAGCTTTTTAGGAGCAGGAGCAACTTCCTTCTAATACACAGAAACAGCTCAGAGAGCAGGACAGCCTTTAAAAAAATGAAGCAAGAAATAATGAGATGAACAAAAATCAGAAAAAATAATAAAAATCTTAGAAGTCTTTGAAAAGATAACAGAATGATTATATTCAAAGACTGAGTTAGAGGGTTGTCCAGAGCAATAAGACAAGAAATTTTATGGCAACAATTGAAGACATTTTATTTAACAGCCTATTATGATAGTTTAACATTATTTAAATCATTGAACTGTGAGGTTGAAATCAGTAGCTTTTATGGCATGTGAATTGAACCCCAAGTAAACCTGTCACGTGCTTAAGCCTGCCAACAGTGCAATCCTTGCTGTGCCTACCAAGCAAAGAATTGACTCTGGCTTTCAGGGCACGGGTTACTTTTGGTAAATGCTGATAGGACATTACCAGCATTCTTACAGGCTAGATTCCTGTTTTGTTCCCAGGCTGGCCAGGAATCTTATTGCCTCATCTTCCTGAGTGTCTGTAACGTGGTAGAACAGTATATTTCAAAATCCAAGATGGCTCAGCTGGTAAAGGTGCCTGCTGACTGCAGATCTACTTGATAGGAAAGAGCTGACTCTTGCAAGTATGCTCTGACTTCCACTTGAGTGGACACACAAGTATGTAGTAAGGGTGTAAAAAATTTAAACATAACATGCAATTTATCATTACTCCATTATTATTTGGTTTATTTGTTGTATTTTTCACTCACTGATCTCTTTAATAATAGGGGAAAAAGTGATTTTTTTTTTCCAACAAAGTCTCTCTCTATAGTCATGTCAGGTGTCTGTGTGGGAGGGGCATATATGGATTGCTGAGGTTGAGTTCCCTTGGATGAGAGCACCCTTTCAGTGCAGCTTGGGCATTCTCTTTAAGGGATTGAGGAGTGTGCGCTGTGGCTGTGTGCTGTTAGTGACTAAGGTTAACCATTCTGTCTTTTTCCGCAGGTGCTTGTGAGTGAGGATTCGGACAGTGATGGCATTGTGGCCCACTTCCCTGCCCATGAGAAGCCAGTATGCTGTATGGCTTTTAATACTAGTGGTAAGTTTTTTTTTTATTATTATTTTATTTTTTTGTAAAAATCATGTATCTCATAATTTTCTAGGTAATAAGAACCTTGAAAATGTGTAATGGGCTGGGTATTGGAGAGTTAAAGCCCTTGCTGTGCTTGCAGAGGCTGTGGATTCAGCTGCTAGCACTCACGTGGAGACTCACCAACTGGCCGTATCTCGAGCTCCAGGGGAGCTGATAACCTTTTCTGGTCTGCATGGGCACATGCATGCACACACACCCAAATGGTGCATGTGTATCATAAATCATAATAGGGTTAGTAAGTGGTCTGTGAATGACTTGGGCTATAATTCATTCCACCTCGTCTATCCAGAGTTTCATCATCTGTGAAATGATGTTTGAAATGCAGCAGTTGGCAAGCAGTGCTCCTGAGGCAGCATTAATTTTAGCTTGATAGCCATGCCTCAAATTCCAGTATCACTAACTTGAATCTTAATATGTCAGAGACATGTGTTATTTGTTTCAAGAGTACTTCCTTTTTGATTTCTCTGTTTCCCTCACTATTCTGCCTTCTTGTTGCTCCCAAAGCATTTGATGATGACTAATAGTAATGTGGAATGCCCTATTATCCACTTTTCCTCTAAACTTTTTTTTATTAAGAAAATATTGACCTCTGAGCTAGAACAGTAGTTTTCTAGTCATCCACTGTTAGGAACAGTTCTTATTTAGCAAGAACAAGCAGTGCTAACACACTGTTAGCATGAACAGAACGAATGCCAGTTTCTTGGTTTGAATTCTGCGCAGGATAATACCGACTACTCAATTTTTAAACAGAAGATGAAACTGCTGTTTGTTTCAAAGCTGATTCTCTCTTCGCTAATGTACAGGCTTCAGGTCCTGCTCATTTGGGTGATGTATCCGAGAGTTTTAGTATTCTTATCTTTTCAGAAATGATCAATATCTCTTGAATTGATGGAATGATCTGTGTTTTTCCCCCCATTTTCAAATGAAGGATGAAAACAAGAGAGAAATATTGAACACTTTTGATTAATGTCCTGTCTGAGATCCTAATTAGTCATTTTTGATAATTTTTATTATAGTTGTAGGGGATTAGTAGGATTGATTTAATGAGCATAGACAAATATCTATTGAAATTCTCTGAAAGTTTGAGTTACATTTGGAGACATGCTTTGCAAGTTTGTTCTCTTGTGCCATTGTCCTTTGGTCACCAGTGATTCGTTTTAAATTGTGTCTGTGATGCCCACTTCCCTTTGGATTACTGTGTATTTAACATCACCCCGAGCACTTCTGACATGGGAAGCTACCATTTCCCCTGCCTCTGACAGAGGTGGATGCAGTTGCTTACATTCACATGAGATCTTTACTGTTGGGCTATGGATGTTTCTTCCGTTGTGAATGCTGCTGTAACTTAATGAGGCACAGAGGGATAGAAAACATTCACTTATCTCTTACAAACAGTCACCTGTTAGCCATGGCTTTTTTAGTAAGCACTTGTCATCAGGTGATCTCCTTTTTTCTCTCTTGCATGTAGCCCAGGCTGGCCTCCATCCTTGGTCTGGGATGGTGGGGCATAGGCTTGGTCCACCATTCCCAGATTTCATCAGTGTTGTTTTCTGTTCCTTCTTGCATTTAGGTGTGTATTCACACACAGAGTATCTAACTAGATGGCTGTGATTCCTTTTCTCTCTTTAGTTTAAGTGTTCAGGGTAGCAGAGTTATTTTTTGTTACTTTCCATTTGAATTCTCCTTTACAGATTCACTACTAAGCTGGGCATTTAGCATGATGATATAAAATGAAATTTTTTTCCCCTTCACTGGCAGAATTATGTTGTTAGGTCTTGGGTTGTATAATTTGAGTGGATCTTAATGCAATATGTATCTTCTGTATTTAAATTGACATATTTGATTTATTTGATTCTTTCATTTCAATTTATGGGTTTTTATTGAACAGTAAGTTTTAGATTCTTTACTAAATGAACCAGTTCATCTTTTCCCAAAGATGTTTCATTTATATCATGAGATTTTACCTATATTAGCCTTGTAATCATGCCTTGCTTTTTAAAACTGACATTTTTATGGGGATTGTAATAGATAACAAATAACAATAGTGCTTGTTGGAATATTGCAGCTTAGGGAGATTCTTAAACAATCAAGACAGATAAAAGAAGTTGGTGGCATTTTGTTTCTGAAGCTGGGCCTTCACAGGCCAGCTTACTTTATGAATCATATTATATTTAAGGATATGATATATTATATATAATTTATTTTAGTCTTTTTCTTTAAAAAGAATTGTAGTCTTAGATGACAGTTATATGATATAATATGTCTGGACAATAGAAGTAAGAAAAAAACCCAGACCTTTGGCCATCTCCTGGGCAATGTAAAAGTTCTGTAAACCATGCATGGTAGAGTACCACCACAGTGCGGATTAGCAACGAAAGTCGACCCAGTGGTGGGTCACTGCCGGCTGTGTTCTGTGTTCTGTAGGACCTTTCAGAAACAAAATTAAGGGATGCCAGTAAACAGGCTTGTGAAACTTCTTGTTGAGCAGCTGTGTTCAGTTTGCTTTTTAATTTCACATTCCCACACTTGTTTATTAGCTGAGACTCTGAGTCCAGAATCAAAACAAATATTTTAATGGTAGTATTTATGATTTGTTTGGAGATGCCTTGCTGAGACCTTGTAGATTCAGTATGGGTGGTATATGGCTGTTGCTTTCAATTATTTAGGTACAAAATGAATAACATTTTCTAGAGAACTTTTATGTTCTACTTTTCAGGGAAGTTTTAGGTTTTTAGCACAGTTGAGCAAGAAGTAGAGTCCACACTGCGCCATTCTCTCCAAGAGTGCTCCCTTTCCTGACTTTCCCTCCGCATCACAGGGAGCATTCAGGGACAGGGCTTGGCCCTTCCTCAGGGCAGCACTAACCCTCCAGTTTAGCTTATGGCCCACTTATTCTTACCAAATTCAGAACTCTTAAGATGTTGCTTTAAAAAAATAGGTGTGTTTATTTTATTATATATATATATGAGTGTTTTGTCTGTATCTATGTGTACCATGAGTGACTGATGCTCACAGAAGCCAGTGCAGGGCATCCGATCCCTGAGAACTGTAGTTAGGGACAGTTGTTGGCCACAGTGTGCATGCTGGAAACCTAACTCTGGTCCTCTGAGCCATGTCTGCAGCCACACTAAGCTGTTGTCGCTTGGTATTTTCTGCTCATACATATGAGCTCCAGCTTCTGGGAGACTGATGAAGCCTGGTTTGTGCTCACAAGTCTCAGAGGCCCTGCCTCCTTCCTGAGCTGGGTCTTCACACCTCATCTTCTGTGTCGGGTCAGTCTATGGTTAGGGCTTATCAGAGACTTGATTCATTTTTGGTTTGCTTTGCTGTCCCAGACTCCCTCCCTCTCTACCTCCCTCTCTACCTCCCTCCCTTCTTCACGCCCTCCCTCCTTCCTTTAATGTTCCACCTTTAGTCAGTGCTCTCTGCTTAGTGAATAGTGTTCTCCTCCTTTCCATTTTTGTTATAGACACATTTCTTATCCAATCAGTAAGAAATTGCATTTCTTTCCTCTTAGTGGTTTTTCTCAGAGGAAAAAAAATGAAATTTTAATTAGCCCAGTCTCTTTCCCCACCTCCTACTTCTGCCAAATCTCAGCTGTAACTTGGTATCTTCCTGCTTTAGTCAAGGAATCCCATGAGAGACTCTGTTTTAAAAAAATAAAGTGGAGAGGAACAGAGGCAACCAACTTCAAGCTCCACCCCTCCTCATATATGTGGGACCATTTGTTGTCTGGCCTCATTTCAGGTAACATATAAGAACCCTTCTCTGAACCTCATGAAATGCTATGTCCTTTGAATTCCTTCCTGTTTCAGTTCACATGAGCAGTTACTGTATCTTCTTGGCCCTGCATCAGTTCTTCCTCCCTTTCCTAATCAGTAAAAGAGGATATAAAAGTGCCACCTTCATTAGTATCTGAACACGTAGTGACACCCCACCAGGTATTCTTTCCTCCTTTTTTTACCTTCTTCACTGTGGTGTTTTAATATATTTTTCACCAATAAGGACATCTCTTTACGAATTCTGATTAGAGGTCAGCACTTATTTTGCTTACTGAGCTTTTAGTTTAATTCTAGATGAATTTACACTGAAAAGCTAAATTTGTTAATTGCATTAGAGTTTTTCATTATGAAAAACTCTAGCACTGCCAAGTTAGATTATTTTTCAATTCATGTGTTGAATAAAATCCACTCATTTCTAAATTATTCCTTAAGTAGCAGTTATTTTCTCATCTAAATTGTTTGGGTGGTCCATGCTGGCATGTAGACATTATGAAGATATTCAAAATTAAACGCTGTAAGAGATGTGAATTATAAATATCTCATGGAAACTGCATTTTACTTGAGAAATAAAAACAGTAGGCGAGTATGTTCCACACCATATCGCCTTAGTTGTCAAGAGAAATGTACTCGTTACTAAACTGGGAATCAGAAATGAAAGAGACTTCCTCCACTGGGTGCAGCCATGAGGACACCTATGGGCTAACCCTCCTGACTAGCATTCAGTGAAAACCCAGAGAAATCTTCATTGCAGTGTCATGCTCTGCAGAGGTATCACTTCTGCCAGCTGAACTGCTGCACCTGCGAAGTGAAACACCGAGACATTTTAATAATTACCCCTCCTTAGCAGGGACATTGCTTTTTTTTCATGCTTTAACAAGAGTAAAGTGAATGTCAGTGCTCTAGAAAAGCAGATTAAACATTGTGCCATTGGATGAATAGGCGTTCTCTTGGTTGCGCAAATGCTGTGTTTTGAGAGGAGATGGCCATTTGGAGGTTACCTGTAAGGAGGTTTTAATTGGACATTTTCCCCACAGAAGCTATTCCTATTGGTTGATGCAAAGTGTCATGAAGCTCCCTGTCTTTATTTTTACTTGTAACTGTAAAGACTCATCGTTGTATTTTTATGTTGTATTTCATACAGATTTACTGAATAGTCCAAACTACTTTGTTCCTTAATTTGTTTCTTCGCCTGGTCTCAAACTCATGGTTTAAAAGGTTATTCTTTAAAACTATTTGTTCTTTGATGATTTCATATATTGCATATATTATGTCTTTTTTCTTTTTTTCTTTCTTTGATTATATTTTTTCTTTTTCTATTTTAATTGGATATTTCATTTGTTTACATTTCAAATGTTATCTCCTTTCCTGGTTTCCCCTCTGCAAACCTCCTATCCCATCTCCTCTTCCCTCGGTCCCCCTTCCCCTGTGCTTCTATGAGGGTGCTCCTTTCATATACGCATATATTATGTCTCTTATCTTAATCTCCCAAGGGTTAGTGTTATAGTCACAAGCCACCACACTGGCTGTGTTAGGAATTTACAGCATAATAGGGTCTGAGAACTTTCATCTAACAGCATTGTTCATCAGTATTTTAACATTGCAAAGGCAGCCTGAAGAATGTTACCTGCACTACCACTAGACCTTGGGGTGGGGTTGCTATTCCATTACAAATTTGTGTTTACCGTCTGGTTTCATCATCTTGCAAAGTGCTATGTTTAAATCAGGTTAGAGTTACTCCAAATTTTTTTGTTTCTTCTCAGTTGTCATCTTGTGAGAGTAGAGGAACCTTAGTAGGAATTAGGATTAATGAGTATAGTACCTGATACTTTGAAAAGAAGAAATAGTATTTTTGTTTTACATTAGGAGTGATATATTTATCTTACACAATTTATTCATTATACAATGTACATGGATACATTATATAATGTAAATATCTTATTATATTAAATAACAAGATAAAACACATCTGTATAACATAATTTTAAATATCTTTTCATGTTAGCGCCATGAAAATTCTAAAGCAACCCTGAATTTGCAGTAGTTCATCCTTACTTGATTGAGTAGCTATGGTTGATGAACACTCAGTTAGTAGGCAGTATGAATGCATGCAATGGGGTACGGTGTAGAATTGGAAGTGCAAGGTACAGGTTGATGGCTCAGTCAGTGAAATGTTTACTGCAGAAATATGAAGAATCAAGTTTGGATCCCCCAGCGCCCATGTGGATAAAGCTGAGTGTGGCAATCAGGGTGTGTCTGTAATCCCTGCCACAGGTAGGGCGGACACAAGAGGGTACTTGGGGATTGCTGGGAGTCAACTGGGTGAATTGGTAAACTCCAGATTCAATGAGAGACACTGTCTCAAAAAAAAAAAAAATACAGAGAGTAACTGATTTAAATTCAAAGATAACCGATTTCAACCTCTATAAATACACACATACAAACACATACTGAAAGGGAGCGAGGACAATATTATGTAACTATCTAGATGTGCCTACAACACATATTATTGAACATAAAAAGGGGGCATGTTATGTACCCAAATATATCCAAATATATACATTACAAAAACCCCCAAGGTTTCTTTGATGATTTGCTTGTGAGTACAGCCTATGTGTTAAAGCGCCAGGGCGCTCACTATCTGGTCTCTTCTTGCCTTCCCTCTCTGCTCTCCATTGAGGGGCTTCAGCCTGGAGCTTGCCTCATTCAGATTAGTCTATTTTCTTGCCACAAATTAAATATTAGTTGAGACACTAACTTAGCTGTAGTTGAGTGTATGTCTGTGTATAATTTCCCATGGGATGAATATTTGTTATGTATTCAACATACAAGCTCTGGGTTTAGAGGTATCATCTCACCAGGTCTGGCCACCTATAGCTCTTGAGGACCCAGTATTACTTTGTTCCATATTAATAGAGGACACAAATGCTTTTCTCCTTAGACTTCAGAATATATTACTTGCTGTCTGGGTTTCCATGCTTATGAATATGGTGTCAGCTAAGCATGCTGTTCCTGGGCTTTACAAAGACAAACTTTGAGAAGTTTACGCTCATCTCTCAACAAGGTTATAATTTATACCCATCTCCCTACACCATAGTTACCTCCCTCGATTTATCTTTTCAATAATTTAGTATTTCTGCCCTCTCATCAGCTTTCCTTTAGTTATGTTAGGATATGGACATTTTTATCAAGTTTATTTCTTGACACACTTCTAGCATTTTTTTCCTGACTTTTTGCTAATGGTTAATTTTTGAGAGTGTTTATGCTAAATATAATCGACTTTGTCTCTCCTCCTCTCCCCTCTGTCTCTCCTCCTCTCCCCTCTGTCTCCTCCTCTCCCCTCTGTCTCCTCCTCTCCCCTCTGTCTCTCCTCCTCTCCCCTCTG
>NW_022196911.1:81267136-81323001 GCF_008632895.1 Mastomys coucha
TCTCCCCTCTGTCTCTCTTCCTCTCCCCTCTGTCTCCTCCTCTCCCCTCTGTCTCTCCTCCTCTCCCCCCTGTCTCTCTTCCTCTCCCCTCTGTCTCCTCCTCTCCCCTCTGTCTCTCTTCCTCTCCCCTCTGTCTCCTCTTATCCCCTCTGTCTCCCTCCTCTCCCCTCTGTCTCCCTCCTCTTCCATCTCTCTCCTCCTCTCCCCTCTGTCTCCCTGCTCTCATCCTCTCTTTCCTGTCTCTGACAAGGTCTCACTGTGCAGCTTTGTCTGGCCTGGAACTTGCTTTGTAGACTGAGTCTGCCTTGAATCCACAGAGCTCTGCCCCTCTGCATGTTCTGGGATTGCTGACATGTGGCATAATTTCTGGCTGATAATGTCTGATTTTATATGGAGTTGCAAAGAATATAAAATTACTCAAACTAATCATGTAAAAGATGAATAAAGACCTAAACTATTTATTTATAGTACAGAAGAAAATACTGTATCGTTAAACACAGACATATTGGAATAGAATAATTAATCTATTAATTTTTGAGAAAAATAGAAATTAATTTATCAAGACAAGTATAATGTTCTTAGTGAATTTGGCTGGAAAAACAGGATATTCCTTTAATTAAAAACATACATACAATCAACTTGGAATAGATCATAGAATTTTAAATCTAAGACAGGGAAACTTCAAAAAAGAGAGTGCAGGTTATATAGCCTTTGACACAGAGACAGGGAAAATTGCCTCTCACTGTCACAAAATTAGCTGTCATCAAAAATTAAAGGCAGCTCCGAGAATCCAGTGCTGTCCTGTGGACTCAGAGGGCACTTACACTCATGTGTCTCTGCTTGCTCATAATTAAAAATAGTAAAATAAATTTTAAGCAGATACAGATATGTGAAAAGAAAACTCAGTTTGAAATTTGTGAAAGTCATGGTGATGTAAATATCCATAGAGTGGAAACATGCAAACTAAACCCAGGAAACAACAGATTAGCCACTGGAGTGACTACAATTTAAAAAAGCATACAATGGCTGAAATACAAGATGAATGTCATTTTCAAAACACAGTTTGGCATTGTCTAGTTGAGTCAAGCATTTAATATCTGACCACAGCATCTTGCCTTTACATAATTAACTCAGAGAAATGAAACAGCCACACAGAAAATAGTGTTGAATACTGAATAAGTAGCAGTTTGAGTGACAGTGTTCAGAAAAGGAGAACCACTGGAGAGTGGATACGGAGATGGCAGCATGTCCTATTCTGTGATGTAAGCAAGTGAACAAGCTGCTGTTGCTTCTGGTGAGTAGTCCCAGCAAATCCTGTGTGAGTGCTTTTTAACAAGGTCTTATATATCATCTCAGTTCTAAAGTAGGCAGTATGAATTCATTTCAGGAAAGAAGTCTGTGGTCAGCCTGGTGATAGGGAGGGGATGGACAATTGTACACATTAGGGCTACATTTCTGATTCCTCTGTATTAGTTTTGATAATAACTGTGTTGATGTAGTAGCCTCATAAAAATGAGCAGTTAAGAATGAATACATTCATTGTAATAAGGCTCAGGAAATTAAGAATATATTCTGATGCATCGTAAGAATAACTTAAATATTTGGAAAAATAAGGAACTTATAAACATATACTTAAATATAAGTATATTAAAATTTCTAGTTGATAACATAGGCCTATTGCGGATTGTAACATTACAATAATTATTTTGGGGGTGCTGGGATAGGCTCTTGCTGTGCAGCTCAGGCCTGAGGCCTGGGATTAGGTTTGTGCAGGCATGCCCAGGTCACAGTACTCAACACTGAAACCTAAGGGAGAGCCAGAAGCACTTCCATAATCCTAAAAAAACTTCAGAGTTCAACATTTTATTCTCCAGCTGCTGAGGTTAGGTGGCTGGATGTACATTAAAGAAAAAATGAGTCAAAAATAAAATGTTTGAGCTGGGCAGTGGTGGCACACGCCTATAATCCCAGTACTTGGGAAGCAGAGGCAGGCAGATTTCTGAGTTCAAGGCCAGCCAGGGCTACACAGAGAAACCCTGTCTTCAAAAAGCCAAAAAAAAAAAAAAAAAAAAAAAAAAAGCACACAAAAAAACCCACAAATATTTGTATGTAATATTGTCTTTAGTTTGAACCTATGTTGGTTACAGATATAGACAACTCTAGGAACGGCATCAAATCAATCATCTCTGTTGTTTTCTTAGCTCTGTTTACTTCAGTGTTTCTCACAGGATGTTTTGTAGTGTGTTTTATAAAGATTTACATTCTTGTCTCCTAAATCGGAAGAGTACATTGATGGGTTTGATTATCAGTGTCTTTAAAAAGTAACATGCTTCTATGACTGCTGGAGAAATTCATGCTCTAGGGCTAGATAGATGTTTAGGACAGAAAGAGGGAGCTTGCATAGTATGTGGCTCTAGCTACAACATGGCAAACAAACAAACAACAAGACCAAAGCCGGGGGGGGGGGGGGGGGGGGCGGCGGCACACACCTGGGGGTGGTTGGAGAGGAGGAGTTAAGAAATGGATGCTGTATACTTGGTGACTTTGAGCTTTGAGACCATTGTTGTGATGAACTTGAGCTGATTGAGGATTTCTATCAATACTAAGATTCTAGTTTTTATTTATTTATTTTTACAAATTCGACTATTTGCCATTGAAAGTTTATTGGTAAATCTTGTTTTATGAGTACTGTAGTGTGATGTCCCGTAAAGACTTGTGTCTGACCCTGTCCTCAGTGCTTATGACTCTTTTGGAAGAAAGTGTGAATAACTGGTAATTTGTCTTTGACTTTTCATGTGTGTACATGATGAAAAACCACTCAATTAGATAGGTGTTATAAATAGGATTTTGAAAAAAAAAAGACATCATGTTTCCAAGACTTTATAGCCTGTGCTCACTGCTGTTTTGCTAGCCTTTAATTTCACTCTTTGGTCTAACCAGCTTTGCCCATTTGAAAGACTTAGCTCTGAAAAAGCCACAACAGCCTTAGCGTTCGTTCTTCTGCAGCTCCTCAGACTCTAGAGAACACCGCGTACCCTCGCAGCTTCAGTCCCCACCCTCCAACACTGAAGCTCATCTATCAAACTTGAGGCTTTGAGTGAGGGAGAGGAAGCTTCCAGATAAACACACAGCAGCGCCTAAATAGCTGATCACTCTGGGCTTCCGCTTCCAGGCCCTATAATTAGAAGCCCTTCTTTTCCTTGTATTCCCAGATGACGCAAATGCTTTTTGTGGCTTGGCACCTCGTTCGGGGCGTGGGTTTAGTTTATGGCCAGGCCAGCGTCTGGTTTAGTCTTCTGATGCTGCATAAATAGTTCTCAAGCCGCAGCCTATGCTGTATGACTTTTTCCTTTTATGTATATGTGCTTTAAAACTTGTTTTCCAGAAAAAAAGAGAGCTTGCTGTTTCCTTTTCAGTATGTAAGTAACAGGAAATTGTACATTAAAAGATCACTGGATTCTGTAGAAATACTCTAGCTGTTTCTTCCTTTTCCCCGCCCTTTCAAGTGTTTATGTTCCAAAAGTTTTGTGAAGCATATAAACTCATGTATGGACTAGAAAGCCAAGTTTGGATGAATGGAAGATTTCAGCATCTGAGGTAGGCTCCACATGCATAGAGGTGCACGTGTAAGGAGTATTGCTCTGCAAGAGTGGTTGACATAGAAACCACTAGAAAGATCAATATTTCAAATGCTCAAGTGTGATTGCCATTCACATCGGTCAGCCTTTATTTAAATGCTCATTCTGAGGAGAATGTTGCAAGTGTACATTTACTATAAATACAAGCTTCTCTCTCTTTTTCTCCCATTATAATAATGTTTCTGTTATTTGTGCTCCAAACTGATTTTTGCGGAAAGGTAGAAAAGAAGATAGCAGTTGAGTTGAGGTTATTCAAACTTACTGTGACTGAACAGAAAGCAGGAGTAGGGAAAGCATGGCTCCAGTACAAAGCATGGCTGTGACAGAGTGTAGATGCACATAGGGTGGCTCTCAGACAGGTGTGTGAGGGCTCCTCATGTCCATAACTAGGTAGGGTGGGAGGAAAGCTAACGTATGTATTAAGTAATAATTACTCATTATTAAATTAATATAATAGTTGGTACTTTTCACCAATTAAAATGTATATAGCCAGAAAAATGGCTAGTCAGGGAACTCGCACCTTCAGATGGACTGTATCCTCGCATGCTAGTGATAGCCCTTGGCTTAGTGCCACTTATTCATGCCCTTCATACTGTGTGGCAGCACAGCAGTCTACACAATAAAAACCAAAGGACAGACCCTGCAAGCGAGGTGTGTGGAGCATGCACTCCGGTACAGTCAGTTTAGAGTAGAAAGGGATTATCCCTCAAAACCACAGATTTAAGCAAAAAGCTCAATATTAAAACAAAGTTTTTCTTATTTCTCTGGAAGGGGAGATAGCATGATCAAGAAAGCCCCTTTCATCTATTGCACCATGGGTCTATCAACCCTGCGATTTCATCAAATATGGGAAACTCAATTGCTAATTTATGGTAGCTGGAAACTGTTCTCATTCTTCCCCAGCCCATTTAAAAATAATTCTAAAGAGCCAGGCTGTGGTGGAACATGTCTTTCTTCCAGCATTCTTATGTCATTATTCTAAAGATGTATGAGCTTTGGGGATGTGACAGAGGCAGGGGGATCTCTGAGTTGGAAGCCAGCCTGGTCCACAGAGTAATTTCCAGGACATTCGGGGCTACACAGAGAAACCCTGTCTTGACAAACATGATTATGATGATGATGATGATGATGATGATGATGATGATGATGATGATGATGATGATGATGATGATAATGATAGTAGTAGTAATAGTAGTAGTAGTATAGTAAGAATCCAAAATAGAAATAAACGTTCTTATACTCAAGCAAAGAAAAAGTAAGGAGACAGGCAGATAAATTAATCAACATGAACTTAAATTCCACTCCACTAATTAATGTACAACATGAGAATGTAGTAAATGAAATAATTAAATTAATTTCGGATTATAGATGCCAGTGGTTGGTAATAATTCTAAAGAGGGAAGCAGCATGCACTGGCTTTTCCTGTATTCCCAGGCAGGAGGATCACATTTCAGAATTCAGGTTAGCAATTAATACAGGGACTCCTAAACATGAAGGAATAATATTCAGGAAAAAGATGGGCGCATTGCTGTTTGAAGTAGACAGGCACAGAAGCACAAACGACAAGCAGTCTCACAGATGGCATCTGCAGTCTCATATGCATTGGTGACCCGAGACTACCAGGAGGTTGCTGTGCTATGGATGGCAGTGTAACTGCAGGGGACAGAATGAGACTGCATGTTCACAAAGTCTTCCCCATACAGACATGATGAAGGGTCAAGAGTTTAACCTGATTTAATTACACAGTATATACCTGTGTATAACCATGCAATTTCTGTGTTCTATGTGGGGACAACAGCTTTGTTTATTAATGTGATTTTCATGGTGGAGATTTAACTCAGAGACTTTTGTGTATAAAGCAGGAACTCTGCAGACATAGTTTAAATATTCACACAGAGAGATGCACACACACAAATCCCGCTTACTAAGCAATAGCCCTTTGTAACTTTGTCCTTTGCCTCTGGAAATTGGATAAGTGTGTTATTTCTTGATTAACTGGCTTAAAACATGAAACTAGGACATCTTTGTAACTCATGACCACGACACCTTTTCAACGTCAAGATTATACTCTATAGAAAGTACTGTTGGCAGTTTCTGTTAATTCTGTGTAAGGGTAGAGATTACTTTTTACTGTATTAATTACAAAAATCACACCTATTTATGCCTGTGTACATTCATGTGTGTGCGCGTGTCTTTTGTTTGTTTATTTTAGGGACAGGATAGGATCTCAGCTTTTGTCCAGGCTGGTCTTGAATTCCTGGGTACAAATGATCCCTCTGCCTCTGTATCTTGACTAACAGTAATGGCTATTTTTAATTGAGTAAATGACACCAGTTTCATTAGTATCATTAGATGTGCATGTGCATTATATATGCAGGTGCATTAGATGTGCAGGTGCATTATATGTGCAGGTGCATCTAAGTCAGAGGCGGTATTGGCTGCTGTGCTCAGGGCACTAGCCACTTCCTTTGAGGCAGGGTCTCTTGCTGGCCTGGAGCCCACCACTTAGGCTAGACTGGCTGGTGAATTCAGGGATCCTCCTATTCCATGTCTTCAGTGGTGCACCACCAGGCTGGGCATTTTTACACGAATTCTGGGGGTTTGAACTCATCCAGGTAAAAACCATCACATCCCACACCAGCCCAGCCAACTTCCCAAGCCTCGAGATATTCTGACAGTTGCTGAGAATTTTGTAAATTTTGGATGTAAAGTTTCTTCCTGCTTTTCATAAAGAATATCTATCCTGCTTCCTCTGTTTAGTAACTCCACTCTGTTGACATTGGTGTGATGCTATAGAAAGAATGCGCTTTATTTTAATTATTTTATGTTATAATTCATAATACTTAAGAATAGCACTGGTTGTTCTGTAAATATCTTATCCACATACATAATCCCTTTTGTTTTTGTCCTTTGTTTTTTTTATCTTCCAGGAATGCTTTTAGTTACAACAGATACTCTTGGCCATGACTTTCATGTCTTCCAAATCCTGACTCATCCTTGGTCTTCATCACAGTGTGCTGTCCATCATCTGTACACGCTTCACAGGGGAGAGACCGAGGCCAAAGTAAGTGTGTGCTCTCCCAGAAGGGATTGATTTCTCGGTGCGGTATGGCATTTGAGGTAACTGGAGATTCATATCAATTTGGAGATTAGTATTTATAAGAAAACAATATTCTCTGTATTAGAGTAAGTTCTAGTAAATTATGCAAAGGTACCTACTCTATCTAATGAATGCATAAGAAATAATGAGCAGTTCCTGAAAGAAACAGACTTGAAATGCGACAGCTCACTTTTTTGGGTTAGATCCTTATTGTTATTGAGGACCAGAGACATGGTTCTTGCTGTTCTTCAGTGTGCCTATGTTCAGATCCTAGAACCCACACCGAGCAGCTCACAGCCTCCTGCAGCCACAGGAGAAGGTCAGGGAGAGCCAGTGGGCACCTGCATACACTCATGTGACACTCATGCACATCCACACAGTTAAATAATAAAGTTATCTTTTAAAAAATGTTGACACATGAGTAGATCAGCCTGATCTTATTCTTTATCCTGTCTCCCTTTTTTGTGCCAAAGGAAACCCTGCTGCCAGGTGATGTCTTATTCAGAGGACCTTTTTGCTAGTCACTTTGTGTTTGTTTATGCTTTCTTATGTAAATTGGCCAGTATTGTAAATACATACATATTTTCTTTTAAGTGCGTGTTTTCATTTGTTTATGTATTTTGAGACAGGGTCTCATTACAGATTGGCTTTGAACTTGCTGTGTAGCTATGTTTAGCCTTGATCTCCAGACCCTCCTGCCTCTACTTCCCCAGTGCTTGGATTACAGCTGTGTACCACCATAGTATGCAGGAGTTAATTTTTAAACATTTATGCATACAGATATGTAAATACTATGCAGCATGCATTTCACAATACTTTCTTGTATAGAATCTAGTGACTATTTTATCAGGTACTATACCAGGACCCTTACATGTATTCAGTTTTATTTTTTGTTCATTTTGTTTTTTGAGACCAGGTTTCACTGGGTTGCTTTGGCTGTTCTGGAACTCACTCTGTAGACCAGTCTGTTCTTGAACTCACAGAGATCTGTCTGCCTCTGCCTCCTAAGTGCTGGAATTAAAGACATGCACCACCAACATGCCTGGCAATATTTGTAACATCACAATGCAGGCACCCTGTTTTCTTCTTCTTAGCAGCATAAAATCTCATGGTGATTTGTTTTCCCAGGCTGGTGGCTCTGTGCATCCCAGCCATCACCACAGAAAGCTACAGTTTAGAATTCATCATTGTTAGGATACTAGCTAGCCATGGTGAGATGAAAGCCAAGGGAACCAGCTGAGGCTCCGTGTGCTTTGACACCAGCTTGTTAATGCGCATGTGAAAGGGAGTGGGAGGCCAGGAGGCACAGCTAGAGATGCTTTATTTTGTAATATGGCAAACTATTTTAACCTTATGATCCTTGTCTGTCTCAATAAATACTAGGATTTTATTTTAAAAATAAGTTGTTCCTTATTGATTCCTGTATATTTTAGGCTTTTAGTAAGCAGACATATTTTCTCTCATTTTTATTTATTTTTATTTTTTGCTGGACCAGCAGTCAAACTCAGGACCTTTTACAATGCCTGGCAAACACTCTACCTCTGAACTCGGCCCTGCCCAGCTCTTGATGGTCAGCATGGCCCTGCCAGCCCATGAGCACGCGTCTACTGCAAAGGAGAACATCTTCTTTCATAGCCATAAGAAGCCTCTAAAAGACTAAGGAAAAATAGTTCTGCCCTTTGAACTGTCAAACCCCAGCACAATGTCATTTGTTGTTGGTTCAACAAGTAGCAGAAGGATTTAACCCAAAAGAGTGAGCTGTTGCATTTTAAGTCTGTTTGTTTCAGGAACTGCTCATTATTTCCTGGCTATTTATGATCTCAGCACATTGAATACCTCAGCCCATTTCTTCTGTGGAGTCTTCCCCAGTTGTGACAGGAGTTGATATTCTTCTCACTCTATTCTGAGGTAGACTGGCTTTTGAGCTGGGGTGTCATGTGTTCTCTAGGCTGGCCTGCAAGCCTCCTTCCTCTGTTGGGATAACAGGTCTTCAGTTCTGCTAAGTATTTGGTCAGGATACCAATATTTTATTTTATTCTTTAAAAGGCATATCTTGCTCAATAGTTATGTTAGCATTTAGAGCGGTCCAGATTTGGAAAGTGGGCAGCTATTGACAGGCCTTGAATATGTCTCAGACTTGTCTTAACATATCTGTCACGTCTTGAGCATTCTTTACTGTGGAACTGACTTCTTTATGTCCAGCTTCATGCTTTTCTTTGTGCAGTGGTACAGTGTGAGACAAGCATCTTTTGTGTTTATTTTGTATCTCTATACACAGTCCAATTTCCTGTTCTCTTTTATAAAACCCGCTTTGCTTTTAGGCAACCCCCAGCCTCATCAAAACCATTGAGACTGTGAACGTTTATGCACCTGACTCATTTTTAATGCCTTGTTTCTAGTAGTATTATTTGTTGTTTAACTTAAAACCTAGAAGTTCAGTGAGGAATAATAATCTCATAGGTCTTAGGGTGGTGTCCACCCCCCTTGATATTTGGTATTGACAACCATTTGTCCATTTATCAGGTCGGCAAATAAAATAGAAATTGCTAACAATGATTTTGCTCAGGGTCTACCCTGTAATTTGGAATTTCTAAAAAACAAACATAAAATATAAGGACCTAAGTTGGTAACCATAAAATTAATCGTTATAAAGTCCTACTGAAATTATTTTGAACTGATAAAATTTTAATACCGATCATGAAATCTGTCTGGCACATGATTTATCTGGCCATCTTTTAGTACTTGAAAAATCATATTATTCTGAATTCTTCCAAGAACTCCAAGGGCACTTTAATCAGGCAAGGGAATAAAAAAAGTATATGGATCTAATTACGCTGAATTAAGTTGTTTTGTGGTCTTTGACTGGGAATATCCTCTGCATCTGACAGTAATTTTCCCCTTGAAGCACATGTGCTCTGAGGAGAATGCCCTTGTCTCAGCAGCAGCGTGAGTCTCACTGATACCTTGTCAGTAGGCTCCAGCGTGGCTTGCTCGACCCTCCATACCAATACCTTGTTGTTCATAGACCATGTCATGTATTACTCACGCACACCATTGCCTTGCCATTTTGTAATTTATTTGATAAGTAGCAATTTCATTTTTGAAGCATGTAAATATTTTCACATTAAAACAGTTTTACAATGTAGTATGATTAATACCTTTTTAGTTCTGAACCTAATTATCATTTAAAACTATTTTTGTTTGAGATAAAATTTAATTTTTAGTGTCTAGCTGTTCCAAACACTGTGAGCTTATTATGCTTATGCAGAAAATGCCTCTTCCCTGTGGTTTTGGAATTCATGGTAAGCCTGTGATTTACTGGTTATCCCATTCATTCATATATATCTGTCAAACTTCTATTTTATTAAGATATTGTTCACAAACTATTGAAGTGTGCAGTTCCCAGGCATCTTAGTATATTATCGGTGGTCTAGACTGTCACCTGTGTTTGGTTTCTGTCCCTTTCTCATCTCTGAAAACACACACTCTGTCATAGCTTCCTTCTGCATCCCTGTGCCTCCAACTTCCCTATGTATTTTGCTGAGATAAGCAGATTACTTCTTTAAACTTCAGGTTATTTATGTAGAAAAGTGGTAGTCTGTACATGCTCCATTGGGGCTTACTGAGGACAGGCAAGGGGAACTCCTCTTGAGTTTGCTGTCTCCCTGTGTTCATGAGATTCAGCTCTAGGAGACTGAGGTCACAGATTCCCAGGACTGGAAAGAACGAAAATGCCAGAAATGTGCCAGGGACATCTGAAAATGTGAAAGGCACATCTGTCATCAGGATATGAGAGAATAAAGCTATATGCAAGGAAGACATGATTGGCTTGGCAGAAAATATAAATTTCTCTTTTAAAATAGCACACAATAAGTTATTTTAAAAACATTAAAAGGTAAAAGTTAGTGCATAAAGACCAAGTCTGATGTATAGGCCTAAAATCCTAGTGACTTAGAAGGGCAAACCAGAAAGACCCTGCCTCAAAGGCTGATAAAAGGGCTGGGGTGGAGGTAACAGTTACAGTGTTTGCCTAGCATGGGCAAAACTTTGAGCTCATTCATTGTTAATGATGGGCTCACTCTTTGTCTCTCTCTCTTTCTCTTCCTCCCTCCCTCCCTCCCTCTCTCCCTCCCTCCCTCCCTCCCTCCCTCCTTCCTTCCTTCCCTTCCTCTTTCCCTCCCTCCTTCTCTCTCTCTCTCTCTCTCTCTCTCTCTCTCTCTCTCTCTGTCTGTCTGTCTCTCTCTCTCTCTCTCTCTCTCTCTCTCTGTGTGTGTGTCTCTGTTTCTCTCACTCTCTCCTAACAGTTAGTTGATAATTTAAATATATCTCAGTGTCCAAAATACTTCATTATATCCATCCTGGAAGAACTAGAAAGCATTGCTGAAAATCAATAAAAGCCTGACTGTGGAATACATTATAGCTTTACAGTGTCAGTTTCCTCTGAGTTTTTCATAATTTTTATTGAAATCTCAGATTTCTTCCCCTGTAGCATATACCTGTAGAAAGACTTATTGAATTTATGTGAATCCAGTGTGGTATGATGATGCATGCCTAATATGTCAACATTCAGAAAGGAAACGCAGAGAAAACAGCAAGTCCCCCCTAGTCTTCATATTGAGTTCTAGCTCCTCCAGGGATACATTGTCTCAATACAAATCAAAAAACCACCAAACAAATACATATAATTGGGACCATGGTGACATATATGACTACTTGATATGCCAACAAAGTACCTTCCTTACTCAGAGGAGTGATGGACAAGTGTGAAACCAATGATCACATAGCTTTTTTAAGGAAACTAAAAAAAAAAAAAAAAAAACTAATGTCCCTTAGGTTTGGCACAAAATTTTTAAAATGTGACACTAATAGTAAAATCCATTAAAGCACTCAATTTATAAATTTTGGCTCATTAAAGTGAAACACTGAAGAAAATCCATTAGAAGGAGAAGACACGAGCTACCTTGCATCTGTGATTCTATTTAAGAACCATCAGCAAGTTCAGTTGGCAGAGTGCTTGCCTAGCAAATCAGTTACTCTTCTTGTAGATGTGACAAAATACTGACAAAAGATACCTAAAGAAGGCTTCATTTTTGTCTGAAGTTCTGGAGGCCACAGTCCATCATGATAGGAGAGAGATGGGCTCAGGACATAGAGGCAGCTGCTCCCGTGTCCACAGAGAGCAGTGAGCAATGAATGCCTGTGCTTGGTTTACTTTATTTATTTATTTATTTATTTATTTATTTATTTATTTATTTATTCATTTATTTAGTGTGCGCGTGTGCCTGTGCGTGCATGCATGTGCTTTCGCACGCTTGCTCTTGTGGAAATCAGAGTGAGTTCTCTCTTTCTGTCTGTGTTTCTCCACCAGAGTTGGCAGAAAGTACCTTGACTGCTGAACCATCTATCTGGCCCCATTTGGCTCTTTTTTATTCAGTCCTGGACCTCAGGCTTTGGAACCGTGTGTAGATGACCACGTGTTCCTCCTGATCCTCACCTCCTCACCTCTGGTGAGCTGGGACATGAGATGTGTGTTACCATGATCATACCTTGCATAGAAGTCCAAACACACAGGTTATGATCAAGGTGCCATTCCTTGCAGTTCTCTCTAGTTGTACTAGTGGGGGTCACTGTGGGTCTTCCCTTCTTCAGTTTACTGGACTTAGTCTGCACATCTCTGCTTGCCTCTGCCTTTGGACTGGCTCACTTTGTTAACCAAGAGCATTTGTAGGCAATATTAAGTGAACTGGCATGCTTGGCCCAGTTTCACTGTTTGTTTTTCTCTGATTCAAATAGGCAAGACAAATTTTTGCCTATTTGAATCCGTTTTTGATTCTCCAGTGCCACTTGCCGCTTACCTCTGTCTTCCTGGGTTGCTGAGGTTACACAACTCTCCTGGCTGTGGGACATCATCGTGTACATCTTAGTCAAGGCATCATGAGCTTTGGGAGGGAGCTTTGTGAGTCAAGTGGCTATTGAACCCTTGGCAGAGAAGACAATGTAGGAGCCTGGGCCTTAAGATCACCCACTTGCCTTTGAGCCTTTGATCCCACTCACTTCTCTGACCTCTTTCACCTTCACAGTTGCCCGTCTCAAATTGGAACCAGTACGCCCCTGCCCTCCTTGAGTCAGTTCTTCAGTCCTGGTTAGAACTGAGCAACTCCTTAAATAGCTAACCTTAAAAAAAAAAAAAAGAAAGAAAGAAAGAAAGAAAAAAGAAAGCACATGTACTTAGCCTCTCCCTCGGGCAGGTGGCGATGTTGAGCTGAGATAGTGCCTCAGGTCTCAGGAGCCTTAGTCGCATCCAGAGTTCCTTATGGAACTACCTGTTGGTCTTGCTGGACAGCACAGACCAACAACTGGAAGGCTGGTAGGCGTTCAGTTGTGAACCTGTGGGTGGTGAAGATTTCTGAAACAAGCATTTAAACCACCTCAGACCTCATCAGTGGTGTGTAGCTGCTTGATTTGAACTGTGTGATCCCACCCTTCTACCTGCACATTCCTATGTGTGCCCCTTATGGAAATGCAGTATATTCAGTGTGAGCTTTAGCCGTTGTACCAGTGACAACCGTAATGAGCTGATGCTATCCACTCTCTGGGTGGCTAGGTTGAGGACTTTGGTCTCAGAGCCACAGCTCCAAGTGGCTGTGGTGGGGTCCAGGGAGCAGCCATGCACAGCAGGATGTGCCTTCTTTCTATAAGCAAGCATGTACAAAGCTGTGCTTCAACCTCACTCGCTGGCATTTCTGTCTGCCCTTTCTTCATGTCTGCTATGGATGGATAGTTGGTCACAGGGACCAGGCCCATGGCAACACATTCTGTTTTTAAATTGAAGTGATTATAGTTTTACGTGCACTTGTACAGAAAATACTAGAACATTCCATAAATCTTCTAATGTACCCTGATAATGTTCACAACATCAGAGAAAAATGTTCTACATTATTATACAAAATTTGATTGATTCTACCATTCTCTTTTTAGATAAACCAGATTTACATGGAGCCATTTTTTCCAATATGTGTATATTCAATTTTGTAGCACTTTTTTAATATGTATAATTTGTGTCTGTACTACCAATTTTAAAATACTTAACTGATCCCTTATTGTAGCAGGTTTATCTCTTGTCTACCTACCTTGCTCAGTTTGTGGGAGTGCTCACTTCTTAAAGATGTTTTGGGGTCTTTTGTTGAGTTTATTGATGTGTTTGAGACAGGGCCTTTTGTAGCCCAAACTATCTTTGAAATCTCATCTTGTCTCCACCTCACAAATGCTGAGATTATATGTTTTATGCCACTATATCTGGCTTCTTTTAATTTTTTGTGTTTTGTCTCACTGTGCAGTTCTTGTTGTCCTGGGACTTAGTTGCAGATCAGGAATACCAGGAATTCTCTTTGTTATAACTTTTAAAATTTTAGTTATTATTACATATATGCACACACATATATGCACACACATGCAGATGGAGAGAGAGGTGGGGAAATGAATGAATATTCGTGACCGGCTGATTCGTCTCCCCAGTCCTTGTTTTTGTTTTTGATGAGATTTAACTTTTTCTCCAGTAGCATAAAGCAAGTGATGTGCAATCTCCCCCCTCCTCAAGTAACTTGTCTCTTACCTTTTTCTGATATTAATTCACAGAACAAAACTTAGTTTGATGTGCATAGATTTGAGTGGACCATTCTCATGTTAGTAGAATGGAGAATGGTCACCTGGCCTCAGACCTGAGATCTCTCCTGTACAGTTCACACAGTCAGGGTGTAGGTGATTCAGAGCTGAGGTCTCTCCTGTACAGTTCACACAGTCAGGGTGTAGCTGAATTAGACCTGAGGTCTGTCCTGTACAGTTCACACAGTCAGGGTGTAGCTGAATTAGACCTGAGGTCTCTCCTGTACAGTTCACACAGTCAGGGTGTAGGTGATTCAGACCTGATGTCTCTCCTGTACAGTTCACACAGTCAGGGTGTAGCTGAATTAGACCTGAGGTCTGTCCTGTACAGTTCACACAGTCAGGGTGTAGGTGATTCAGACCTGAGGTCTCTCCTGTACACTTCACACAGTCAGGGTGTAGCTGAATCAGAAAAATCACTGTGTTATCTCAAACAGATAAGCTCTGAGCTCCTTTCCTGTATCTGACAGTTTAGAAATGTTGAACTGCTTTATTTTTCTGAGTTTGTTAGTTTACTTAGACACAAATGTTCAGGTTATGGCTATTTTCCTTGCATAGTGCCTGCTGGGGTGTGGCTGTCACCCCTATACTATCCTTTAGTTGTGAGTGCCCTTCTCATGCCTTTTCTAGTCTGGTAGCAATTTTCTTTTCTTCTCTCTCTCTCTCTCTCTCTCTCTCTCTCTCTCTCTCTCTCTCTCTCTCTCTCTCTCTCTCTCTCTCTCTCTCTCTCTCTCTCTCTCTCTCTCTCTCTCTCTCTCTCTCTCTCTCTCCAGCTTTGAATAGTTCCTGATTTGTTTGGTTTTCTCTGTTTTGCATACCATTGGTTTTCACTCTCATCCTGGTCACTCTCCTACTTGAACTCTTGTTGTCTCTCTCTTCTTCTTCTGATGATTCCTTGGGTGTAAGAGCTTGCTCACTGAGGTAAATAGACCTTGGCTGTGACTCTCCCAAGCTGCACTGGGGTCATGCTGTAGATTCTGATTCATCTTCATTTGTCCCCATGTGTCTGTCAATGTTTGTGAGGCTTTTGCTTTGATGTGTGGGTGACTTAATAATGTGTTGTTTAATGACCATGCTAGTCTCCCCATTCCTTTATATTTCTGTTAATTTGTGGTTAGATTATTGCCAGAAAACATGGAGGATTTCATGTCTTTGATGAAGAAAAATTTTAATAGTTGTACTAAAGAAAATTTAAAGTCACTGTTTTTTATAGTGGTTGTTTTTTCAAATAAATTAATATCAAAAATTTAACATCCTTGGGGGCTAAGCTCATATTTCCAACTTAGAAATATAAGAGTGTTGAGCTCCTGGTCTGCACCGTGGCGAAATTGTCTTTTCCCTCTTTCCTATGGCTTGTTTGATACCCTCCCCAAGCCGTCCCAGGATTGCTTTTCATCTCTTTCATTAAATACAAGGACAGAAAAGTACCAACAGAGCGAGTTCCTTATTTGAAGCTCTGCTAAAAGTCTTCAAG
The DNA here is from genome assembly GCF_008632895.1 of Mastomys coucha. Lineage (NCBI taxonomy): Eukaryota > Metazoa > Chordata > Mammalia > Rodentia > Muridae > Mastomys > Mastomys coucha. The sequence continues at coordinate 81,283,011 of NW_022196911.1, forward strand.
ACTAAACAGAATTAACATCTTAGTTAATTTTGAAATCTTTACTTATGAATAAAAAGTAATCCAAGCCTGTCAATTAGCACAGAGACTTGGGGTTTTTTGATCTTAGAATTCTTATCGAAGGGAGCATTTTCTTCCTCCTGCTTGCCTCTCTCCCACGTCACTCCTTCTCTCATGGGGTTGCCAGTTCAGCCATTAGCCATACTCTGCTTTTTACAATAAGCCGGGAACAGAGGCAATAGACTTTTTAAAAAAGCTGGGTTGTTCTCATCATAATGTAAGAAGTCGTCTACTGTACTTCCTCAAGTGTGCCTCTTACTTTTGGGGCTCCTCTTCTGACTCAGCCTTACCATCCATGTGCATGCTACCCCACCCCATCCAGCCTTACCATCCCAGACCCCAGTGCTATCAACTTCGGTTATCAGGAACCTGAGACTTGCCCAAACTGATATTGGCTCACAGATTACACTATAGACACCTGTAGGAGAGGAGATGCCGGGCAGGCTGTTACTAAGCATCTGCCATGGTTGGTGAGGCAGTGATGGTGAACTTTGTTTAAGTCAAGGCATGTCTCATGCAATAAGAAGTACTTGTATTTCTAGATAATAAGTAGTCATCTCTGGGTGTTGGATTTAAGTGTGTCTCTAATGTGATTTTCTGTAGCAACCATGTATTCTCACCAACTATGAGCTACTTTTCTCACTGCTGTAATGAAACACCTGACCAGAAGCAACTCAGAAAGGGTTTATTTTGCCTGACAGTTGACGGTGGGTGCAGACCATGGTGGGAAAGTCAGGGTAGCAGGAGTGGGATGTGACTGGTCACAGTGCGACCTCAGAGGAATAGAAAGTAAGCATGGATTCATTACCCCTCTTCTGTTTATAAGTCTGGACCCCAGACTAGTGCCGCCCACATTCCCTATGGGTCTCTGTCCTTCAGTTAAACATCTCTGGATACACCCTCCTCGTCACAGCCTGTAGTGTATCCCATCACTTAGAGTCAGGATGCGCCATCCCGCACCTTCACTATAAAGCATTTATTGCTCTGGAACTTTTAGCCTTCATGTCATTGGCCTCCTCATTGTTCTTACTCATTGCAGATCTTCCTGAGTTGAATGTATGTATGTGTTTGTGTGTGTTTATACGTACATGCAAGCTGTGGTTAATCTTCTAAACTATAGCCACCTCAAGTCCTGACAGTTTAATGTAGAATTCTAAGGCCTTTTCTACTTTCAGTGACTATATTGATAGTCAATGTGTCTTCTGACTCATGTCTCCTGAGAACCATATACAAAAACACTCATCTCTTCATTCCTGGTGAATTGTTTGGTAGGCCATTAGACTTAAGCAAGTGATTGAATTATTAACATTGACTGCATTATTTACTCTTTTGTATTTAATAGAAAACCTTTTGGGAAAATGTACCGTATGAGTGTGTAGGCCAGAAGTAGATTCCAACTGCCTCCCTTCTCCCCTCATCATTTTAGATGAGGGACCCAACTGAGCTGGAGCTCACTGATTTGTTAGACCAGCTTAGCAGCAAGCTCCTGGGATCCACCCAGACCCCTCCTCCTGACTGTAGTAGCCCCTTTGGTTACAGCCATACACTGCCATACCCAACTTTTTATTTTAAAGGTTCTGGTGCTCTGCACCCAGGCTCTCCTATTTTTGTGGCAGGGCCCTTACTGCGAGCCATCTGCTCGCCTTGGAACACGCGGCGTCTGTCTCACAAAGCTCTATGGGTCAGGTGCTGGTACTTGGTACTGGAGGTACTGATTCTTGCCTCTCACTTCAAACAGCAGGGAATAGAGCCCTTCACTCCAGGTTTTATCTGATCCTCACATGGAGTTTTGGTGACCTATAACATATTTTATAAATTTGTGATCTATTTTTGCACAAATCCGCTAAGGAGGCAACCATTTCTATTTGTATTTCCATTTATGCCTGTCCGTAGGTACACCTGAGTGACTACAGCTGTTTTTGTCTCTTTCCTCCTCCATAGGTTCAGGACATCTGTTTCAGCAATGATTGTCGTTGGGTGGTGGTCAGTACCCTCCGGGGCACGTCCCACGTTTTCCCCATCAACCCTTATGGTGGCCAGCCTTGTGTCCGCACACACATGTCACCACGAGTAGTGAATCGCATGAGCCGTTTCCAGAAAAGTGCTGGGCTGGAAGAGATTGAACAAGAGCTGACATCTAAGCAAGGCGGCCGCTGTAGTCCTGTTCCAGGCCTGTCCAGCAGCCCTTCTGGCTCCCCGCTGCATGGTAAACACTTTCCTCTCATGCTGCTTCCCAATAGCTTCTTGCTCAATCACATGGCATCAGATGCAAATTTTTCTTCTTTTGTGCTGAGCATAGTTAAGAAATTCATATTTATTAAATCAGTTAATAAGTATGAACCACAGTGATCAGGGTGATCTTTTTCATGGTATTTTAACTGCTTTACTTTTTCAGTATGTAAGGGATATTTGGTTTGAGATTTGGTCTGTCTTCATAACATTGGAAGTATGTACTCCAGAACATTCTTAGTGTACTGACCTGGTATGGCTGTTCAGTGAGAAATATTTGTTGTTGCAATAGACTTGTGATCATATGTGTACTTGTTTAAGGGAAGATCTCTGGGATTCCTCCCATATGTTACAGCAGGACAAAATGCCATCACCCTGATCAGAAAGTGAAACGTCACCAAAATCATTCCCTGCCCACTTCTTTAAAAAACTAGACCATAGTTCTGGCTTCTTATGGTGTCCACTTGCATTTGGAAAATCCTTTTACTCCAGAGCAACCCTTAAGTACATCCATTTGATGTAAGTAGACTTTATGTTGTTGATGTGTTTTGTTTCTCTAATCTCATTTTATAAGTTCTGTTCATTTTGGAAGATGGTTGCTCTTCAAACTGTATCCTTGGCTCACTTTGAATTTGTGCTTTCCACCTTAGACTCAGGGATTACAGGCCACGTCCTGCCCCTTCCTTAGACTCTGGGATTACAGACCATGTCCTGCCCCCTTCCTTATCTCAGAGTTGTTTTAGGCTGCCAGTTAACTCAGTTGGTTTTGAAGTGTTCGAGGTTCTGCCTCACCTGCTCACTCTGTGTAGACATGCTGCTGTTGGCTGTTGGTTATTGTGCGTGATGTTACTAATGTATACTCATGTGGTTTCTGGTTTGGAAACATCAAATTCTGATGATGCAATGAGCATTTTCTAATGTTTATTGTTAAAAATGTATGTTCATGTTGGATTGGAAATTCTCAGTCCTTCCGTGTGTGGACCATTTATGGTGCTTTCTTCTTCTGTTGCATGTTTATAAGGTCTCACAAATACAGCCACAATGGCCTGGAACTCATAACCCTCCTGTCTTAGTCTCCAGCGTCCCCAGCCAAGGGAGACTTCACTTGGTGATACTTATTTTCTGGAGAGTTGCATGGTCTCCTGAGTAGTGTCTGATTTTAAGACTATATTCTAAGACTGAGGTATTTTATATCGAGAGATTATGGTGACCACCATAGAGACTCCTGTAAAATAAAATGTCATTTAAATGTGAACTCATTCTGTCAGGTGCTACCCCATCTTTCAGATATCTCCCTCTGTAGCAGGGAGTCACTTATGCTTCAAGCAGTTTCTTACTATTTATTCTTTAGCAGACTCACCCTGTTTTTCCTATGCTTTTAGCTGGCCACTTGCCCCTACATGCAGCCTTTTCTCCCGGCAACACTGCATGGCATCTTCTTGTAGCTCACCCTTACTCTTTCTGGGATTTCTTGTCTTAGAGGAACAGATCTCAATCAGAGCAGTGGTTGTTTCTCTTCATGTTCTCTTTGTGTCTTCCATGTCAAAACAAAATGGGCATTGTTGTTGGTTAGTTCTAAAAATGATGTATTTACAGTTTGTGTGGGTAAACAGTCTGATGCTGGTTAAAAACAATGTAAACCTTGGAGCAGGGAGGGATTCATCTCGAAAATGAATCATGTCTTGGCTGCTGTGCGTTGTTTGTCTGCGCTCATTTTAGCAAAGTAAAGGAAACTGTTAAATAACAATTGATATAGGGTATTTCCTTTTCATTCTTTGGAGCCAATCCAGTTTAGGTTAGGATTATGTTATCTTTTTATTTTAATTTTTTTTTATTTTTCCAGAGGATGTTTATTTACTTGAAGTATATTCTTTATAAATCTCTCTTTCATTTCCAATCTCACTGTCTGGGCTTTAGAATAGATGAGGTATTCTCATGTTGAGATTCATGAGGAGGCATAGGAATCTTTAGCTTTCACTGTGACTGTGGAGAGCACATGACGGTAACATGAGCAGTGGCTGGAGGCAGGGCAATAGTCACTTATCACAGTAAACCATAGTACCTGAGATGATAACCTGGAGGGGCTGCGGCTCCTGAGTCCTCACATGCTGTCCATGCGTAACTCTGCTTTGCAATTACCTGTGACCTTAATGTGATTTTACTTATCACTATGACACCACCTTAAAACATAACATGACTGTACCAGAGTACCATTTTTCCTTAATAATTATATTTATTTATAACTGAAAATTTTTATTCTCAGAGCACACAGCCTTTTCTAGATTTGCAAATGGTTTGTCATTCAGAAATAGTGAATCTTTGATGACTTTTTCTTCTTTCACCCATTTCAGTTACCTCTATTTTATTTGAAAGAAGCTATTGAAACTGTTTCCTTAATTAACCATATTATGATTCCCTAACTCTGGTGAAAATTGTGTCTTACCAAGCTGTTAGCTGTTAGGGTGGAGAATGTCCCAAATCTGATTTCCCTCATATCTTACCAAGGATTCAGCCCCACTTGGCATTCATGCATGGAAGGTCCCTTCATTTTGTGTTTCCTTACCTGCAGTTGTCTCTTAAGCTCCACCGCTTATCAAACTAGCCACCTACAACTGCATTTCTTAAGTTCTGCTTAGTGCTATTGCAGGTGTAAGTCTCAGTATTGCTCTTTTTTTGAATATAGGAATTAATTATTGGCATATTGGTATATCTTATTGACTTTAAGGATGGTGGAATCTTTGTTTTCACCTGTTATCTTGGGCTTTTGTGTACTAGGTGGTAAATGTAGAATCAAAGAAGTTATTCCCAGAGAAACAGAAACAGAAAAACTTGTCAAAGCAAAGACATTTTTTATATATACTATCATTGCTTTTCATTTGATGCATGTAAGATGGTCACTTACTCATCCACTGTGAATTAATTATTATTATTTTTAATATATGTGTTGAGGCTCTTCTGAGAGCAAGTAATTATGGTGAACAAATCAAAATAAGTCTGTTTTTTTTGCAGCTATTGACAAATTTAAAGAAGGAGAGGGAATACAGGCAGTAGTATTGCATACCTTTAATACTTTAATACTCCAGAGTTAGAGAGAGATGTATGTGGGTTCAAGTCCAGTCAGGTATATATCCTGAGACCCTGTATCAAAAAGAATGGAAGAAGTTAGGAAATGTCTTCAAATGATTTCAATTTTAAATTACCATCCTGTTTGTGGAGGTCACCATGGTGATATTGAGCAAAGGCTTGATGGCTATGAGTAGACAACAGAGCTTCTAAACCCTGAGCTGAAAATATACCTGCTGTGCTCAGGGAACAGTAAGACAGCTGCTCTGGTCAGGCACAGTGGCCCTCATGCATGTTGAGAACCACTGATTTAAAAGATATAATTCGCCGAGCAGTGGTGGCACATGCCTTTAATCCCAGCACTTGGGAGGCAGAGGCAGGCGGATTTCTGAGTTCGAGGCCAGCCTGGTCTATAGAGTGAGTTCCAGGACAGCCAGGGCTACACAGGGGAACCCTGTCTCGAAACCACCCCCCCCCCAAAAAAAAAGAGAAAAAAAGAATAGTTCTGAGTGCATATGGATTGACTGCTGTCACTCAGAACTTTGCTGCTGTTCGTAGGCAGTTGATTCATTTCCCATGTTTTTTAAAAAAAACAGTGTAAGCAAACAATGAATATTATTGAATGAAAATTTGAACTTATTTCGTTGAGGCTTTTAATTGCCTTCGTAGGGACATTAGCTTGTGACTATTTCTGAAGTGGGAGATGGTACAAATCTGAAGTTGAAAGTGGCACTAGTCATGGTTCCACACGTGAGCTTACATAGTTGATAGATGTGTACACCTCAGCTTTTTACATTTTTCCTTTAGGTGCATGCATGCATGTGTGGTGTGCGTGCATGCGTGCGTGCGTGCGTGCGTGCGTGCGTGTGTGTGTGTGTGTGTGTGTGTACATGCATGCTCCTGACAATCTCTGGGAGTTGCCTGTCTTCCTTTCCCCATGTGGGCCTGAGGGATTGACCTCAAGTGAAGAGTCAGGCTTGGCTTACTTTTGCCATTTCTTTTTTTTTTGTAAAAAAGATTTTCTTTTTAGGTTTAAGAATATAGTGTGCACCCTGTCATGAGCCTTTAAAAGACTTATCGACCTCCCTTGCCCCTTTGTCCCTCCCTGTTTCCCTTCCCCTGTTCTTTCTAGTCTCATTGTATAACCCAGGCTGGCCTCACTATGTAGTTAGTTATGTGTAACTATGTGGCTCATTATGTAGCCAAGGCTACCCTTTATCACTGCTCCCCCTTCCTGCCTCCAGCTCCCAAGGTTTGAGTATGTCCCCCTAACCCAGCTTCTTTCTGGGCTGGTTGAGGAAGGAAGACGCCCGCAGCTTCTGACAGCTCAATTCCAGCCTCTGCTCCCTCCCAACCTGAGGACTTTGAAGGAGGCCTCTCATTTCTTGGACCCAGAACTGCTATGTTTCAGCAAAAGGCTTACAAGTCCAGCAGTATTTCTTTCTTTTTAGCATCTGTGTATACAGCATTCCTGTCTTACCACTTGGAGACTGTTTATAACCTTCATTTGATGGTTTATTGTAGTTATTTACTTTGGTCGATAGGGAGTTTTCTTGATACAGACCGCATCACATTGTAAATACGAAGCAGCCACACAGCTCTGCTCCACATAGCTTCACCTCCTTGGGAGAGTCAGCACCAGCCTGCCGTGTCCTGACTGTTCTCCGAGTCACTGTTTACTTGTAGAGTGGAGTTTCCATAAGTGTTTTAATTTTTGCCAAGAAAAATCAATCATGTGCACTGAAGTTCTGCTTTAAATTTCATGCCTCATCTGACAGAGAGTATATAAATGGTGCAGACACGTCATGTGGGAGAGCCCTCCTTGGGTCGCTTAGCACCTGGGGTTTACTCACTCCTTGTAGCCTGTTGCCTGAGGTCAATGCAGCCTTGCTTCTAATCTGTTGTTTTAAAAACCTAATGTTTTTCTGGCTCCCGAGGCATCCTCTGAAAATGTTGGCATAACTCTGTGCTCATTTTGACATTTACTATACACCAACACCATCCACATTTTAAATATTTTCATGTCATTTTCTGTAATTGTTCAGAGATAGCAGATGAGTTCTTTATGCAAATGTTTGGGAAAGGCTGGCCTCACACAGCAGGTTGTCTAATTTAAAAACCACATAGGAAGCCAGGATGTGGTGACACAAGCCTATGATTAAGTACTCTGGAGGCTGAGGCAGGAGGAGTGTCATGAATTTGGGACCAGCCTGTGCTGATATGTGATATCTCATCTCAATATTTTTTTTTAAATTGAAAAAACTCTCAGAGAAAGCTAGCAGCTGCAGTAGCTTATAGTCTTGATAGTAGTGTGCAGTTCACAGAAGTACTAAGGGACATATAGTGGGTTTTTTTTGGTGTTTTGTTTTGTTTTGTTTTGTTTGTTTGTTTTGTAGTGTGTAGTTTTGCTATATACATGCAAGTTTATCCTGCAGGAGCCGCCTCTAGTTTCAGCACTTGGGAGGAATAGTCAAGAGGATCCCTGGAGCATGCTGGCTGGGTAGCTAGTCTTGGGCCTGCAAAGCTCTGGAGTCTGTGAGAGACTCGGTGCCAGGGGAGCAATAGAACAAGAAACATGGCATGGAATTTCTACATTGCACACACATAAGCAGGCACTTACTCACACTAGCCAAATGGAGGTGTACGTAGTCCCATATGTGAGAGAAGTAAGGTGAGCTATGAAAACCCTCAGGAGCCTATTAAAGTGCACTGCTGTACACGCTAAAATTGTTTGAAAAATAAAATTAAATCCAATTTAACTACTGTAATCTTTTATGTTGTTTACATAAAATAAATGCAACTAAAATATAAAGTAAATAGCAATTAAATGTAATTAGCACTTGGTGCAACTACAATCTTTCATTTTGCTTTTTCTGCTTATGAATATAAATTTGCATTTGCAAATCATGAATAGTTTAGGTTATCATTTAATGGTTAATGAGACATGCCTCTAGAGGGCAGTGTGCTCTCAGCTTTTCTATTACTGTAAACAAGGCTTGAACCTGGTCACCCTGCGAGCAGATGCCGTGACAGCTCTTCTTTTTATTGTGTTTTCTGTGGTTTATTCTCCAAATTCTTCACAAGGAATTGGACTGTGTATTACTGTCAACTTACAGCTCTTTTGAGTACTTTGTGTAGATGTTCAGTTCCTATGTGTGACTCCTGATGGCTGCTTGCTGTGTATAGAAACATTTTAGTTGTGTTATTTCATAAGTGCTATCAGTGTGGTTCCAGCCCTCCTGTCCTGGAGCATATGTGAGCTGCCTTTTTAAAAACCAGCAGTTGTCTGGATGCCATGATTCAGGCACTGTTAGAACTGTTAAGTCATGTCTCTTTTCTTACACTGATTGGCCCTGTCCTTCCTTCGCTTGCTGCACTGCCTGTTCCCCAGTGGCCTCTGCATTCCATGTCTGGTAATTTCTTCTCTACTGTTCACCTTTATGCCCCTTTCTAGAAATCCTGTGAGATGGGATCTCCTGTCTTGGGCCTGGTGCTTCTGTTTGTGCTTTGTATTTTTGTATTTGTGAGGGATTCCCTATTGCCACCTTCCTGTGTCCTACAGTATTCTTATCCCCACAATGCGTTCTAGCAGAGACTTTTCTTTGAACATTTCTCTTATTAGCAAGTCTTTTTCTTATGTTATGTATTTTCTATTATTTAATGTTTTTACAGGTTTTTGTTCTCCTTTTTCTTTTTTTTCTTTTTTCTTTTTTTATTTAGCTGTTATCTCCATTGTTTAATTTTTCTTCCTAAGTCCTGACTGACGTTGTACTCCCGACTGGATGATTTTGAAGTACTAGCCCCTGACCTCATTGCTGTGATTAAACTAAGTACTCATTTCAGTGGCCTGGAGTCCTTGACCACTACATAAAAATTCCTGTTTCAGTCGTTTGCTTTTGTCTCATCATTTAACTTTCTTTATTGCTGAGCCTTCTCTCCAGTCCCCCAACTCAGTTGCTAAGAGCGTGGTCTGATCTTCTAGAGTACCTGTCTTCAACTCCTATTACCTACAAGTTGACTCACAATTGTCTGTAACTTCAGTTCCCTGGAATTTGATGTCATTGCAGGTGGGCTCATACAGGCACACGTGCAAACACCCATACGTGCAAGTAAAAGTCAATACAAAATGATTCATTCTTTTCCCTGTGAAGGGATCAGTCTGTCTTCCATTTCAGGCACAAAACCACGATTAAGACTATAAACTCTGAAGCGGGTTTTGATAATTGGTGGGGGTAAAATATTTCAGTGTTTAGAATTAAAAAAAAAAAGCTTTGGAGAAACTGTTATTTTCTTTTCTAAGAGTGAGTAGGAATTCTGTGCTAGTTCTGTTGCTCTAGAGCTATTTCTGCGAATCACAGAGGCAGAGGCAGACATCTTAGATGTTTATGTGAAAGACAAAGTGTTGTATAGATAACTTATCCCAGAGGAGACTGGAAAGGTTGTTGTTCTCTTTGTACTCATGAGAAAGAAATTTGGAAACAACGTTTCCAGTATTTGGTCTTGAAGAAAGTAGAGAAGGCAAGGAGAGTCGGTATCCTTCTCAGGACAGATGCCTCTTAGTGCTGTTAATTTCTGCAACGCCTAGTGACCAAGTTCAAGTTGAGTGTTGTAGGCAGAGTAGTATTGAGATTTAATTATCTGAACAGGAATTGTAAATCTGTTGTTGGTAATTTTAGTTTACACAATGGCTAAACTATGAAAGACAAGAGAAAAAGAAGAGTAGGTTCACACTGTGCCAGGTTATGTACACTGAGCCCTGGGAGGTAGGATGGTCCCTTGTGTTCCACGGTGGATGGCGTGGGAGCTGGAAGGCAACTAGGAGAGGAAAGGGATTTCAGGGTCACTGGAAGAGCTGCTCACTTTGGCTCAAGTGTTTGTGCAGGTGAGAATTTTTCAAGCCACAATGAGGCACCAGAGAGAAGTATTTCAAAGTGGACAGAGGAGTCCTGTGCGCATGGTGACTGCAGAAGAGACCAGCTTTTCATGTTCAGTGTCAAGATCTATCTTGGGTAGCAAATGATTTACAGTTGTTCACTCTAGCGGGATGGCACAGGATGAAACAGGTTCAGCTTTTATAAAAATCATAGATGTGGAAAAAAAGATCAGTTCTCATATAGATAAATGAATGTGGTATTCCTGCAGTGATCCAGGACCTCACAGTTGAGGATCCCAGGGAGACTAGGACTTGTTCCCTACAGTTGTGCTATGTTTAAGGCTGCTCATGAAAGCACCCTGTGCTTCCAGTGCTCAAGGATATTCTATAGAAAGGGTTTATGTGTAGAGGTTAACTCATGAATACACTTTTGCAAACTTAAAGCTAGCCATCTTGATCTTGATTTAATTCTAATATTCATAAAATGTGCTAAGTTTATATCATTTATTTTATTTTTTGCTAACAGTTTGATTTTAGGAATTGTTGGTTATTTAAGGAGCTAAAATTGAGCATTAGTTTCCTGTTTGTTTTTTTCTTTCCCTTAACTGTTGTATGTAAGCACCTGTTTTCAAGCTGGAAATGGAAACACATTTGAGTACAAATGGGTTTATCTTCCTTCTGTCAGGGACTGCTGATGCAGCCCTTTGCACCGCACTCCAGTCTCTGTGTGCCCTTGAGATCTGGTGCTTGTTCCCATCTGAAGGAAATGCATCTTTGACACTTCTCATGACCTGAGTCATGATGCTGAAAGAGAGCCAGAAAATATTCTTAACAGTCATGGGTAATAAGCAGGAAGGCTTCCGTTAGCAGTGGAGGAGGGTGAAGGGCCAGAGAACAGTAGTGCCTGGGGGATGTGCGGAGAAGACAGTCTGCCATTTTAATTTTTAATCTTTAAATTTTTTATTATTAAGAAAGTTGGTTATTTTTTCTAGTTATATTTGTTATTCAACATAACATGTATTTACTATTTTAAAAATTATTTTTAGGAAAGAGTCTTATAGCCCAGGCTGTCCTTAAAATTTCTGTGTAGCCAAAGGTGACCTCAATCTTTGATCCAGCAGGCTCCCCCTGCTGAGTACCAGGATTCAGGTGTTGTCACCATGTAAAACTTTCGATTTTAACATGTAATTGTCCCTCAGGAGGGATGGTTTAAAAAGTTCATATTGTTCATATTAGTTTTCCTTGTGTTACTTAGTACTTTTTTATGGAGTTTTATGCTGGTACTTCTCTGCAGTCTCTGATCTTGGGTAATAGAGAAAGGAGGGTTTCCATGAATTCAAGGTCATACTGGGAAAATGGTCAAACAAACTTGCTAACTGCATAAAGAAAAAGAAAGTATATTTTAGTAATTGCAGTTAATTCAGTGCACAGTGTGGTTGCTTGTTTGTTTGTTTGTTTTTGTTTCTGAGTGAACTCCTGATACTTTTATACATCATATGTGTACCCATGTAAACGAAGTAGAGTTTGGTAAATCTGCCTCCTCTGTGTCAAGGTACAAATCAATTGTGAGATAACGATGAGGAGTTATCTCATTATCAGGAGGGCTGCTGAGGCGGGCTGCTGAGGTGGGATGCTGTGCTGTGCTGCTCTCACGGGTATCAGTCAGTCTCTGATGTTTTGAAATATGCAGTTTTCACCTTTGAGCTGAGCTTGCTTCAGAGCAGAGTACAGTGTTCCAGGATTGCTGTGTAGCCCTGGCTAGCCTGGTACTGGCTGTTTAGCCATTGCTTGCTTCAATTTCAAGGTGATTCTGCCTCAGCTTCTAAAGTGCTGGAGTGATATGTTGGAACTACAACTTGGGGCAGGGATTTGAATCTTAGGGGAAAAGGCTCACAATCTTTTCTCTTTGTTCAATAGTTTTAATGTGTGTCATATTTAGAGGATGTATAGCCAGTCTCTGTCTCATTTTTTTCATGAATATCCAAATAATTATTGACCATTTTCTGTGTTTTCAACGAACTCTGTTAAATGAGCACCATGGTCTAATCTTAATATTAAAAAACAAGTTAGAGCTAGTAAAGCTTATCAAGGATTAAAAACACTGGATCTTAATACATTTCTTTGCTCCTAAAATGTAGGAGTGCTCTGAGATAAGAAACTGAAGGAATGTGCCACAGTTTTTATTCATTTGGTGTTAACTTGTTTAATTGTGTGTGTGATCATGAATAGATCGTTTACTTAAAATATTTTTCATTAATGTTAAAATGTTGTTCAATTTTTTAAAAAAAATTTTCAGTAGAATTTGAATTTTCACTTTTGTGCTCTTTTCTCCCTCTGATTACTCAAGCCATGTAGCCGGCTCTCCTCTGCACAGCTTCCTGGCAGCCTGGTTTCTCCCTACCTCTCCCCACTCCCTATTCTAGCCACAAACTGCCCTTTTGGTGTAAATTATACTTACTGTATATACAAGCTTTGTAATAGTGACTTTCTTTTTAAATTTTACTCTTACATATCAGGCTCCTAAGTCCAGGAAGTGCTTTCATTACACATTAAAATAGCATGCAGCGCTTTAGGAGTGAGGGACAAGGGGAGGCTATCCCGAGAATCACAAAAGAACAAGAGAATTACCTGTTGACCTATTGACACAAGTATGATATGCCATGTATAAATATATGTTTAAAACAGTCATATAATGGCATAACACCAGTTCTCTGGGAAGTATACTTTTAATTTTCCTTGATAATGGAGAGCATCAGATGATGAGTTCTGGGCCATTTTGTGTGCAGTAGCAGAATATCATTAATAACTGTCTCCACCTGAAAAACATGCATTGTTTTTCCCCTAACTACCTGTAGTGATTACTCTGGTACCAGGAAGTTTTCTTAGAAAAAGCAACCAATGTTTTTGCTCAATTTCTTTTTTTTTTTTTAATTTTTTTAATTTTTAATTTTTGTTTATTTTAGATTTTAAAGAAAGACTTTAATGTTATTTAGATCTGTAATCACAATATCCCCACTGGTACCTCAGGTCATCTGCGACCAGCACTGTCCTCTCAGAACACTGTCCCTTTTTGTCCCATCTGGATGGAGGGGTCCATCTGGGAGGTGGCCCTATGGTGTCTTCACTGAAGGCTCAGTTTCTTAAAATGTTCAATGTTTTGTCATCTGCTGCCTTCCCAAGAAGCAACAATCCCCGCAGTAGGAACTGCGGTTAGGATCAGCCTTGGGTAGTTTGCCTCTGTTACAGTCACACAGCTGTTTGGTAAAGTGTGTCTAGCCTCCATGTCCAGAGCTAATTTTCTTTCCTTCCATCTCCTGCTGAGCTCCCTGGCCTGCGCAGCCTGGTCTGTGGGTCAGAAGGCACTGTCTCGCACCAGGGCGCTGCTCTTTCCTTTTCCTACTGAGTAGAGTGCAGAATATACTGGAACATGCCTGAGAAAAGGTCAGAAAGGAGGCTGAGAGTCCAGGAACTGCTGGGCAGCTGGGAAGCTTGTCATCCTCATCTAAGAGAGAGAAAGGAGGAGGGGGAGGGGACTGGGGGAGGGAGGGAGCGACAGGCACTCCTGTTCTGACCAAAAGCAACCCATGTGCTAGAAATTCCAGTTTGCACTGGACACTTAAAAAAATACGTACACATATTTTTTAAAAGGATTTTATTTGATTTTGATTAAATAATAGTTGAGATTTAGTTGAGGATGCTTTAATGTTAAATTAGACCAAGCAAGAGCTAAGCAGGCTTTCTAGTTTTGCAGAGCCCGACTATCCAGTGATTGTTTTAGAACAAGCTTCCATTGTACTCTTTTTGACAGAGTCAAGAAGTCAACTTTTCAACTTCAGAATTAACTTGAAACTCCTTGGTAAATTTTGCTGGTTTATACCCACCGAGTCCGTGGTGGGATATTAAAAGCAGACAGACAGTTTGGATTTTGTGTTGTGCTCCAAGGGCTTCTCACCCAGCTTTTCCTCTGGGAATGGGTAGACAGAGCAGGGAGAGTGTTGAGAGGAGGGTGGAGATAAGGAAATATTTGGAGAAAGGGTGTTTCAATATATTTGTGAAGTGCCAGGAACCCACAAGTTTGGGTTTGAGGGTGCCCTTGATATTTTAATTTCCAAATACAATTGTCATTACTTGCAGCCTGGGACTTGAAGGGGTGAGAGGCAGAGCCCCTCAACGGTGGCACATTCCTTTAGTGTATGGAGATTGATGAGAACAGACCAATTGGACTGAGGCATCTGGTTTGCTGAGACATGGATGGTGTCTGTAGTAAGCCCTTTTAAATAGCTTGCCTGATGCCTGACGTGGGTTAGGGCGTCGTATCCAAGGAGCACAGGAAAACCTAGAAAACAGCAGACCTCCTAACTATGCTGTCCCGTGGGCACACTAACGTGCTCTTGTAAAGGAATCTTAACATCTCTGTGCCTGTTTGTCCTCAGATCCCCAGTGACCTAAGAGTCTTCTCTGGATACCCCACTGTCCGTTGTCTGTGTTCTTTCTCACCGCTTTCCCTCTTAAGGAATCTTCTATGGCTCATGACTACATGTATCTCATGCTTCTGTTAACCTGTCCAGAAATGGGATTTTCATTTGTCTCCCACTTTGAGCTCCCCCTTACAGGAGCTCTCAGAGCTGTATCTGCTGAACATTAGTTTGGTGGTTTCCATTTCCTTGCTTCATGGTGTGATCCAGCAGCAGAGAGGATCGGGATGGCCTTTCATTCATGTGTTCGTTCGCTTCCTCTCTCATTTGCCCTGAAGAAGTCCATGCACACAGTGTGCTGATAGTAGCTCTCGCGTTCAGCAGAATGTGAAGTGCTCAGCACTTTCAGGGTCTTGCTTCCCTTAGAAATGTCTCGTGCTTGGCAGTTTGCCTCGTTCACATGTTCTCACTTCCCTGCATCCAGAAGCTGGGAATCCAGTCCTGGCAGCTTCTGCACAGAGGGTAAAGATAAACTAGAAAGGAGCCAGGCTTCCTCCCACATTACCTGGGAGTTGCTGCTGATGGCTTTTCCACAAATGTCCTAGTTTGTCAAAGCCCAGTAAATCTTGGAAAGTTTATTTTCCTTGTAGCATCTGTGTTTTATAATGGGTCTTTTAATTTGTTTTTACTTTGTCTGCAGGGATTTCTTTTGTCCGGAGTTTTCAGACTCTTGGCTTTTTTTTCTTTCCTGTGGAAGTGAGTCCATTAATGATGGCTGGTTTGGGAATATGACGCTCTGCAAACCTGACCTGGTACGCCGCTCTCCAGAGCAGCCACAAAGCACGCTGGTTTTTTTTTTTTTCTTTTTTCCTCTGTCCATTTTCATCCTCAATGTAATCCATTTGCCTGTGAGTTTTGTAGTATAAAATGTTTGAGGAAGTGCTGTGTGGGACAGTGATGAGAACGTGTGGTTCCCAGCCCACCTCCCCCGTATCTGTGGGACCTTGTGTCTGCATGACGTATAAGCCATGTCTCCGAGCAGAAGCCTCCCGCTCTTTATATGCAGGTGGCAGGAGTCAGGAGTAAGCATGTGAGGTGGTTTTCTTTCCAGAGATAGAAATAAGTTTCAGATAAGCATAGTAAGTCAGTGCTGGAATCCTGAAGTCCCAGATTCTATTTCAGTTTCCACTGTAAGATCAGTGACAGTAAACACAACTGAAAACAGGTCAAACCGAAGAATCAGAGCTTTCAGCATGATAAGAATTTTTTTTTTTTTTTTTTTTACAGTTCAGATTTTTAAATGATATTCTGATCTGCCATAGAATCTGCTTTAATTTGTCAAGAAATGATCTTATTGGAATTTGGTCTTCCCTCCCCAACCCTCCAATGAGATGTCCATCTATCATGGAGACTACTTTCCCTCTAAGGGATCAAAGCTCTGGTGGATTTGGATAAAGACCCAAAAGCCTGAAGGCTTATGCAAGTTTATCTATATAGCCTAAGCCTAAATAGCTGGGGTGGGAGTCTTAGAGGAGAACATTTTCTCATGAGATTTTTGGGACTTCCTCTGTCTGGTTGTGCCAGGAATCCTCTGAGAATATTCATTCTCTCTCACTGCATTTTTTTGGGGGGAGAGGGGGTTATCGAGACAGTGTTTCTCTGTGTAGCCCTGGCTGTCCTGTAGACCAGGCTGGTCTTGAACTCAGAAATCCGCCTGCCTCTGCCTCCCAGGTGCTGGGATTAAAGGCGTGCACCACCACTGCCTGCATTTTTCACTTGCAGGTCTTGTGTCCACAAGAATGGGAAAGTATGATGGAGTGGAAGTGTTTTATGGATCTTAAGGCTTCGTGAAGTCTCTCTCTGAAGCTACAGTTAGGCAGTGTCTATTCTATGGTGAAGAGAGAGAACAGGAAGGGTCTCGCTGATGTGTGTGGTGGCATCTTCTTGAATTCCTCAGTTTTCCCATTTTCCTAAACTATTTCCTGGGGTTGGCACAAAGAAAGGGTAGGGAAGATGGAATCCAAGTCCATAAACACTACACTTAGAACACCTTTGGGCTTACTCTCACAGCGAGATTTTGTGGCACAGAGAGCTAGCCTCAGTTTACTGCAGACAAATGTCCACTTGTGTTCCTAAAGGTATGGAGTTGCAGCTCCTTATCCAGATGAGCATGAGTCTGAGCAGGACACATCATGGGCTTGCTCACTTGTCCCTTTATCCCCTCCCCTTTTAATTGTGACAAGGTTCATTACATAGCCTTTGTTGGTTTTGAACCTCTGCCTGAGCCTTTCAGTTGCTGAGATTTTTGCCTGTGCTACCATGTTTGGCCTTTGCTGAAGTATTTTGAGATCTCTCCAAAAAATGTATTTTTCCCTATTGTTGCGGGGGTGTCAGCTCCTCTCCCCTTCCTCCTCTGGAAAGTAGATTTAATTCATTTGGCAAGTGCTTATCGAACTGTTGATCGCTGTGTCTGCTACTGAAACTTGTCTGTGCTGTCCCTCACTTACAAACCTGATACCATCATTCACGATTCTTTCTTTTTATCCTTCAGTTTCTATTTGACAAGGAAACTCCTGTATGTGCAAAATTTATGTGCTTCATCTCCCTTTTTAAGTTGTTCTTTAAAACAATAACAGTAACTCCTTCTCTTTGTCTCTGAGTGGTTTCTCAGATGTCAGTGGTAACATGTTTTTCACATCATCTGTTCATTTTCTTCTCCCTCCCTCCCCCCACTCCACCACCATGAACTTGCTGATCAGGACTGAGTGCAGACTGTGATCCCAGTCAGCCTCCAGCTGTGGAGTTAAAGAAGCAGGGATACTGAGAGACTCATCGTCTCCTTGTTAGTGTCTTCTGTGCAGTTGCAGTCATTTAATCTCATGTCTACATCGGTTACAGGGCGTTTCCTATCTGAGATTTCTTTTCCCTAACAGTTGGCTTCTCCACCTGTGCTGTAGGATTTTCCTATGGAAGCCTACCAGTCACTAGCTCGCCTCATTGTCAGTTATTTGGTAATTTGCATAGTCTTCTTTCTTAGTTGAAATTTTATTCATTTGTATTCTGTGCACATATGGTGGTGGATGGTGTGCGTGGCCATCAGTCTGTCTATAGGAATACAATATACCTCTTTTGAGTATCTCTCATTGGCCTAGAATCCAGCAATTAGGTCAGAATGACCACTGTGCTCCAGTAATCTTCCTGTCTCTGCTTCCCCTGTGCTGAGATTATAAGCCACGGCCATAACCTCTCCCCCTTTTTTTCTTGGTTTCAAAGGATTGAACTGAGGTCTTCATACTTTCTGCATAGAGCTACCTCCCAAGTCCATGAAAATATAAAAGTTACTCATGTTTACAGGTGCCAAGCAGAGCTTTACTTTATTAATTTATGTGTAATTTTATGAGTGTTTTTCCTGCATATTTGTCTGTGTACCACATGTATGCCTGGTGCCCATGGAGGCCAGAAGAAGGTGTTAGACATTTGAGTCTAGAGTTATACATGGTTGTGAGCCGCCTTGTTGTGTTAACATCCAGAAGACGAGCTTCTTTGTTTTCACTCCTAGCTTTGCATTGCTTTCTATTAGGTTGGCTTTGCTTGAGAAGCTATTGGGTATTCATTGTTTACTGAGAATCCTTAGTATTGGAATTCTCATTCCTAGCTCTGAGATGGAGGTCATAGGTATTTATTAGGCATTGTATCAAATTTGCTTTGGGAAGCCGGGCATTTTAATGATGATGAGTGTTTTAAACCATAAGAATAGATAGATGTCTTTCCTAAAGTTTTTTGTTTCCTTTCCAAATTACTTAGCATATTGTATCCTAGGCAAACACTGCCTAAGAGATCTTTCTTCTCTCTAGCTAAATTTATTCTTTTATGTTTTTTCTTTTACTCCCCTTTCTTCTCTTATCTCTACCTCTCTCTTTCCCTTCCCCCATCCCCTCTCCTTTTCATTCCCTCTTCATTTCTATGTTTTCTGATAGTGTTATGTAGCCTAGGTTAACTTTGAACTTAATATGCAGCTAAGAACAGCTTTAAGCATTCTGGTCTTCCTGTATCCTTTCCCAGTGCTGTGATCACAGTTATGTGTGCCTTGTCTGGCTTATGCAGTGATGTGAGCAAGCCTGGGGCTTTGGTAATGCAAGGCGATTCTCTGACAGTTGAACTCCATTCCCAACCTTTAGATATTTCTTGAACAGCTATTATAAATAGGATTTCTGGTTAATATACTGATATCTAGTTCAGTTCAGTTCAGGCATTTTGTAGAACATATTTAATAGCTATGCTATTAAGGAGATCTATTTATAAACTTCTTGCCAAATCTAGTATTTTGTAAGTAAGACACTACCACTCTTCCTGTCTTGTTAACATAAACACAAATGTAAAGTCTACACAACTTTGCACACCCCTGCCTGCTGTGTTGCAGATGGAGGCTACACCTTAAACACACAGTACAGGAGAAGGACACTATGGACAAATAGTGCTTGAGAATGCAGGGGCAGGCTGAGGAGACTCTAGACCCTTCTGTGCTGTTCTGTCTCCTAGGGAGAGAGTGAAGCTGCTGAGTGTTGGCCAGTAAAATTATCACATTGGAACATCCCGAGGAATCACATTGTTCCTCTTTCACTCATTATTCACTTGTCTTTCTTTTATCTCCTATTCTAGAGTTCTGTGCCAGGCAAGGGCTCTACCACTAAGGTGTATTCATTCCAAAGCTTAAAAATGTCTTATCAGTAGTGTTCAGTGAGCTTATGGTCTGTACTGTTTCCTTCCTGAAGAATTTTTATTAGTGTGTACTGTTCCTCCTAGGCCTGGCAAGAAAGAACACATTATAACTGCAGTGCTGTTGGGCAGTGGTGGCACACACCTTTAATCCCAGCACTTGGGAGGCAGAGGCAGGTGGATTTCTGAGTTTGAGGCCAGCCTGGTCTACAGAGTGAGTTCCAGGATAGCCAGGGCTACACAGAGAAACCCTGTCTCAAAAAACAAAAACAAAAACAAAAACAAAACAAATCAAACAAAAAAGACTTTGTAACTGCAGTGCTAGGGTGGCTGAAAGCAGGAGGACCTTGAGCTAGAGGCCAGCCTAGGATGCATAGTACTGGAAAGGGGGGGGGGGATTCT
Source organism: Mastomys coucha (assembly GCF_008632895.1). Lineage (NCBI taxonomy): Eukaryota > Metazoa > Chordata > Mammalia > Rodentia > Muridae > Mastomys > Mastomys coucha. The sequence goes on from NW_022196911.1 coordinate 81,302,766, forward strand.
AAAAGGGAAATAAATTTATCTCCCCACAGTGTCATGGTACCCCTTAGCAGTGATATTTAGACACTACTTTTGCTCCCACAATGGCATCCCTGCATAGTTCTTTTATTTATGTTGTCCTTCAGGCCCTGAGCTGCCCTGTCCTCTCACTCTATCTATCCAGGTTACTTCCCATGTGGTCTATGAACCCATTTCCAAATAATTGTTGCCATATGTACTTATCTTCATTCTGTGTGCTGTAAGGTTTGTGATAAGAGGAATATGAGCCCCCACAGTGCCTTATCTTAGGTTGGGACACTCATCAGATCCATATTTAATAGCTGATAAATGTATATGACATACACAGATCCTGAATTTTATTAGCTTGTGACATATTAATGTTGGGTCCTCGTTTCAATACAGTCACAGTCATCTGATAATGAATTGTCAACCATTGTCTCTATTAACCTTGAGAATATAAGTCACTCAGAGTGACTCAACTCTTAAAAAGTTTTTTCCTTTATTGTATTACAAATATCCATTCATCTTTTCCTTAAGGCTCTCTCTTGTGTATGTCTAACATAGTCTGATTGTATTTTTTTTAACAGCTAAGGTATGAATCACTTCTACTATTTTTATGAAATTGGTATTTGCTAGTATGGGGAGTCAGAGATTGTTGTGCCTGAGTTTCTTATCAGCCCTAGCATACTAATTAATTCCAGGGAGTGATACAAGCCAATGTCCTTGAGAAGCAGCACTTTGTCACCCATGTCTGTTTTTGAAGTCACCATCTTCAAAATTGAAGATGCCATTCTTGTCTTTCAGGGCTGCATAGTTAGTCTGAGCTTTGATATAGTCATAGCTTCTTGGCCTAAGTATACAAACAAGGTCATGCTTAACAGTAGTAGAGAGACACTCTAAAATTGTGGGAACCTACCATAGGCTATGTCTACATTCTACTCCATTTATGTGTCTTCAGGTGGTGCTCATTGCATTGTATATATTCAAATTTTAGGACATGGAACTTTCTGGAATTCTCTACCAGACATCATTTTTCATTGAATCTGTAAATGTGGTACATATTAGGAAAAACTATCCATACTTCTCAGTACCCATCAAAAGGCAAACCAGCTGCTTTTATAGTTCTCATAGCAAGATGAAATAGTGAACTCTTGTCAGAACAGCAGCCTAAGGGTAAGCAAAAGAAACCACACTGCCTTTAGAAACAAGAGTTCTGGGGGCTGTGAAATCTGGTAAATTGCTGATGTATACATGTGAAAACCTGAATTTCGATCTGTAGCACTCATGTAAAAAGCCATGTCCAACAGCACAGATACATATTCCCAGTGTTGAGGGCTGAAACATACCTGAGAGCTCACTATCTAGCCTACCTAGCTGAGTCAGCATGTTGGGTTCAGTTCAATATCCTGTCTTAGAGAATACAGTGAAGAGCGACTAAGGAAGATGCCTGACACGGACCTATATGTGTACACATGCGTGCATGTACCTTTATGCACATGTACACAGCAGTGAAAAACAAAAATCCATCTGCAATCTCTAAAACTAGTTGCTGTGGTTACTTCTGTGACCTGTAATGTTGGTTTCTTCCAGTCCATATGAAGTTTCATAATACTTGTATCAATTTCCTTTAAATCTTATCTTGCTTGTTTGTTGTTTTCATTCATTTTTGTTCACACATTCATTTGCCTTTGTGTAGCTACTAGATGACAACTTGTAGGAAGTTGATTTCTTTTACCATGTGGGTTCTGGAGACCACTCAGGTTATCTGTACTCTGGAACAAATGCCTTCCCCCACTTAGCCATCCCACCAGTTCTTGATTTCTTTCTTAAACGAAAACCTTTCAGAAGGAGGGATGCTTCTGTCAGTGATGCTCTGGTTTCTGTTTCTTTCTGCAGGGAAGCTGAACAGCCAAGACTCTTACAATAACTTTACCAACAACAACCCTGGCAACCCCCGGCTTTCTCCCCTCCCCAGCTTGATGGTAGTGACGCCTCTTGCACAAATCAAACAGCCAATGACATTGGGGACCATCACGAAACGAACAGGGTAAGGCCTCAAGCTTGATGCTGTTTCCACAGTCACGTTGAAGGGTGGGATGGGTAGAAATTGAATGTGCTTTGTTTTCATTGTGTGTTTTTGATTATGTCCTTCATTTCCAGCCCACACGAGTCTCAATGGCAGCTGAGTTAGTACAGAGTTCAGAATGCACACAGACATGTTCACACACACACAAACATGCTCACACACAGCTGTGTACATGGATCTATAGTAAGAAACAAAGCAATGACAAGTTTTGAAAACCAGTATTGACTAATGAAAACCAGACTCCTCCACGCAGCCATGCTTTCTGCTTTGTGGCATGGTGTTGTCAGATTGTACAGTTTGATTTTCTTGGCCTTTGCCAACACACTGCCCACAACACAATGCATTTTGACAGAGTCAGATATTAAGAAAAGTTTTCTAGATGACAATTGAAGTTTATGAGATTCACCTACTCACTTGGTGTGGGTATATTACCTGCACATGTATTTACATTCTTCATCTATTGTTAGACTGGAGAACATGCTATCACACATAGCTGAAAACCAGTATTGCTCCCCGACACTCTTAAAGACCCTCTATAGCATTTTTGAATTCTTTCCGGTGTTCATTTTAGCTGTTCCCTACCTATTTGGAATATGTGGATTTGAGCCTGTAAATGAATTACAGTGTTCACTGACATACGGTATTAGATTTTCTGTAGTACGGTGATACTGACTGTCCATTTTGGACTATTGAATTTGTATTTCTGTAGCCATTTCTATAGCCAAATTATTTGTTTTCCTCAACATACAATCTCAGTATTTAATTGTGTAAGAAGTAGAACAAGCTGTATTTTAAAATTCTGTATTAAAATAATATTGAGACTATCTGTCCACTGTGTTGGCATGCTGCTAATGTAAAAGTGCTTATAGAAGTCACTTTTCTTAGAAAAACTATTGTGGTTGCAGGTACCAGATTGCACTGTCACATAGGTCCTCAACCTAGTTGACATGATGTTTATGAGTAAGGCAGGCCTGTTGACAGAAACAGGCTGAGTTTATAACGTTTTAAGGGGAATAAAAGGGAACAAAAAAAAAAAACCTGAAAACCAGCTTCCCAAATCACGGCTTATCTACTATCTTTAGACCTGGGAACCATGTAATTTAACTCGTTGTGTTCAGTAGAAGTGTAATTTTAAGTGGTGTGTTAACTTTCTTTTTTGTTAGTGTGAGAGATGTTGACTATATTGCCCCCCCCCAAACTTTGAACCTGTGTCTTCTATAGGTGTAGTTTCAAGTAAAAATGGTTCTTAGCCTTGAAAAACAATTTTAAAGTGTATTTTTGACACACTGAAGTTTTCCTGAATGTTATTTTATGTTAACACTATATAATATGTATATATATAAAATACTCCAGCACTATATAATTCTAGGTAGAATTCTATTTTTCTGGATCTCAGTGAAAGCATATTTTAAGACGTTCCTCTAATTCTACTATACATTCAGAGATAGGGACTATGTGAGAAGATGGGACTATGTGAGAATGTGAGGTTTATTTCTTGTTGTTATGAGCACAGGACATACTGTATCCACTATGAAGACTTAGCTCTCTTCTCCTATAGGCTTTTTAAGCAGCTTTGCAATTGGTGCAGATGTGTTAGACACACAAGGACAGATGTTAGCATTTAATTTTACATATTTATGTTGGGATGTACATTTTCTTTTCTCTGTATATGAAACTTCCCTGATGAGATGCCTGTGCTCTCTCACTCACTCTGCCAGCAGTGGCGGGTGTGTTAGAAGATTCTACATTTCCTTTCTTTTTAAAAACTTGTGTGGCTGGAGAGATAGCTCAGTGGTTAGGAGCACTGATTGTTTTTTTTTTGGAGGACATGAGATCATTACTCAGCATTTGCATTCCCACATCCTCAAAGCCATTTGTAACTCCAGTTGGGGTACCCAGCAACCTCTTCTGGCCCCCCGTGGGCACTGTGCTCAGGTGGTATACAAACACATTCAGGCAAACCATCCATCCCTATAAAAAGAAATAAAAAATTAAAGACCTGGGTGTGGTAGTACACACCTTTAATCCCAGCACTGAAAGGCCCAGGTAGAGGATCCCTGTGAGTTCCTAGACAGCTGGGTCTATATAGAGAGACAAATAAAAAATGTTTCTTTAAATTTATAGCCCATACATACTACGTTCATGATTGTTTTTGCCAATACCCCTGCAGTGTCAGACTGTAGGGCTCCGTGCAGTCGTACAAAGCATTCCACCACTCAGTGCAGGCCAGTCCTCTGTGCTCCTTCTTACATTCGTTTAGCACTTACTGATGAATGCATTGGGAGTCTGAGTAATTTTATGTGCCTTGAAACCAACATTAGTATATACCCCGTCACTGTGCTGCTGCTGCTGTGAAGCGACAGCTATGGCCAAGGCAACTCTCATTAAAGAAAACATTTAATTGGGGCTGCTTCATCAGTTAGTTCCTGATCACTCTAGGTAGCAAGGGTGGTGACAGACAGGCTGGCATGATGGTGCTATAGGAGTAGCTGAGAGTCTCACATCCTAATCTGCAAGGAGAGAGACACAGTGGGCTTTGCTTGGGCTTTTAAAACCTCGAGGACATCTACAGAGACACACCCACTCCAACAAGGACACACTTCTAAAATAGTTCCTGACTAGGGTCTAAGCATGGGAGTGGGAGGAATTCTCATTCAGACTACCACAAGTAGATGATGTTTGAATTTTCCAACAGGCTCAGAACTTCATCAGTTTTCTTTTAAATTGATGAAATTTTAAAGGAATTTAAAATTCCTTTCAGAATGTGCTGTCTTCAGGTATTGTTGCCAAATAATTTTAGACTTGTCTCAAAATGAACGTTTGGTTCTAATATTTTTGACGTTGTTTCCATTTCAGTAATATAGCAGAGTCTGATAACAAAAATTCTTATATCCCCAAACCTCCCAATGTTAAAAATGCTAAATTTATTATTGATATTTTTCTTGCATCAAAACATGATGTTTTTCTAATTGTTTCAGAATAAATTTCACGTTAATGACCCTTTTCCCCCGTGTCTTCCATCCTAAACTTGGAAGCATTCTGTTACATGGCTACACTGAAATCATCAAAAGAAGAATTTTAGTCATTACTTACCTTATACCTCGTTTTCTTTACACTTTATTTATTAATTATTTACTTTTCACCTCAGTTACAATCACAGATTCCCCTGTGTGGTGATTTGAATATGTTTGTTCCAGAAAGTGGTACTGTTAATAGGTATGGCCTTGTTGCAGGAAGTGTGTCACTGTGGGGGTGGGCTTTGAAGCTCCACCCAGTGCAGAAGAACCAGTCTTCTCCTAGTGACTTTCAGATGAAGATGTAGAACTTTCAGGTCCTCCAAGTGCTATGCCTGCCTGGACACTGTCATGCACCTGTCTTGATGATAATGGATTGAACCTCTGAGCCTATAACCAAGCTCCAGTTAAATGTTGTCCTTTATAAGAAAAGTTGCCATGGTCATGGTATCTTTTCATAGCAATAGAAACCTAACTAAGACACTCCTCTCCTTCCCTCCATTCCTCCTCCTCTCTTTCGCCTCAGAAAAGGGAAGGCTTCCCAGGTGTATCAGCTTGCTTTGACATATCAAGTTGCAGTAGGACTAGGTGCATCTTTTCCCATTGAGGCTAGACAAGGCAGCCCAGCATGAAGGGGGCGGGGGGGAGGATCCAAAGGCAGCCAACAGTAAGAGATAGCCCCTGTTCCTACTGTTAGAAGACCTACATGAAGACCAAACTACACAACTGTTACGTATGAGTAGAGGGCCTAGATCCATCTTATGTATGCTTTCTGGTTGGCCATTCAGTTTCTGCGGGGGGGCCCCCATGAGTCCAGGTTAGTTGATTCAGTAGGTTTTCTTATATAGTGTCCTTACTGTCTCTGGCTCCTTCCCCCCACCCCTCTCTTACACAGGAATCCTCAGGCTCTGCCTAATGTTTGGCTGTGGGTCTCTGCATCTGTTTCCATCAGTTGCTGGATGAAGCCTCTCTGACGACAGTTATGTTAGGTTCCTGTGTGCGAGTATAGCAGAATATCGTTAGTAGTGTTAGGAATGGGCTCCCTCTCATGGCATGGGTCTTAAGCTGGGCTAGCCATTGGTTGACTGTTCCCTCAAGTTCTGCTCAATCTTGTAGGCAGGGTCAAAGGTTTTGTGTTGGTATCCCAATTCCTCTATTGGAAGTCTTGCTTGGTTACAGGAGAGGTCATTTCAGGTTCCGTATCCTCTTAGCTAGGGTCATTTCAGTGGGTCACCAGCTTGGGTCCTGGGAGTTTGCATTATTCTAGGTTCTAGCTTGTCCCAGAGATGCGGCCCCCATGGGTTCCAGTGTTCTCTCTCAGTATTTTCCCCCTCCTTACTCCCCCTACTTGATCCCTCCTGTTCTTCTGCCCATCTCCCCCCACCACCCAGTCCCCTTGCTCCAACCACTCCTGATGCCTATTGTATTTTTCCTCCTCAGTACGATCCAAGTGCCTTCCCTTGGGCCCTCCTTGTTACTTATCTTCTTTAGGTCTGTGCATTGTAGCATGGTTATTTTGTACTTTATGGCTAATATCCACTTGGTACACACCATGTTTGTCTTTCTGGTTCTGGGTTAGGACTCAGGATGATCTTTCCTAGTTCCAGGTATTTGCCTGAAAGTTTTTAATGAGTGATATTTCATTTTATAAATGCACTGCATTGTCTTTATTTGTCGTTTCTTTGGTTGCAGGATATCTACTTAGTTTCCAGTTCCTGCCTCTGTATGGCTGAGGGTGCTTTCAGGGGAGTTGGTGGGCAAAGGCTTGGAGGGGTGATTGTCTTATCTACAAAGGAGGCAGAGTTTTGGGGCAGGAAATGGAGCACAGGGTACAGGTATAGTTTACAGCTGTTAAGTGTGCTTTCAGGGGAGTTCTTATTTGTTAGTTTTAATAATTACAAACAATTGCAGTCTGTAATGAGTTGGTTACTTCTGTAGCAGAGCTCTGGGTTAGCACAGGTTGCCCTTAGTTTCCTGATATTGACAGCTGGCACAGTGACTGATAGACACTTTGATTGTAGTTTATATCTGACCATTTGCAGATTACATGTTAGTTAACTGAAGACACTTGGTTCTTTTTTCCTTTTTCTTTTTCTCCTTCCTTCCTTCCTTCCTTCCTTCTTTCCTTCCTTCCTTCCTTCCTTCCTTCCTTCCTTCCTTCCTTCCTTCCTTCCTCCCTCCCTCCCTCCCTCCCTTCCTATCCATCCTTCCATCTAACTTTTGTTCACAATGTCTTGTTTATTGTCTGAGACTGGCCTTGAGCTTGGATACTGCCACCCCAGTACTTAGTTCTGATATTACAAATGGCCACCATCATCACAACTACTTTTCAATAATACTGTGTGTATCTCTGTGTTGTGGGGAGTGTTGGGTGTGCATGGGTGCTGGTGGAATCAGATGTCCTGAACTGGAGTTACAGTGTCTGACTTGGGTTCTAGGATCCAAACTGGTAGTCACATGTTCTAGCCTCCATCATAGTTACTTTCTGTGGCACTGTCTGAAGTATTTGTTTACTACACTCAGAAAGTGATCTTGTCACTTTCCTTATTCTTGTACTGCATGCCAGCCACCTATTCGTGGATAGTTTTCTGAATGTGATTTTTAATTTTTGCCTTAAAATTAAAATAATTCATTAAAATGTGAATTTTGGCTTATCAAGATTAGTGTTTGATTCATAAGAATACATTTTTTCTGTCTGGCCTTGGTGATTCAGACTTGTAATCTTAATCCCAGCAGCAGGATCTCAGGTTCAAAGCTAGCCAAGATCAGATTGGAGGAAAGCCCGGATGTCTTGCCTAGCATGTGTGAGGGAGGCCTCAGTTTAGTCCCAGCTCCACCAACGAAGAGAAGATGTGAGAATGCAGTTGCTTAGTTTGTCACAAGCTGTTTTGAAGTCAATGCCTGATACAGTTTCATCCCTTAGATGAAACTAGCTAGCGTGAACAGACGGCATTTATTTATCTTTTGAAACATTTTCCAAACTGTGACTAACCCTCATCACTGCAGCTGGCTATTTACCATTAATTATTTCTACCCCATTTTGTTTTATTTACTGGGAAATTTGTTTTTTCTCATGAAGGTAACCAATGTAATAAGCGAGCAGAGTTTTTGTTTTCCAGGTCTCTTCATTTCTAAAATGCTGATTTACCGGTGCTGTTCCTAGTGCTTTTAAAATAACTAACAAGGAATGGTTCCCACAGATGATTTAGAAAGACCACTCAGAGTTCACCTATCTGTGACTTTCAGATATTCCTGGTAATGTTATCATTGTTTTCCTGGAGCACCTGCCGTTTGTCTTGTGTTGGTATTCTGTGTGAAGGCATAAGATAGCCACAAAGTGTTAGAATTTTGTGCAGACTGCCTAGGACTCAGAGTTCAGACATCCAAGTTTGACATACAAACCTCAGCTTAACTCTTCAGGGTACAAAATAGGTCTTTACCACGCTTAACATCTGCCCTTTTATTTTTGCAAATCCATGTCCCTGAAAGCCTGTGCAGTGTTGGGGACCATCTGTCTCACTCTTCTGCACACATGAGGCCTGTATAACTACAAATGGCAGAAGACAGCTGTATTTACACCTTCCTGTTGAATACCTCGAAGCATCTCTTGGAGGAAGGACAGCCTCTGATGACAACAGCTGCTGCTTAGCTCTGATGCTGAGCTTGGATGAAGGCAAAGGAAGTGCAAGGAATTATTTGGCTTCAGAGATCACTCATCTAAACAGAGTCCATTTTCTGATGGTCTAATACAGGAGTACTGGAAAACCCCTTACATCATCATCTTGTTGTAGAGATAAATAAAGAATAAATCTTTAGCTCAGTGCAACAGCATTTTCCTTGCATGTGTAAGGCTCTGTGTTCAGTTCTGTGTACCACAAGGGAGTAAGGAAGGATGAGAGGGAGCATGGGAGGGAGGGAGGCAAGAAAGTATGGTTTTCCATTAAAGGGGAATCAGCATTGAGGATTGTCACTTGGAGGTTAGGTTTTTGTGTACATGAATAGCATTTCACAGTCATTTGTTTCAGTTGTATCAAATGAGAAAAAAATCTAAATGCTGAGTAATAATTAAGACACTTTCATTGTATCGTATTTTCTTTATGTCTAAGATGATGTATGGAAATTCTGTGGACACAGGAGGAGAATAGAAAATGCTAGGCTGAGGTTGAACAGTTTGCTGGGAACAAAGACATAAAGAGTGATAGTGAAGTTATTCCTTGCTCTTAGCTGGCTCTACCCTATTGAAGGTGACCTGAAATATGATTTATTCTTTCATAGTGATTGTCTCTGCTTCCCCCACCTTCACATGTACCCATTGCTTTGTGAGTGTCTGGAAACCTTGGGCCCTATTCTTGTAAAACAGAATGAGTATTGTGTAGCTTTGGCTTCTGGAGTTGCACTTATGTTTACTATTCATGTCCTAAGCAAGTTTTCTCACATGACAAGAATTCCAGTGTGTGGATATAGGCTCTTGATCTCATCGCCTCATGTAAACCTGACTCACTGTTGAGCCCTTCTGAGCCACACTTAGTAAACAGGTGTGTGTTTGTCACATACACTGAAGCATTTAATAGCATTTATTTATACATCTCAATCTGATATTTGTAAGACAGGCTTATCATTAATTCTTGTTGTCACTGTAAATGACATTTTTCATCTAGTAAATGAAAAAGTCCATTCCTTATATTCAGTTCAACTCAGTTTACTTGATTGTTGCATCTGAGCTTGAAACCTTACAGGCCAAGTTCAGAGAAGTAATAATGGAAGAGTTGACAAAAGTCCCCTGTGTACCATAGCTCATGGAAATTTGCCACCTTCTGTCTTTGTTTTCTGTAGCCATTAGTTTGTTTAATTAAACAAAGCTCTGTGTTTGATTCCAGATATAAAATGATAGTATGCATTCACTTGAGGGTGTGTGCTTTGTCTACATGTGTAATGTATTTACCATAGTTTCAGTTTCTAGTTTTTGCACCAAATAGGTAGAGTACTTAAACCATATGATAGTTTATTGCATTTTGCTATAAATCTGGGGATTTCTTATTTGAAAGAAGTCTACTATATACCATATTGAAAGTCAGCAGGCATAGCGGTCGACAGGAGTTTGACATTATTCATGCTATGCTAGGCTCTCTTCTGTTGCATATGGAAGAACTTCAACATTATCTATCTTTTTCTAATGAAAATCTTTTACATCTTGAGTTTGTAATTTAAATTGGCATGCCAAATATGTCTCAAATTAGTCAGCTGTCTGTTTCGGCTTCAGTCTGTCCTAAGATCTGCAGACTTAAAGCCACCAGTGTCATAGACCTGTCTGCAATTAAAGTTCGATTAACGAACAAATTAAATGTTGGGCTAATTTGCAGGACTGGGAGAGCAAATATTTGGTCCCATCATTTGCTTAAGAGAAGATACACAGAGGCAGTAGATGCTTTAAGAATCATGTCACTGAAGTGTCGTACATATAATGTTTAAAGCCTTTTCCCTTCTGTTTACCTTTCATCCCTATGTGATGGTCATCACATCATTGTGGTCCCTGCTTTTTCAGTTGATTACAGAACTTGATCAACTAAAGAATAGCATGATGGACTATGTGTATAGATTCATCTTGTAAATTCTAGTTGCTGCTTTAGCTCTGGAGAGAGACAGACAGGCTTGGGTATGCTGGTAGTACACTGTGTAGTCCCAGAACTCAGGAAGCTGAGGCAGAACAATCACAAACTTGAAACCAGCCTAGGAAACATAGAAAGCCACTCTAAAGGACTCCACTAGAGCCTGTTGATTATTGATGAAATCTTAATAGTTACCTTTTACCACTGGAACCAGATTATAGAGGTATGTTCAAATTAGATTCCTTAGAACTAGAGTTACAGGCAGCTGTGAGGCACTGTGAGTGCTGCGAATTGAACCCAAGTTCCCAGGGAAAACAGTAGTTCTCTAACCACTGAGCAACCCCTCCAGCCTCTCTTTAAAGTACTGCTCATTAGCATTTTGCGAGATTCTCGGTGAATTCCCTTAGAATTAGTAAGTAATTTTATATCAGTCTCTAAAGGATTATAATTCTCTAATAACCACTGCTGGGTTTTTCGTTCATTGAATAGTTATTTTTCCTTTATATTTGTCAATTGGAATTCAGACCCACCAGAACATATGTATGACATGAAGCCTGTTTTCTGTGATGGGATTGTTAAGGCTGGAAAAGCTGATAGTGAGTGACTTCACATTCTCCAGAGCCCTCTCTAGCCTCTGAGCTGACTCCTGACTTTATTCCACCCAACACTCCCACTAGTTCAATCTGTGTTCTCCTACTTTCCTGCACTCCAGTGGAAACCACAGCTGTGCCTTTCAGAGACTGGTGGTGTGTGAGGAGATGGGAGATTAAGACAGCTGCGTCATGGGTCCGGACTTTGTGACTTCATTTTTTTCACTCTTAAGCAGCAAAAGAGCAGCTGGCACTACCCTTAGTCCGCAGTGATGTGAGTCTCTGTGCTTGTAGAGTCAGGAGATCTTTCACATGTGTGTGGCAGAGGTCCAGTTTGACAGACTGGGCAAGGAGTGGGCAAATGTTAGTCAGATGCATGCCAGGTCTACATGCCAGACTAGGTCCTCACCCAGTCCCCAGCCCAGCATCATCCTTTCTGGGGAGCTGTTGGCCAGGACATCTTTCAACTAAAGTAGCCAGGCCACACTGAGTCGTGGTCTGGTTGTCTGGAAAGGGCCGTGCCACTGCCTGGTGGGCGAGTGTATGACTGGAGACATTAAGAACATGCTGTAACTTCCCAGGAAGAAATAAGGGGGTCGGTTGGTGTGCATGCTTTGAAGTTTACTCATCACTTTTTGGGTGAAGTATGTTTCTGTTTTGTAAATCAGGAAACTTAAAACTCCAAATGTTAGGAACAGATAGATTTTGTTCCATTTTTGTTTGTTGTTGTTGTTTTTGTTTTTGTTTGTTCTTTTTTTTTTGTTTGATGTTTGGAGAAGTCTTGAGGTACAGATGAATGAGTAGACAATTTCAAAACAAAGTTTCAAGTTCTTTACTTTGCAATATATCTGTGAATATTCAAGAATTCAGTGTGCCTGTCAATATTCAGATCAGCAGTATGTTGATAGTTACAGTGATGTTGTTCTGTGGGTCACTGAGGAAACCGATGGAAGGCTACACTGTTTATCTTCCTGCTTCAGGAGACAGTAATTAAATCTTTCTCTGTTTGGTTTTTTGGATTTTTGTTGTTGTTGTTGTTTTCTGTGTAACTCTGTAGAGGAGGCCTCCCAGAGTTCCCCTTGCCTCTGCCTCTTGAGTGCTGGGATTAAAAGGACCAGGTGTGTGTAACTAAACCTTTAAGTCTTGCCAGAGTGTGGGCAGGTTAGTGTGCCCCTCCCACTCCCTCTCCCCTCTCTCCCCCTACCTTTCTCTTATTGTCAGGTTCACTCTCCTGTCTCTCTTTCCCATGTCTTTCTCTGCCCGTGTGTCTCAGTCTATCTTTGTATCTATTGCATTTTGAATCCCAGAATCATGCTCAGTGTTATGAGAACATTTTGCTCAACCTTTAATTTGTTCTGGAATGTATTCTGTTTGTTTGGAAATTAATGCTAATTAGCAGGATTATGTTTCTCCTTAATGTTCCAGTCTCTAGTTTTGAAAAAGGAAATAACCATGGCTTACAAATATGTGTTCCCCTTCGATTTCTTGTGTCTTCCAATTGTCAGATGCCATAGGAAAATTTTTTATGAATATAATTAAATCACCAAGTCCTATAGCATGTCTTAAGTAACTGAAACTTTAAAGCAGAAATACACGTATCATTGAATTTTGACTTCGTACCCCAAACATGTTATCTACCATAGCCACTTACGGGAGCTGTACTCTTGGGCTAATTTTCTGGAATGTGACACGAATTTGAAATCATTCCATCGCTTTTGCTAGTGATCCACAGAATAACAAGAAGTTCAGCTCAGTGCTGATCAGCAGCTTGAAAACTGTGTGGCTGAGAGACAGCAGCTGGGGCACATTGTCATGTCACAGTGCAGTTGTCTTCAGCTGACACTGGATACTTTGTGTGGCATGTAGTACATGTACTTTCTCCCTCTGATTATCCCTCTGATTAATGTGTACTTTGTGTCTTAAGTGCTTCAGACATGAACTTTATTTTAAGTTAGAAGTACTACAGGGTTGCTCAAGAAAAGGGGGAGAAATAGAAAAAAATCAAGTCTACATTTGTATGAAAACTAAGGGCCTTATTTCTATACCTCATATATTTATGTTTGGTTCTATCACAGTATATGTGGCAGAATTGGAAATGATTATTAATTTGCGTTATTTTATCTTACTCTGTAGCAGTACGGTATGCATGTATTTACTAATGCTGAATGAGTTTTCCTCTAATTTTTTGTGCGTTTTCCCCCCTTTTCCACCAAGGCCTTATCTCTTTGGAGCAGGGTGTTTTTCCATAAAAGCCCCATGGTGAGTTCCTGTTCAGCCCCGCATGCCTAATTCCTTTGCTGTACTCTCACACAATAACTGTTTTATAGTTTGTTTTCAGTTGCATGATCTCATCACAGATAGATGCACTAAGGTATCAGACAAATAGGCATGAATGTCAATATTTAAACCTTTTAAAAGCAGTTTCTTTGGTCTTACTTGAATCAAAACAAAAATTAGTTTTGTTTTTCTTTGAAAGAAGGCAGAAGAATTCTCTTACCATGTTGGTGAATAAAACAGCATGTCTAGCCCCAGGTCGAGAACCTTTAGTAGGAAGTTCCTTACGTAACCCGGTTGATACTAGAGTAAGAAGTTTGTTTTCAAATGCAAATGTATCGAGGGCAAAGTTGTGGAGTATTTTATTTGCTCACAAAGACTGTTGAACTCTTTGAATAGATTAGGTATTTAAGAAGCTACAAGGTGCTAGGTGGAGGTAGTGCACGCCTTTCATCCCAGCACTTAGGAGGCAGAGGCAGGCAGATTTCTGAGTTTGAGGCCAGCCTGGTCTACAGAGTGAGTTCCAGGACAGCCAGGGCTACACAGAGAAACCCTGTCTCAGGAAAAACCAAAAAAAAAAAAAAAAGAGGAAGAAGAAGAAGAAGAAGAAGTTGCAAGGTAAAGGAAAGTATATATTGATACAGACTTTTCCATGCCATTCTATTGTCAGCATAAGGCATGATAACTCTAGAAAAGACAGAATGTATGTCATAGTTTCTTTTGAAAATACCAGTTAGGATGGGTTAAACATCTGATATCAAGTGCTTTACTCATTACCAGTCTGGGTTCTAGAATAGAGCTGTCTTGCCAGTACATATCAGTTTATACATTTATGAGCACTGTGATCTCAGAGACCTAGAACTTTGGTTCCTGTGTTCCTTATATATGTAATGACATTTAATATATAAATGCATTGCTATCCATTATGACAGTGTTTAGTAGCCACTCACTAGATGGTAACTCCTGAGGACTGACTCTTCAGTGCTTGGGGTGGACACTGTCTGAAAAGACGCCCCTCTAGACGTTATGTAGTCCTGCCTAGCTAGAACTCCTATATAAACCAGAGTTCTCCTGCCTCAGCTTCCTGAGTGCTGCGATCAGAGGAGTGTGCCAGCATGCCCACCTATCTTTATTTTTTAAGGACATATGAGGCAAAAGGAAGTTTTTAGAAATGTAAGGTATGTGAACGTTTGTCTGGTCCTCTTTACTGTGCCCTGTTACATGTTGAACAGTGTTTTATCTCGGCACGTGCTACATGCAGTGATTGCAGCACCCAGGAGGAGGCTCAAGAGTAAGACAGCAAGTTCAAGTCCGGCTTGAGGTGTGTAGTAAGATTCTGTTTCCACAACCAACCAGTCTTTTACGGTTGACTGTTTTTTCACAGAGTACATTCAGTGTTCCTGTGCTCTGGGAATGGAAGCTTTCATGATCACTGTAGGGCTAGTTAAAAGAAAATGAATCGCCATCAAATATTCACCTTTATAGTTCAGCATCATAATTGGAAGAGCGTCAACAACTGTTCTTAACAAATTCAGAGTATTCAGAGACAAATCCTCTGAAAGTTGATCTTGCTTTTGATAAACCAGATTTCTTCTCAAAACTAGTAAGATACATGGATTTTGTTGGCTCGGAGTGAATAGGACATTTTAAATGCCACATCCAAAATATTATTAAATGTCTTTGTGTAGTAAATGTGGAATTAAATTCCACTGGAGTAAATTCCATTCCTCAGTCTGAGTACAAAGCAGAGCTTTAGCATGTTAATAAAGATTGAAGCTTCGACATGAACTAAAGATGGAGTAACAAATGCATGTTAAATAAGAAAAGTCCCATTCCCCCACCAGCTTATGTGTTCCTCACATTTAAGCAAAAGCACTTGTCAACCAGAAATGATTTGAGGTTGAAACAAGATTAAAAGAGCCAGATTAAAGAAGGGGATCTATGAAATACGGTCGACTTTTAAATCACTGCCTGTCCTTCAGAGGACTGCTTTGTGGTTTGTTTGATGCCATCGTTAGCTCACAAGAAACTCGTTTTTAGTCACTTACACTAGACTGAAAGGTCTTCCTTTTAAATATGTTACATTACCAGGGTGCATGTTTTTTCCATTAAGATCTTAATGAAACCTCAAATTAAGGCAGCAAAATGAATATAGATTTGACAACTTCTTCCATGTTGTTTATGAGAGCTGCTTTGTTTCCGCAGTGCTTGCTGTTTTTCCATGATACTTAACATTCAACTAGAGAATGTTTTTATTTACTGGTCTAAAACAAAACATTATGCTAAATAAGTATGTTTATAGTACTTTCAGTTGTAAGGCAATGCATATATGTTGGATGAACATGAAATCTTTACAGCTTCTTTTAAAATGTAAATTTCTTACAATTTTCAAAAATTAGTTTTGGGTTACAACATTTGTACCTAGTTAAGGTTTTTGCTTTTGATATACCACAGTTTGCACTAATTCTTTATTCTAGAGTAAAGAATCTTTCAAAGTCTTTAAATAAATGCAGTTTCAGAGGAGTCCATTTTAAAATAGCATTTTCCCCTTTGATATCACAGCAGGCTTGTAATTAAATGGTGTAGGCCACCTTTGACACTAGCTGTCAACCTAGGAGTTTCCAGTACTTTCTATGTTTATGTAGAATATTTGATTTTTGAATGACCATAGAAATTTTTTTTGAGACAAAATCCATCCCATACTATATACCCTATGCTGGCCTAGAAATTACTATTTAGCCCAGGCTGGCCTAAATGTTTTTGAAAGCCCTCCTGCCTCAGCTTGTTGGGACATTTAAAATGGAATTTTAATTTTCATGTTAACAATATTGTGTTATTGTGTATGTAGTGCTAGTTCTTAGCTTCTGTTTCTAAAGTGCTTTTCAAAGCTTGTATGTATATGTAGCAGACAGTCATGGTTATGTCTCAGGAAATCACCATTATTTATGAATGGCTTGTGTAGTACTTATGAAGAAGAATTTAAAGAAGTAAAATTTATATATAGAATTGTAGTCAGTTTTTGTTTTGTTTTAGTAACCATTCTCTGAGAGTGCTTGGCTGAACTGTAACCCTGTTCTTTGACAAGGTGGTGTTTGTAAGAGAGATCTCTTATTCCCTGCTACATTTTCATTTCTCTTATACCTCTAGGAATAATTATGATTTCATAACATAAATAGATTTGGGTGGATTATTAATATGTAATAGTTCTAATTGCCTCTCAAGTCTAATTTGAGGGGAAAAATTAGAGAAAATTTCTAAATTCCTTTGAAAAGATTTATCACATAGAAACTAATAAGGCTCACAAACAAAACCAATTTTCAGTTCTTTTCGTATCTGTTGAAGCTCTTTTTTTTTTTTTTTTTTTTTTTTTTTTTTTTTTTTTTTTTTTTTTTTTTGGAGACAGGGTTTCTCTGTTTAGCCCTGGCTGTCCTGGAACTCACTCTCTAGACCAGGCTGGCCTTGAATTCAGAAATCCGCCTGCCTCTCCCTCCCAAGTGCTGGGATTAAAGGCGTGCGCCATCACCAGGCCCGACTTTGTTGAAGTTCTTAATGTCTGTTACCATCCGAACTCAAATACTGACAGTTCACTTTTGTCTTTGAAAATAAGAGAAATGCGACTGTCTCAACTCCTGCCATGATGTTCCCTCCCTCAGTACCTAGGACTTCCTTGCAGCTGGGTGTGCCACCCTTCTGCAGCCTCAGGTGGCTCCCTGTGGCACATGGCACAGCTGTCCAGGTGAAAATCATTGCCCTTTAGTTAGTATAAAGCAGGTGTCTCTAGAAGTGAGGCTTTTGTTTCTGTTTCTCTTGTGTGCAGTCGATTGTAAAGCAGACAAGAGAAATTCAGTCTCATCTGGATAGTGATGAAGGATCTCAGATTTCAGGTATTTGGGAAATGGTGAGATATTAGTGAGCTGGTAGTGAGACTGGTTCCCATCCTTAACCCCTTTCTCAGAGGATGTGACAGAATTTAATCCTGCTTTTTACTTACCATGTGTTTATTTTGCTTTGTGCTTATGTTCTGTTTTTCTCTTGGATTTCTTAGGAAGGGCTTGTTGCATGTGAAATTTTATGACTATTATTTTGTCATGATTGGCAAATGTTGTGTTCATTTTACTTTTCTTTCATGTTTTGCTGAAAAGTTCATCTAAACACTCGAGATAGTAAAGAGACAAGAGATATCAGTAGGGTGGCGTCTGAGAGACTGTCAGTATGCTGTGTTCTCCCATATGTCTCTATAAACTGTCAGCATGCAAGCTGTGTTCTAGTCTATGTCTCTTTAAACTCATAAAGGAATCCATATAGTCAATCCAGTTAAATTTCTGTGCAACGATTAAAATGGAAGTAGTATTTGATATCATTGTTTAAATATAATAAGTGTATAAGGTTAAATAAATTAAGGGAAGTCCATTATATACACACACAAGAGTCCAGTGTTTTCTGACGGGACTTGTTGATACCCCTCACTGAGAAGAAAGGTGTTGAGAGCAAACAAGAAATGAGGTTCCTGCTACAGACTGCTGTGTGAGTCAGGCTAGCAGTCAGTACTGCTGCTCGGTTTACAGCGCAGAGCCTGATTGTCCTGTTACTGACATAAGGTCTTTCTGTGTTTTATTCTCTGTCAACAGAAGGTTATTTATTTTTTATTTTTTTGTGATAGAAATGCTCTAGGTTGTTATAGAGAGGTCCCTGTGCACCCTGTTGCTGAAGGGCTATTTTACTCCTGAAGGCATGTTTGCACATAGTTTTTTAAAATTAAGATTAGGAACAAACAAAGCCAGAGTTAGAATTTCTAACTTTTGAGTAGATCACATCAGAAATGTTTTCCAAGTAGCAATCTTTTTTATTACATTATCTTTTTATTTCTCTAGAAGATTTATACATGCACATATTTTATGTTTCTGTTTTGCATAAATGACAAAACCATGCCAGATGTAGAATGATGGTGGAAATAACTTGGTAGGAAGGAATGAGCTCCCTCCAGTATGCTTTCCTCCATGTGCAACACTGCAGTGTGTGATGAGTGCAGAAAAAAGATCTTTATTCAACTTGACATCTTAAGTCATGAGATTGTGTGGTGCCTTATCAATGGATAAAGGATAAATAGTGAAATATGTGAATAAAGTTATAGTTTTTTCATAAATTCGACATAGTTTTTACCATAAAATACCCTTTCTTGTAGCACATTTGAGTTTGTATAAAATGGCTTTCCAAATGGAATGATATGAAGCCTATGGGAGTGTATTAAAATTTTGCTGTTGCCCGGCTTTGTGGAATGTAAGATGATAAATGTATAGAATGTTCTAAAGAATACATTGATGCCCAATAATTTTTCCATTTCTCATGATTCTGTTAGAAAGCTGGTCTTTCTATTTTTGAGTCTGTTTAGGGCTGGAGAGATGGCTCAGTAGTTAAGACCACAGACTATCCTTCCAGAGGTCCTGAGTTTAATTCCCAGCAACCACATGGTGACTCACAACCATCTGTAATGGGATTTGATGCCCTCTTCTGACATGTCAGAAGACAGTGATAGTATACTTAGTATATTTATATACATAAAATAAATAAATCTTTTTTTTAAAAGGTACTTTAGAAGAACTACAATAACTATTCTCAAGAAAAGGCATAGCTACTTGATATTACTGCAGGGTTAAATAACACTGTCCACAGCAAAATATCATCCAATGATTTGCAAATTTGAACTTGTTTCTGGGAGGCTTGCTTGTCCACTGTAGCTTTGATTTACCAGTGCCTGATGCTGTAGCCCCTCAACTGCAGACACTCTGCTAAGAAGCTCTTTAGTGGAGGCTGGGGATTTAGTACAAGCAAGAGGACCAGAATTTAGATTCCCAGCACCCATATAAAAAGCAAAACATGGTTTCAAATATCTGTAATTCCAGCACGGGGATGGGGGTAGAGTGGGCGGTGAGGCAAATATGTGCATCTCTGCATTTTGCTAGTCCATTGTTCAGTTGGTAGGCTTTAGGCTCAGTGAGAGAACTGTCTCGATAACAGCAGCAGCAGCAGCAGCAGCAGCAGCATTGTAGGGAGCAATAGAGAAAGACTCCTGATGTTGACTTCTAGTGTCCACACTTGGAGGTACAAATGAACATACATCTTTATACACACTAATAAAAATAAATTAAAAATTCTGATTGGTTTTTCTCTTCTCTTCTCGATAGCCCTTGAAGCCCCTAAGGGCTACTACACTGGCCAGGGCATGTCACAGATGGAAGTCACAGGAGCTTGTCAATTCAGTGTTAGTAAGTCAGTGGTGATGGGATAAGAAGTGTTGTAAGGCAGGCATACTATAAGGTAATTCACAAGGAGAAGTGCAGCCAGAAGATTGGTGATCCAGATATCAGAGGAGGGCACATGGGCACATATGTGATTGCCTGTCTGGTGGGTCACACTAGCAGAACAGCTATGTAGAAGAGAAAGTGTAGGACCATACCCATGATGTCTCAGAAATTGTTCTTTAAAGATGGATGCAATGTCTTTTCTTCTCTGTGAGTCTGACCACGATTGATATTTACATTTTCTCTGATTATTGTGGAAACAATGTGTTCAGTGGGTATTAATAGTGGGTGAAAGAAGTGGACTTAGATCTAAAGTCCCACAGTCTTTACATATTAAAAGTTCAATCAATTTAAAATGTCCAATATCTTT
>NW_022196911.1:81323842-81367478 GCF_008632895.1 Mastomys coucha
CCTGATAAGAGTCTTTAATCTTCCCTCTGAAATTTCACAAGCCAGGCCTCCATCTCTGCACTGTTCTCCACATGGTCTTCCAAGCTCCTACAGAACATCCCATAGAGTTCTTAACAACCAGTGGTTCTTCTAGCTCAAAGTTCTAAAGTCCTTCCACAGTCCTCCCCAAAAGATGGTCAGGTTGTCACAGGAATACCCCAGTATGCTGGTACCAATTTGTCTTAGTCAGGGTTTCTATTCCTGCACAAACATCATGACCAAGAAGCAAGTTGGGGAGGAAAGGGTTTATTTAGCTTACTTCCACATTGCTGTTGATCACCAGAGGAAGTCAGGACTGGAACTCAAGCAGGAGCTGATGCAGAGGCCATGGAGGGATGTAGTGTATAAAACAGTACAGTGTGAACCACCATGGATATGGTTCAAAATGGAAGGCCAGCTGGGTCAATCAGGACAGCATCTGTTCCAGTGTGGACACACATACACACACACACACACACACACACACACACACACACACACACACACATACATATCAGTGCAGCATCTGTTCCAGTGTGAACATACACATACACACACACATGCACAAGTGTCCACACTGAGACTTAGGCGTGCTGGAGAGCAAGCATCTCAGGTGTTGCGGGGACCGGGATTACTAAAACATTATCTGTTAACTGTAGGTGGAATATGTATATATAGAGTTCTTCAACTTGGGAGCTCCACCCCAGGGAGCCTGGCTTGCTTTGTCTAACATAGTAGGTTCATAACATAGTATTGGCAGTGTGGAACATTTCATTGCAGGTTTCTTTTTGACTCCAGAAACCAACCTTCTCCTTCCAACATAGCTTGTAAAACGTAAGAAGAGGGAGAAAGTCAACAGAAGGTGGCAGGCATGCTGGCTCACAGTAGGACCCACTGTAGAGCCGAGCCTCAGAAAACTACCTTCATTGTATCAATCCAGGCCTGCCCTCTTGCCAGTGAGGTTGTTTTCTGTGCTAGGAATTAGAGAGACAATCTATGGAAGGTACTTGTATAATTTCTCTTTAGCTCATTTAAACTTCTCATTTAATAATCCACCAGAAAACAGAAATTCAAGATTTGACGGAAGATGAAAGCTTGAAGGTAGACCACCAAGGATGTAAGAACAAAGAGGAGAGCAGGTTCTTATGGGAGGCACCTGACAACCTCAGTTAGCATGTCCGCCATAGCAAGGAGAGAACAGACTTGCATTTGATAAGCTTTGAGTATTTAGCTCTGTTTTAGTCTTTTCAGTGAACAAAATAGGAAAATCAGGAATCCAGGAAGAAAAGAAATGACAGCCAGGAATGTGGCAGACTCATTGCAGGAGGTCACTGCATTAGAACTTGTAGCGTGCTGACACTGTAGCTGTGGAGCGTCAGGCACCCCTAAGTCTTCATATCGAGTCATTGCCATTTCATGCATGCTGTCTCTATGTGCTCTGTGAGTAGTCTCTTGTCTTGATGTCAAAATGAACTTTTCACGCTGGAGGTGTGTCTGCCCCCTTTTTTACTCTATCTTGAAATGTTAGCCAACTGTAAGGATTGACTGTAATTCAAAAATGAGTACCTAGTGTAAAAGAACTTTATTTTGTTGACACACAGTCTTACTTTGGTGCCTAGGCTAGCCCTGGAACCCAGGCATGTAAAAAGTATCCCTCCTGCCTGGGCTCTCTTGTAGCCAAGACCACAGGCATGTGCCAGCTTTCCCAGCTCTCTTAGCAAGACTTTTGATGTCATTTAAATTTTATCTCCTGATGTTGTCTCATGCCACTGGCCATCCATTCTTTGAGGGGATGTGCATGGTTGTGCCTTAGAACTAAATTTTTAGGAAAATCTTTCATGATTTGCAAGACTGAGGATTCACATGGTAATTTCTAAATGTCCTTTTACTTTTTTAGCAAAGTTAAACCACCTCCACAAATTTCTCCAAGCAAATCGATGGGTGGCGAGTTTTGTGTGGCTGCAGTGTTTGGGACCTCCAGGTCGTGGTTTGCAAACAACGCTGGTCTGAAACGAGAAAAAGGTATGTCATTTGCTGATGCTCAGATTTGCCATGCAGTGTTTTACCACAGAGGACACAGTACTGGGAGCTCCTCTAGAATAAATTTTTTTTTTAGAATAATTTTATATCTAATAGCCTGGTGGTTTTTTACTAAGATAAAAACTAATAAAATAAATAAATACTAGTGGCCTTCACTAGTCAAGTTTCTCAAAGAATTAAAACTATTTTCTCACACAAATGGGAATTAAATTTGCCATCAACTGATATTTTCATTTATTTTCAGAACAAAGTCTTTCTGTGTACCTTGTTTTTAAAATCAACCTGTAGTCACCAAGGCTTGAAGTTCATCCTCTGCCTTTCCAATGCTGGCATTTAAATTTGTGCACCACCACACCTAGGTGCATTGACTGATTTTGCCTTTCACTTACTTATTTCTAATTATATTCACATATTGATCTCAGGGCTGACAATGCTGTGCCCACTCTCTTTCTTCCACCTCTCACACTGTTGCCTCTGATCTCGGCAGGAGAAAGTTGCTGTAACCTCTGCTTTATAGGGAGACTTGGGATCTACCAGTCTCACTAATGTTAGCTAATTTAGCCGCATGGGAGTCTGTGTGAGGCTGTGTGTGTGAATGCATTTGCCTGCGGACCCTGGAGTCAGGGCTTATGAGCTGCAGGTTGTTTGTTCTGGGGACTGAGTTCAGTCTCTGCAAGTTAAGCAAGTGCTCTCCACTGCTGAGCCATGCCAAACTTAAAAACAAAACAAAAACAGTAATATTGGTAAAAGTAAACAAAAGAACTTCCCCCAAGCACCAAAATAAAGACTGTTACTGAGAGAAGTGTCAATGTCTGTGGTTATCATTGGTCTTCTAAGTTATTGGTATTACTATGTTTATATTTATTTATTTATCAGTTTTAAATTTTTAAGAAGTATTTCTCTCTAATTTTAAGTGTATGACTATTTTACCTGCATATACATATGTACACCAAGTATATAACTGGTATCCATGGAAGTTAGAAGAGGGCTTTGGATCTCTTAGGCATTAGTGAGCTACCATGTGGCGCTGGGAATTGAACTTGAGGCCTTTGCAAGAGGAGTGCATGCTCTTAATCACTGAGCCAATTCTTCAGCCCAAATTTCTATGTTTTTAATCCCTGCTTTTATCACTAGAATCAATACCTAGAATGTGTAACTGTTCTTTCAGCATGTGATTCTTTGTCATGTGTGTGTGTGTGTGTGTGTGTGTGTGTGACACATACATACATACATACATACATGGAGAGAGAGTTTATTTCCAGTTTTAGAGCTTGAGACTAGGATCTGTGGTCTCTGTATAGAAGAGAATGTCTCCATTTGTACACCAAGTATATAGTTTTTTATGTTAGAATTTTCCCCTGCTTACTTTATTGTGATTCAATTAGGTCAGGCACTGGCTTTCCCCAGATGTTCCACAGTTGGTTTTGTTCTTGGCAAAAGTGGCTCTTCTCTGGCTCCCTGTTGGCAGTCAGACCTTAGGCTCTTCCCTTGCTATCACCTTTCATGACCACTCCCTTGTAATCCAACCTTAGCACTGCTAGTCCCTTCCCATGGGAAGGCTTGGGGAGCGGGCACGCCTCCCATTTTCTTATCCAATCTTTATTTTTTTGTTACTGCCTTTGGTTTGATGATGCTATCGGAAGGACTTTTTGTTATTCATTAAAACCTTCTGCAAAGCTCAATTTCAAATGCTTCTCCGGGCTGTCCTAATTACCTCTTTAGCTTGCCACTCTTTTATGTCCCCCTGGCTGGTCATTGGGTATTTTCGCCAATCAGCTGTAATTGATTCGTCTGACACAGAGATAAGGTGACCCACACAGGTTTCATAAGACAGTATCCTTGGTTTCCTGTAAAACGTGAGATTTAGCACGGAGCCTGCTCGGGCATCGAGTACATGTGTATTTCTTATAAAGTCATTTGATTACATACCCAGCACTGATTTCTCTGAGGATGGCTGGCCTTCTTTTACTACAGGAGCCTGTAATTTCATTGAGAAATGGATGAGGAACTATTCAAGAAGGGAACTTTACTTTTTTTTTTTTTCATGTTGTTCCCTGTTTATGGAGAATTTCCATTTGTTTCTTGCCCACTTGTTTTTAGTTGTATTTCAACTGATGACTTTCCACAGACAAATAATGTGTTTTTCTGTTGTTTCCTTGTTTGTTTTGATCTAGATGTTTTCGGTGTATGCTGACTGTGCGTTTGTGCGTGTGTGTGTGTGTGTGTGTGTGTGTGTATGTGTATGTGTGTGTGTGTGTGTATGTGTATGTGTGTGTATAGATGCCAGAGTGCCTAGCTCTGTTTTTCTCTGCTTTCTTCCCCTTTTTAGTGCTGGGATTACAGACTTGTGTTTGACTGTCTGTTAGTGGCTTGTTTTTTGTTTTGAGTGGGGGATGTTTGTTTGTTTGTTTGTTGTGTTTGGAGGATTTGAATTCATGCTCCAGTGTTGGCATAGTAAGCATTCTTAGCTCCCCAGCATCCAAACTTAACTCTACCCAGAAAACATGGTTGAACTTTTCAGAATACTTAGTTCCACACATACCTTTCCTGCAGGTCAGCTCATTATTTAAGCCAGGGTAATTAAATTTTGTTGGCTACATTATTCATTTTCAGGTAGTCCTTTCATGTCCTACTCAATGTCTTATATTTTTCATAATATGTGGCAAAATCCATAGTATAGAAATAGAAAATTTTGCAATGTAGTGTTTATCTATACTACAATTTTGAACATTATGGCATAATTGTTGAAACCAATTGATGTATATCCCATAACATTGGTGGCATGCTCACTGGCATCTGCTTATGCACAGATGTGCTGATGCAATGGCATAAAGCTCTCCCCTTTCTCTTTCATACTTCCATGTCAGATAGCAGGGTCAGTAAAGTAGAAGTCCTACTGTGACCTTTCTCTGCCATCTTTCCATGTCTCATTCTGATTCTCTGTTTGCAGATCAGTCCAAACAAGTTGTAGTTGAATCTCTTTACATCATCAGCTGCTATGGGACCTTAGTGGAACACATGATTGAGCCCCGGCCGATCAGTACTGCTCCCAAGATAAGTGACGACACACCACTGGAGATAATGACGTCACCCCGTGCCAGCTGGACACTTGTTAGGTAGTTCTGCATTCCACCTCCCCCAACCCCTGTTGCAAAAAGATGAAGAATGTGCCCTTTGTGAAATCTCAATGTAAATACCTGGCTCACATTCCTCCATACGAATATGTTTTATTGAACTTGATTCAGATGTTGGCTCTTGAATCTTGTGCAAATGGGAGTATACACTATTGCCTAGCTTTTGTAACCTGGGAAGCCTTTAGTCCATTTTATTTCCATTGGATAGGGTCTACATGCAGTGAAAGGTAAGCACTTCGAGTCCTGTGTGCACCCTTTGAATCACTTTTTGTTGTCAGGTAAAGAAATCCTGCACCATTGCTTTTCATTTCCCCTTGAGTTGTAGCCAAACACAGCTTACTCTGTATTGTCCACCTTTGCCTGCTCTGGCCACTAAATGATGGAATCATGTGCTATGTTATCTTTCGTGTCTGATTTCCTTCAACATATTTTGAAGATCCATATTAATACAGTGTGTTATGTGGTGTACCACATTTTGTTTGCCCATTCATTAGCTGGATGACTTTTCCACTCTGTAGCTGTCACTAATATTGTTGTTGCAAATATTCACACGCACAGTTGTGCATGATGATATTTTGCACTGTCTCTGGGATGTAATCAGAAAGTATCTCTCTTCGAGCTTTCTGTATTTGTGGTTGTGAGCCTCACCTTTACTCTCTAGCCCATTTGAACTTTTTATTGTCTCTCTGTGTATCCGTTTCTTGGTTTTGTATTTCCCTTATTGTAGTGCCACATGCTCCTGGTAAATTATACCATTGAGGGAAATCTAAACTAATACAAAGAGATCCTAAGGTCTCCTTTAAGTGATAATCTAGGATCCAATGGCTAGAAATGTTTAAGAATTATTTTAATGCATCCAATTTGTAGAATTTTTATAAGCTAGCAGAAAGAGGAAGAAATGAAACCTAGAATAAAACCCACTTAATATAATGAATTGTGCAAGGGAGGAAAAAAAAACTAATCACCCAACATGTATAAAAGGAAACAGATAAAAATGGATATGAAACGACCCCTCTCCTTTTGACATTTTAAAATAGTCTATTGATTTCTGGAGGCTCCAGCATTCTTTACTAGCACTCACTATGCTGGACTGATCTGGTCCATATCTGATTTATTGAGCTTATTCAAAATTGGACAGATGTGATTAAATTTTGGCAGTCTCACTGTTGAACTAGCTAATTAGATCCAAAGGAAGTTGTCGGTTTACACAGCTCTTTTCCTCTTCCCATCACTTTTAGCTACTTTGTTTCATGTTGACGATGTCTGACATTGGTCAAAAATGAAATAAGATGGCCTCCATATAGTTGGCATTTGGGTACTGATTTTTTTTTTTCTCTGTCTGTCTTACCAAGCTGATTGCTCTCTATTTCACTGAGGATCTACATTGTCTGTGCGGCACATTGCCACATCTTTAGTGTATAAAGTTTTCCTGGTTTTTTGTGTCAAATTAAAGAATACTGGTTTCAATGATTACACATTGAGTTTTGCGAGTCTCTGTCAGGCTCTGTGGCTAATTTACATCCCATCTCTGAAGCTTGAATATTAATATTCTTCTGCTGTTTCCTTAGAACGCCTCAGTGGAATGAACTGCAGCCGCCATTCAATGCGAATCACCCTCTGCTCCTCGCTGCAGAAGCAGTGCAGTATTACCAGCTCCTGCTGGCTGGCTGTGAGTACTTCACATCAGCTTACGCTTTTCTTAGCTTTTGATTTTCCTCCCATGTGATCTTCTCAGAATTTGCTGAGTAAATGGGCCGTGGGATCTTTGTTTGTTTGTCCATTTTTCCAGACAGGGGTTCTCTGTGTAGCCCTGGCTGTCCTGGAACTTACTCTATAGACCAAACTCATCCCAAACTCAGATCTACCTGCCTCTGACTTCCCAGTGCTGAGATTAAAGGTGTGGGTCACAAACACCAAGCTAGGCCATAGCTTCTGTGTCTTTAGCTAGTATGTTCTAAAAAAAAATAAAAATAAAATAAAATAAATTAAAAAAAAACAGAAAGCAAAACAAAACAAACAACAAAAACAAAACAAAACCATAAAACAAGCAAACTGCCTATAACGTGACCTGTCAGGATATGGAGAACAGCTTTGCAGAGCCTGGGACCTGTTTCTGAGAGAACAAAGTCAAGCTCTTCATCATAGGACACTATGATAGCAGCTTCTGCCCGTGGTGCAGCTTTGTTTGGACTCCTTCGTGCTCCTAGCTTCGTTGGGTTAGGGTTTGATGCTGGGATTAGAACAGGGTCTTGCACATGCTCTCTGGCTAAGCTGCTGTTTTGTGTTCCTTTTGCAATTTGTAGATACTGATAGAGGTTTATGCAACCGGATGGAGACTTTATGTGAGAGGCATGAAGAGACAATTTAATATTTAGTATCCAGTTTGTCCTCATAGACTTAAAAATGCTTTACAATTATACTTAATTTTTTTGTAGAATACAATGAATCCTAATTGAACTTAATGGCTCTGAGTATTGAATGCTTTTAGAAATTTCCCATAAATCAACAACGATGTTCTTTTGGTTTGTTTGAGAATGAGTTTCTCTGTATAGCCCTGGCTGTCCTGGAACTCACTCTGTAGGCCAGGCTGGCCTCAGACTCACAGAGATCTTCCTCCTCTACCTCCACAGAGTGCTGGGATTCAAGGTGTGCACCACTACCATCCAGCTTAATTACTTCTTTATAAAGGCTCAGTTAATCTGGGTTGGTCTAGTTCATTTGATACCTGTTAGTTCTGATTAGATGACTGACCATGATAAGAATCAAGAAGATAAAGGAAAGCTTAGCAAAAACCACAACTATATCTCTTCATTTTTCATACTAGAGTAAGCTAGTTGATATCATTCAACTGTAGCTCCCCCTGACACATTTGTCCCGTCCAGTAAAACCTGCCTCCACTGGTGATAACTGGGTCATCCAGTGCTTTCATGCTCAGTAATAACATCATCAAAATTACTGTATGTGCACTGGAGGTTGAACCTAAGGCCTTGCACATAGTAGTAATGAGCATTCTACCAACAAGTGTCCCTCTGCCACCAGTGGATGGCATTTTTATAAAGCTTACTCCTCTGGCTGTCACATACTTAAAAGACAGGGATTGGGGTAGATATTCCTGAAGTGAGATGAGATTCTCAACTAAGCAGGCCTGTGAAATGCTGAAGGCAGGCTTAGCTCCAGGAGACCTTTGCCAAATGAATCATCTCCCTGCTTCTGTTGCCTCTCGACATTGATGGAAATGATACAGGATCAATCTGGATTTTAAAGTTTTACATGTGCACTCAAGGTATTTGCCTAAGAGCTTTGGGTCTGCCACCAGGTAACTGAAGCTACTAGTTGCAGAATATGGCCATTGGGACTCCAGTGCAGTACAGGCGGCACACACCATTTACCCCTGTGAGAATCTCATTAAGAAGCCTCTGTGACTCTGTTCATCTGCAAGTCCCCTCACAGGAGCCCTCTGGAAAGATTATTCTGCTTCATATAATACAACTTTAATATTTCTGGTTTTTTGGGTTTATTTATTGGGTTTACCCAAGTTTAACCCCACCTTTGAGCCGGGGCTTTGATGTCTGGTAGAACCCTCATCTTCAATGTGCTGGACTCTATGATTGGTCCTTAGCAATGACCAGGTGATGGCGGGGTATTACCCTTCATTTTTCTACTTATTTTTATTTGAACTTTGTAGTCTAATATAAACTTCATAAATGTTGCAGGGTTATTTTGTTCTTGTGTTTGTAGAAAAAGTGTAGCAAACTTCCAGAAAGTCAGGAAATGATACACCAATAGGCAAGGCTGATGTAAATGGAAATAGGAAGGAGACTGTCTTGAGGAGGAGAGCAGTGCAGCAGGGTGTTAGCACAGCACATACACTATTCGCATAAACAGTTTGTTCCATACTGAAGCATGGATGCAGCCTAGGGCAGAGACTGGAGACCTGCCCCATATACCGATGGTGTCTCACCCACCTTTGAGATGAAGCAGACAAAGCCTCATCATTGTAGCTTTTCCCTCTGCATTTAGGAGAATACCAAAGTTGAGGAGCCCCGACAGTGGAGGCCTATGAGTTCATGGTAGACAGGATCACGTTCAAATGGTTCATCCAGGTATCATAGTGAATACTGAGAGGACATCGAGTTACTTTGCTGGACCCCTGAAGATTGATGTTTTTAATAATTTAAAAAGGCGTGGTGTGGAGGCTGGTGAGATGGCTCAGCGGCTAAGAGCACTGACTGCTCTTCCAAAGGTCCTGAGTTCAAATCCCAGCAACCACATGGTGGCTCACAACCATCCTAAATGAGATCTGACGCCCTCTTCTGGTGTGTCTCAAGACAGCTACAGTGTACTTACATATAATAAATAAATAAATCTTTAAAAAGGTGTGATGTAAGACAGGTAATGGTGGTGCATGCCTTTGATCTTAACACTTGGGAGGCAGAGGACAGCCAGGGCTACAAGAGCAACCCTCTCTCAAAAACAACAAAACACAACAAAAGGGTTTTAGGTAGTAGAGGTAGAAATCAAGACTGTATATTCTGAGCGGGAGAGATCACTCAGTGCTGAAAAGCACCTACCACTGTTTGATACGACCTGAGTTCAGATCCTACCACCCTCATCAGGCAGTTCATAAATGCCTGCAACTCCAGCTCTGGGGGTCTGACACTCTGTTTTGGCTTCCAGAAGTACCTATATATGGTGTGTGTGTGTGTGTGTGTGTGTGTGTGTGTATGTGTGTGTTTGTGTTATACCTTAATATAAATAAATAAATTTATAAAAAATAAAATTATTTTAGAAATTAGGGATTTATTGTTTATACTATGTTTTTCTTTTCAAAATCAAGCTTATTTCATTGTGGTATATCTTTGCCCAAACTGAAACTAGTCCTTACAATGCCCAGTAGTCATCTATCATATTTGAGTACCAGTTCAGAGAACTTAGTAACTTAGTCTGCTCTTCCCCTTCTGATCTGTAAACTTAAATCAGTGCCTAAGGATTAGGTTTTTGAAAGCTAATTTAGAGGAAAAATAGTGCATAAAAAGTCACTCAGCCACAGCATATTTTTCAGTTTCTTTAGTGGTCCCAGCTCTCTGGGGTGCAGGTGTCAGACTTAGGACCACTTCCTAAATAATCCATGGTCATATGATCCCATGTAAACCCATTCTCCAATGGAAAACTCATAAAGATTATAAAGCATATTGAACTGAGTGAAATTTAAACTAGAATGTATCCATATATTAGAATTTCATATCTCTTTTAAAGGAAAGGCTTAATTAGTTGTTAGTACGTACCATAGTTTAATAACTCTCAAGGAAATCATGCAAAAGAGAAAAAAAGCAACCTCAAAATTTTGCACAATTGATAGCTCCATGGGGCTCTCTTTGTGTGGGGTAGAAGAAAGAATTTATTTTTGAAAGCTTGGTATATGCTAACTCTTCATTTTCATGGAACAATTTAATATCTTTTTTAAAAAGTAAGAGTGTGTGTGTGTGTGTGTGTGTGTGTGTGTGTGTGTGTGTGTGTACGCAAGCCCATGCATTTGCACAGTTGAGCCCAGAAGAAGGTGTTGGATTCCCTGTCACTGATGTTGCAGGTAGTGTGAGTCACCACATGAGGGTACTAAGAACTGCAAGTACTCTTAGCCACGAAACCATATTCACCCATGAATATGATACAAATGGAAAAGAGCCTTTGTACAGCTTGACTGTGTGTGATAAATATCATAATCATAAACAATATGAAAGGAACAGTTTAAATCATTAAAAAAATCTTAAAATTACAGCCCACCATTGAGAAGCCAGGGCAGGAAGCACAGCTTAGGGTTTTGTTCAGCTATCTTTTTTATACACTCAGGCTGCTTCTTTGGGTGGTACTCCCCACAGTGGTTGGGACCTCCACATCAATTAGCAGTCAAGAAAACGTCACATCTACAGACCAGTGTGATGGAGGCAATTTCTCAGTAGTGACACACTTCTTAGGCATGTCAATGTGACCACCAAGTTTTAGCCATTATAAGTTTAAGCCTTTTCTGTGTGAAACCTCGATACACTCTCTTAAGCTGTAGCCTTTCTTTTTTTGTTGATCCTCATGATCTTACTTTTATATTATAATATAAAGTGTGATACAATTTTAAATTTGCCCCATAGCCTTTAAGAATTCCAATGCTTCAAAAGTTGAATCCTATTCCAAATATCTTAAGTCTCTTATGGGTTCTTGTAAAATAAAATTAGGCCATGTAGTTTTTTATTTAAAAGTGAAGAGTGAAAGTACAATTCTGCTGATCCTCAAATTAAACCCAAAATCTAATGGTGTAAAAAGCACCACATTTAATATCTGGGACTTACTCACAGTATTCCAGGCTCCAGAGTGCTTGGGCAGCTACGATTTTCTTGCTCTGCCACCTGCAAAACACACACACACACACACACACACACACACACACACACACACACACAGCTTCTCTTGTATGCCCAGGTCAGCTATACTCCACACTTGCCACTATCCTCATAGTGAACATCCCAAGGTTCTGACAGTGCCAATATCATGGGATCTCTATAGCAACTGTGGCTACAACTTCATCAGTGGCTTTACGTAGCTTTGTGAATATTTATATGTGTGAGGGTATTATGGCTAATCTTTGTTGCCAACATAACATACATGAGACCAGGGAGTCCCTATTGAGAAATTGTCTCCAAAAGATTGGCCCTGCTACAAGAGGCTGGTGTTTCCCCAACTCAGGTTGTCATGCTTACACAACAAGCATTGTATGCACTGAGGCCTCCTACCCTCACTGCTGCTGTTTGGTCTGCTTGCAAAAACTGTTTTATTTCAGATCTAATATTGAGCTTCATTTTGACATATATATATATATATATATATATGTATGTATATGCACATACATACACATATATGTATATATGTATATGTATGCATATACACATATGTAAACATATACATATATGTATATCGTATACATACATATATATCAAAATGAAGCTCAATATTATATCCATATACATACATATATATATGGATACATACACATACACACATATTTGTACATATATCATTTATCAAGTTTCTGTATCATACATATATGTATATGTACACACACATACACACATATCTGCACGTACATCATTTATCAAGTTTCAAAACAAAAGAGATAGTCATCAGATAAGTGGTATCTTGCATTTGGGACAAAGGTAGTAGTTACTGATGAAGACTGTATATGTAGGATGACTGAAATAAAAAAAAATCAGGAATCATTAGATTTTAAGCATCTTTATTCTCAAATTATATTTTGTCTGACACATAAAATCCTTAGACTACAAAGCATTACTGTTTTTAATTTAAGTTCTAGTTAATGTATTTGGGTGAATTTCATTCCACTTTTTTTGCAATTGAAAAGAGATGTTCTTTTTGAACACTACTAGTCTAGACACAGACTGGTTGACTCTGCCTTCATGCACATGTGCACACGTACACACACACACACACACACACACACACACACGCACACACACACACACTCCTTTTGTCCATGATTGACATGACATTGTCAGTGCTAAGGAAAGCCACCTAACTGTGCAGCAGTTTTCTTCTGTGCTTCCCTCCCTCAGTGTCATGTTGTGTTGGTCTGACATCCTGGGTTGCCCTGCGGTGTGCTATATGAAGTGTGGAGGAGGCACTCAGCAGTATTTCCTTGCATTGTTCATTATAAATGTTTGCCCAGTACTGGGGAGAGGTGGAAAAGGAAGAGTGAAGTGTTTTTCTCTTGTAGAGGAAACTTGTAATGTAGGGCTTATTTACAGAGTATTTATAGTCCATTGTTGGCCACAGGGTGTGTCATGGTGCCCTGTAAAGTTTGACTTTTAATCGTTAATTACATTGGAATATTTCACTTATTCATACTGTTTAGTTGGCACATGCTGTTCCACAGAGAGATTATTTTCATAAAATGGATGTTTTTTCTGTAAGAAACTAAAGATGGAGACCTACTGGGTCTCATTTGGACTGCATGTGCACTATGGCCTGATGACCCTTATGAAATTATTAGTTCCCATTATGAAAATGGTGTGAAATGGTTAACTTAAACTATATAAGTTTGAAAGTTTGGATCGTATCAGCCCCTGGACTTGGCATCCATGCATCCATTCATTTGCTGTTTTTACGGAGAGCATCAAATCAACCTTTGTACATGCAAATCACATTCTTGTCCTTACTTTTTTTTTGTAAACTGAAATGAAACAGAGGGAAAGTATCTACAAGAGGTGTTGTCTATCCTGTAAGCAACTGTTAACGTTACAGAATTCCTCCTGTTCTCCTACAGGATCTCAGTGTCCTTTCAGATTGTTTTACAACCTGTGATGTCTGCAAGTATAGTTCAGAGTAGGTTCTTTTCTATTGATGATGTTAATATTTATTGCAGTGACTGATTCCAGTAGTACAGTGGCAGATTCCAGTAGTACAGGACATCGATCAAGAGAAAGAAAATATTGGTCAAAAGTCTGTAGACCATTAAGATCTGTTCATCTGATGTCATTTACTCTGTTCCAGTGACATTTATGGTTCTTAGATTCTTCTACCATGGACTGTGCTTTCTCATAGGTGGGTAGGAGGAGAGAAGATAGAGAATACCAGCAATACATGTTCACCATTTTCTCCACAAAACCATGGGCTGTAGTACAACGGCAAGGCTTGGCTTACCTGCCGTGACGTAAAGCGTCAGTATTGGCAGGAGCTCATGGTTTGATGTGCCATCGCTTCCATCAGTACGGTTAATTGCTAGGAAATGGATAAATGGGAATTTAGGGAAATGCTCCAGCTGTCTGCTCTGTTAGTGGTAGCAGGAGCTCTGGCGCCATTTCAGGATCACTATTTGTATGTGTCTGTCAGACTTAGAATACAGTCGTTTTTCTCTGTTTCAGCCTTCTCTATAGAATTTCTGTCAATTGTTTGACTCCATTAAGTGTGCAGAGGAAATAAAAGCCTGAACAACCAATCCACCAGGGGCTATGGATAGACCCTTTCTTTGTCCATCCTCAGAGCACTGCATTAGGTCTCATTATCCATTTATAATAGGTGACCTCTGCCCTCTGGGTCATAGAAAATATTCAGTGTGCTTTTCTGACACATAGGGCACCTTTCTTAGCAGACATAAAACAATGACACGTCTGATAGTCTGGAGGACTAGTTCATACTGAAGATTTTTAAATAAATATACAAACATACAACCTTGCACCAAGTCAATATGGTCAGTTTTCTTCCTTGCTCTTCCATGGTTCATAAAGGGGCCAGTGAAAACCTAATATAAGGAACATTAACTTAGTATTCAGTGTCACTCTTTTTCATTCCAATTCAGAAAATTTTGTCTTCTAGAAGTGGTTTGCTTCCTCTATAATTTCATGTTTACTGGTATAGAAACCCACACTGTCTTAGATATAGTGAACGAACTGAGCCGTCATCCTTCCTAGACTCAGGATTGCTCTTGAGATTATTAGTGACACTTAAAAGCCAGTCTTTTGCCCAACTTCAGGTTTCTTTTGTGCTGCGAATTTGGAGTAGCTCCCAGGAAGCACTGTATAGCTAATGGTTTTGCTTCCAGTTCACGGTTCATAGACAGACACGGACACGAAGGAGATAGAAGTGATTTGATTTTTGCTTAAGCATGGCTATGAATCCAGGCACAGATTTTTCTCTCCAAACCAGTTACAGAAAACCTAACAGTTGTTAGCATTCTCTCCATGGCAAGAATTAATATATTAACTAGATTATAGCACTGTTTGACAAACTGCTTACTAAATACATCAAAATTGATTTGGGCATTCTGTTTTTGAATTGACAAATGGCTGCATTAAGAAAGGGAGGGAAAGCCATTAATTATAGCTGCTCTCAACTATGGGAAATGTAATCATATAAATATGGATCCCACTCCAGCCAAGCTCTCCCCTCCCAGCAGTGCTTCTTCCGTGTGCATCCACACCTCTGTGCCATTAGCAGAGCCGCTTCTCTCAGCTACTGTCCTGTGAATGGCTTAACTGTTTTCTGCTGTGTAAACACTATGATGCTCTTTTGACTAACATCATAGTGCTTTTCTTCTTCTCTTACGCCAGGAATCTCCAAGAGAACCATGTAGCTTAGCTCTTGGTCTCCATTCTCAATTGTGTCCTGATCTAAGTTTGTCTGTTCTTGTTTAACTCTGCACAGAAGGCAGGGCCTTCCTTTTGGGCTCAGGAAATTTGGAAAGAGGTGGTTTCATTTTCCTTCCGTGGTTACTTTGAGTTGGTATTTTCTGTGCCTTGGGTTTCTCATCTTTATAATTAGGCAATGAAAACTCCTTGACAACTCTACAACTTGTACCCAAGTTTTTTTTTTTTTTTAACTTATCCTGAAATTCATAAAAATGCAGAACCTAGGAGGCTAGGGAGCAAGCTTGGCAGTTGAGAGCTTGTATGGTTCTTGTATAGGACCTGGCTTTGGTTCCCAGCTCACAACTATGCACGCCAATTACAGGCTGTAATGAAGTAAATACACCTTTTAGTAATTCAGAACCTAACCTAGTTAAAAGAGAAGGTCATAGCACCATACACAGTGGAGGGGAGTCTCATCAGCCACCTTTTATTTTCTAACAAAATCTAATATAATTTTGTGCATTTTTAACAATATTTTCATACTTTCTTTTATTCCTAGGATTCCTAGTGTTAGTTCCTTCCTTTCCATATTAAAGTGGGAATTTTGCTAGCATTGTATAAGTCAGCAGGAGTTAAGCACTTGCTTAACAGACATGAAAGCCTGGTTCCATTCCCCTAATGATGCCAAAGTAATGATAACAATAGTTAATTTAAAACTTTCCTATGTTCTTGCCTCCTTTTGTAAAGTGGGAATTAATGAGGCCTCTGTTAGAGGTTTGTTAGATTAAATGAGATTGCTCATTTAAAATGCTTCCCCACTAGCTTGCATAGAGCCAGCAGGAGCTTCCCCTCTAGCTAGAGTAGGCCAGTTGGAGCTGCTCAGCCACCATGGAATGAAGTCTCTGGCTCTGCCAGTTCCTGGGACTTTATAATAGATCCACGTGAGTGATACTGCCACCATCTCTGTGGTAAACCTGCAGTAGCACGGAGATGGCATCTGTGTCAGGTCTGAGTAGGCCACTCAGCAAGTGTGGCTCTGTAGTAGTCTGTGTATTTTACAAAGTTTTAAACAAAAAACATTTTAGTTTTCAATTCTTACCTGAAATGCAAATTCCTTTTTCTCTTTGGCCTTTATGCTCTGATTGTCTTCATTCTCCTAACAATTTGGAAGGATTTTTGCTGTCCGTTTATACGGAAAGTTTAGTTTCTAGAATGTTCTGTTGATATTTGCCTGAAGACTTGGAAGTTTTCTTCTAAAATGAGTAGCCTCTTAATTTTGAAGTTCTGAAATATTGGGGTGGAGAGATGGCTCAGCTGTTAAGAACACTGACTGCTCTTCCAGAGGTCCTGAGTTCAAATTCCGGCAACCACATGGTAGCTCACAACCATCTGCAGTGGGATCCAATGCCCTTTTCTAATGTGTCTGAAGACAACTACAGTGTACTTATATGTAATAAAACAAATAAATCTTAGGTTGTTAGAGGACAGAAACCAACCTTCAGACAGCACCATGGGGATCACCATTGTCAGACAGCATGTGTGGGGATCACTACTGTCAGACAGCAGGCGTGGGGATCACCACCATCAGTCAGCAGGCGCGAGGAGCACCACCATCAGTCAGGAGGCATGGGGATCACCACTGTCAGACAGCATGTGTGGGGAGCACCACCATTAGCAGGCATGGGGATCAGAGCTCACGGGTTCTTCACATAAAGGCATGGAAGGCATATGTAATGAGGGTTACATAAAGAAATGTTTTAGAAAGACATTTTCTGATTTAGTTCAGTTGTGGCTCTTTGAACAAGGTAGCCTCATTCATATAGCTCATCCCATAGTTAAGAACAGAGTCAAGATGATGATCAGTCGTCCCATGAGAAGTCAAAGATCTAATTCTTTTCAATTGTTAGGAATGGGGATGCCTCTCTGGTTCTGGTTTGATCCCCAACATTGGAAAAAAAATAAAGTTAGGAAAAACAACCATAGAAATGCTCAAGCATACACAAAATACAGCAAATTATTTTGTGGATCTACCAGGTCCCTGTCTTTGGTTTTTTTTCTTTTCTTTTCTTTTCTTTTTTTTTTTGGTTTTGTTTCTTAAAAGGATTTCTTTGTGAATGTGTGCAAGGTATAAGAGGGACACCTTTTGCTGTGCCTTTCCAGAGTGTTTTACTGTGTGTTTGTTGATGGACTCTAACTACAGATGACGTGGGCACAGTGGTTTGGGGCTCTCCTGGTGGCCTGGCATTGTGTCACAGTAGAAGATCAAACTTTGGAGAATGTTCTTTTGCTTTTGGAGAGAGCCCTTAGGTGATAGTCAGGATGATTTTCTTGCTTCTGTGTTTTTAACTGATCTGTTTGGACTTAAAGGAACACATTGTATATCTTTAATGATTATTTATAAAGATTCTGAAATATGTTCCTTTGTATGGGTTAAAAGTGTTGGTGTCTTCCAGGGTCTAAAAGCTTTTCTCTCTTCATACCAAGATAACTTTGCCTCTTTAGCTTATGCAAGAGAAAATGTCTATTTATTTCTTCCTGCTGTATAATGACCTAGACTTTTCTAGAATAGTATTCGGCAATAAACAAGTAAAGTATGGAAGACACTACATTAACTCTTTACAAAATGATTTTTGCTTTTGTAAATGGTCCCTCTGCTCTGTTTTGTTTTTGTTTGGTTTTGTGGGTGTGTTTCATGGTACTGGTGATCAGGCCCAGGCCACTGAGTTTCCAGGCAAGTTCTCTGTCATCCCAGAATTTGTTTTTTTGTAGCAAAATCTTGATGTCTCATTATTAAAGAGCCAAATGAGAGTTTCTTTCATTTTCATCAGTTCAAAGTCTGTACTCTTTCTTACTTTTTTTTTTAAACAAAGTCTGGCACTTTTATAATCTCTGACTGTAAAATAAAGAATTGATTATTGGTGTAAGAAGTGCAACTATAATGCATGTGTGTGAATTAAAGTAATTGGTTGTAAGGCTGTATGTAGCTACTATTAAAAGACTAGCTACTGTTACTGATCTACTCAGATCTGTCTCTGTCTCTCTATTTGTGTTTCTCTCTCTCTCTCTCTGCCTCTGTCTCTGTGTCTCTCTCTGTCTTCTTACATCTTCCTCACTTTGCCTCTGTCCCCTCTTCTCTTTAAATTCAATCCCTGGGAACTGGGTGCAGATCTTTGCATGTATTAGAGCAATACTTTACTGTAGAGCTGCACCCTGCCTCTTTTCCCCACGGCTCATCTCCCCATGCCTCAGCCTCCAACCCCTACCCACACTCCTTTGCATGTGCCCACACTGTAGCCTGTTCCTGAAGGTCAGAGAATTTTGTAGAGTCTCTTCTCTACACTAGAGTCTGTGGGAGGAGCCTCAGGTCATCCATGTTGGCAGTGAGCTCCTTTACCTCAGTCACCACCCCCCCCTTTTTTTTACTTTTAATAAAATTAAAAGTTTCATCTTGTTACCTAGCAACTCACTCTGTAGATCATAATGACTTTGAATTTACAATTCTCCTGCCTCAGCCTCCCATGAAGCTAGGATTGCAGGTCAGTGGCACCAGGCCAAGTATAGCTGTTGGTTCTTTATAGAATTTAAGCCTGGGTGCTTCTACATCTAGCAAGTAACCATTCTTCTTCATGGTCACACATTTGAAAAGGGAGTTATTTTTAATATTATTTTATATGTAAATGAATTATTTATTCATTTATATATTATAATACATAAGTAAATATATAATTATATAGTTTATATATTAATACAAATATTAATAAGTAGGTATATGTGTAGACAGTTACTATGCAAAGGAGAAGTAGCAGCTCTTTGTCTCCCCTAATACAGTGAGTAAGACATAAAGCTGAGCACAGTGAGTTTCTTGGTTCCCTACACCACCACAGTCATCCTTCATTTGCATTTGCTTGCTTTCAGTTCTTGTCCTTGCTTGGACTTGCTCTACTGACCCTATTCATTGAACTTTTCTTATTCCTAAGATCTGGATTAAGTACCTGTTTTCATATAGATACATGATCTATACAAATTCAACTGCATCACAGTCTGTTTAATGGAAAAGTTCCCCCCTGTCTCTAAACCCTCCTCACCACTTCCCAGGAGGTTCCTGGTGTGTCACTGGTCTGTAACTGCTCCTTAACTGTAACATGATAGTGTTAATTCAAATGCTCTCAGCAAGATTTTGTAGTTACTGAAGTAAGGGCGGACTTACTTTTTAGTTACCCTGTTGACATTGCACATGTGTGTGTGTTGAAGTTTTCTGAGTGAGTTGCAGATGAACATATTATGTCGACATTGTGAACATGCGGTTGGGTAGCTCTTACTTGACCTTAGTTGCAGATGTCTTGAAGACATTCCCAAAGTCTGTCTGTTCAGTTCCAAGTTGTGTGTTGGGATGGTTTTGAACTTTTGCTCAGCAGTTGCTGATCTGGCCATAACAGCAGAGCCATTAGGCTCTGTTATGGTCTTCGTTTTATGAGATCTTTATGGTCATGCTGAGCCCTGCCAGGCTGCCTCCAGCTATCACTTGTCCAGACACACAATGCAAAATGACCTCTAGGGCAGCAAGAATAACAAATGAAAGGTCCTTTAGTCATGCGGTGGAATGAGACTTTGGGATCTGGAAAAGGAAACTGGTGAGAGAGGGATAAGATGTACCCAGAGTTGAAGGCTATTCAGGGAAGTGTATTCTCTTGTAGACAATAAGTATATGTCATTTTTCTAATTATACATTGCTGGTGACTGTTCTTCTGGGAATGTGGAAGAAAAGGAAAGTGAAACCAGAGATGGGCAATGACTGAATGCTAGAAAACTTTAATAATTAATTAGTGACCATCTATGGTACCCTAGGGCTAAGGTGCAGGGAAGATCATTGATCCATTTAGTATAAATGTTGGGAAGCTTGTTTCTGTACATATTGCCCCTCTGCTGTTGTTGGGCTGTTTGCTATGAAGCATGCCTGCTAATAAGCAGGTCTGAAATGAGGTTGCACCTCAGAAATTCAGTGAGCTCCTAGTGCTCTACTCATGGTGTCTGTAACAGTCGATTCTAATACTAACCATTTTTTCAGGTGTTTTAGGTGTGTTATTTTTTTAGCTGGTGACTGTCTCTCTTTTTTTCATAGTCATTGAAAAATAACAAATTTTGTTAATTTGATAGTTATAAAATGATTTATTTAAGTATTCGGAATCTGGTTACTACTTTAGGCACAGATTGGTGGTGGTCGAATTTTCTTCTGGGATGGTTGGCTCATTGGGAACAGTTTGTTCATTTTCTGGTTGTTTGTTTGTTCTGGAGACTTGGTTTTTAAAGGCAGATTTTCATTTCTATAGTAAGAAACCACATTTGCCCACCGGTTCTCCCTGGAGGCTGAAGTACTTTCTCATTGGAAGCAGGGTTTGCTTCAGAGCACTCTTATATTGTATGCTCGCTAAATAAACGCTGCTTTTAATAAGAACCAAATATATGTGAAAGTTTGTCCTTGAATGAGAGTTTATCACCGTTGCCCTTTGGGTGAACCTTCAGTGGGAGCTCCTTCATTCAAGGCAGCATGATGTCATCGAATTCACGAAGTTCTCTGTAGCTAGAAAAAGACTCATTGTTCCCTGAAATAACCTAAAGGACTAAAAACTGCTGGCGCATTATTGGCTTCTCAGGTCCTCACTAAGGACTTCAGCTCGGAGGGGCTTTTCATCATTTTCTGTGGGGTATGGAAAACAAACACTCTGATCCTGAATCTAAAGGATATTCACAACAGTCGTTGCAAGCCTCCTGATAACATAGAGAATGTGGATTTCTAAGTGTTGTGTTCTTAAGTAGATCTAAATTTGGATTAGTTTTTCAGCATAGCTTTAAAGTAGGTAGGACTCTTTCACCTGAAAAGTGAGGTTCTGTGAGGTCAGCACTTCAGTTGTGTTTGATGAGCATCCCTTCCTTATCTCAGGCTCTTTGCTATTAGTCATATATCACCATCTGACATCAAAATATTCTAGGTGAGGGTTTTTTGTTGTTGTTGTTGTTTTTGTTTACTTGCTCTTTGCATGTCTGCTTCTCTGAGAACACACACTATAAACAGTCTGGTTCACAGTTACCATATAAAGATGTGCTCATCCTGTGCTTGCCTGGTGCTATTTTAAAGTAAATTGACAGTATTTCCTTTGCATGTAGCTTGACAAGAAGCACTATTAATTCCTGTAGCAATAGTAGTGGTATAAACAGTGAGCTGTACATGTTGAAGTTCCTTCTCCTTTTCTTTGTTTATTATCTAAAAATAGCTGATAAGAGACTAGAAAGCCTACATGGTGTTAAGAGCACTTGCTGCTCTCACAGAGGTTCCAGCATTACATGCTGGCTTACAACTGTGACTCTAATTCCAAGGGATCTTATTCTCTTTTCTTACCTCCATGGGAAGGTAATGGGCACAACACATGGTACACATATATGCAAGCAACACACTCATATACATAAAATAAATAAATCTAGAAAGATAAAAAGGCTGATAAATGTTTGTAATGGTGCTAACAATTTGTCTTCAGGTAATTGGTATGTATCTTGTTTCTTTCAGGTTGGGTTTGCAAGACACACAACTTTAAGTAAGATCAAGAATAATCTCATTTTTGTTGCTGTAGAGATGGCTTGGTGGATAACAATGCCCTTGTAGAGGACCTGGTTTCAGTTCCTAGTACCCACATGGCATCCCTTGTTGCCTATAGCTCTAGTTCCTAAGGAACTGTAAGCCCCTTCTTACCTTTCTAAGCTCTTGTATATGTGAGACTTACATATGAACATATACTCAAGTATACACACATACATAAAGATGAATTAAAAGAAAACTCTCATTTTAAAATTAAAATAGTTCTTTATGCCTACATTATTAAAAATGTGAAAAATGAGCCGGGCGGTGGTGGCGCACGCCTTTAATCCCAGCACTTGGGAGGCAGAGGCAGGTGGATTTCTGAGTTCGAGGCCAGCCTGGTCTACAGAGTGAGTTCCAGGACAGCCAGGGCTACTCAGAGAAACCCTGTCTCGAAAAACCAAAAAAAAAAAAAAAAAAAAAAAAAAAAAAAAAAGTGAAAAATGAATCATTGTAATCCTTTCTAATGTTGCATCTGAATTTTGCATAAAAAAAGCTGTCACATAAGGTTTGTTGACATTCTGTCCCTTTTGGTGTCATCTACATGGCCCAGTTTCTAATAAGACTATTGGTTATTAATACATAGTGTTCCCTAGCATCCAGTCTCTGCTTCCTGTTTTGTGCTCCTCTGAACTTAGCCTGTTCTGTTTACACATGTATGAAATACTCTGCCTGCCCAGATTCAACATTTGCAGTTATTTTCCCTGTGACCTTCCTCCTAAGACATAAATGTCTCCTTTGTTAATTCCCTCCCTAAGACATAAATGTTGAATACCCTCCCTGCTGAGAGTAGAGAAAGTTTAAAATGTCATTAAGTATAGAAGAGTAAAAAAGGATATTCATTTTTTATAATACATTTTATCTTTTATATAATTGGTATTTTGCCTTTGTGTATGCCTGTATGAGGGTGTTGGATCTCCTGGAACAGGTATTAAGACCACTATGAGCTGTCACGTGGGTCCTGGGAATTGAACCTCAAACTTCAGCATGAGCATCCAGTGCTCTCAATGGCTGAGCCATCTCTCCAGCCCAGATACTCATTTAATATGAAAAATACACTTTATTTTACTTTTATATATTGCGATATTTCCAGAACAAACTGGTGAGTAAAAGGCCTTCTTAAAGTCTCCATGAAGGAGATTCAAATTCATGGTTTCCTTGTCTTTTTTTTCCTGGCAGTTTGAAGAAGACTTATTGTCACTATTTCACATATACAAAGAATTCATTTCTGAGTTGTATATTTGGAATATTTACTACTTCCTTTGTAAAGCAGACAGGACAGAGAGGCTCCTCCTCCACCCCACTTCCTCATCCTCCCCAACCCCTGTGGGAAATTCCAAGCATACCCATAACCAGATAACAATAGTACAGTAAACCAATAAACTGCCAACTCAAGGCCTGTGTTGTTCTGGCTGTAGTTCCACTCCATCCAAGCCCTAGGTCCATCCCTGCCACCATAACATCCACAATTTCATAAATCCAGTAAATAAATCCATTGCCATCACTTACTCTAGAATACAAAGCTTCAGCCTTACACTTAAGGGAGGACGGGAAATTGAGGGTTCCTCTTGGTTCTGCCTGTGACAAGAATCAAACAAACATCAAACAAA
Organism: Mastomys coucha; assembly: GCF_008632895.1. Lineage (NCBI taxonomy): Eukaryota > Metazoa > Chordata > Mammalia > Rodentia > Muridae > Mastomys > Mastomys coucha. The sequence goes on from NW_022196911.1 coordinate 81,347,400, forward strand.
GGTGATGAATGATTCAGGAACATTGTTCTTGAAAATACCAGTTGACTTAACATCTGTACAGTATATAGCAGAATTAGTTCCAAAAGAATGTTGGAACAATGGAAAATAATTAGTTTGCCGTCATAAATGTAGCTTTGTGATCATTTGGGCTTTGTGCTAAATAACAGCATACCTGTGCTAGAGAGCCATGATTTTGAAGAGCTAGCAGTTAATGGTTTGGACTATTGCAAATCTTACATTTTGACAGTATGTTTATGTCTGGCCATAACCACTAAATTAGATCTTATTTCTTTTCTTGAAACAAATTCAGATAAAATTTTATGGGCTTGTGTCTTTTAAAGTCTTGCTTTGGGTCATACTTTGTCATCTCCTCTTCCTCCTCCTCCTTAATCTTGTTTCTTGATTTTGTTCTCTCCATACCTTATCTGGCATCATCAAATAAGATTGACATTGCCTTTACTGTTTATGGGAGTATGTATTGAGTATTTCATGGATTCTGTAGGAAGAATATTTAAATTGCTCATTTTGGGAGGAAGGGGCTGGAGACAGGGTTTCTCTGTGTAGCTCTGGCTGTCCTGGAACTCACTCTGTAGACCAGGCTGGCCTTGAACTCAGAAATCCACCTGCCTCTGCCTCCCAAGTGTGCGCCTCCACTGCCCAGCTAAATTGCTTGTTTTCTTTTTAGCCATTTAACCTAAGGAAATTTTGGGTGAGATTGTTTCCTGTCATAATCTGTGGTTCTTTATTGCCCATCCCCTATCTTCCCTCCCCTGTGCCCCATATCTTTTTTTGTTGTTGTTGTTCTATTTCCCAGTTAACCCCATTGCTTGTTTTCTCTGAAGGAAGAAATCCAGTTCTACTGTGAACCTAAAAGTGCTTTTAAAACAATGAAGTCTTTTTTATAGTAGGGGTGGAGAGAGATGCATAGAATTTAGGAATAATTGTACCTTCAAGAAGAACAGTGAGGTTGTGGACACATAAAGAACTCAGGGAGTGTTAGAAATATTTTGTTGTTGGGCAGTGCTTGTTTAGCACGCAGGACGCCTTTGGTTGGATTCCTAGCACTGCAGAAACCTAGTGCTGGTTCAGATGCTGTAATCCCAGCAAAAAGTCAAGCCTGGGCATGACATTCAGAAGGCAGAGGCAGGAGGTTCTCTCTGAGTTCCAGACCAACCACAGGTACACAGTAAGACCCTGTGTAGTTCAAAATCATGCTTAGTTTAGCTGCATAGTGACTTTGAGGCCATCCTGGACTGCATTTAGAGAAAAACAAAAACAAACAAACAAAAAACCTATTTCCGACAAGCAGATACCAGTAAATGAAAATAAAAGTCTATTGCTTTTACTAACTAAAGGTTCCCTATGTAGAAGAATACAGACTAGTTTGGACTGTATCTTAGTGCTTAAGAATTATGGAAATTACTTGAAGTTGCTAGAATTGAGAAAGACAATATTTGAATAAATGTTGTTTGCTGTGATTGAAAGTATTTCTCAATCAGACATCATGCATTTTTATGCCTGTAGATGAAAGTAATGAATGGGTTCTGGGTTCTTCGATTCCATAGCCAGCCTCCCTCCAGCAGGTAGGTGTATCACCTCAGTGGACTGTAGATTGTGGGTGTGCAGGTGGATTTAGTTGGTCACTAAATTTCCACAGCTGTTGTTTATTGTTTGTTTTAATGAAGCCTCTTCCTGTTGCCCCAGCTGACCTCACGAGGTCCCCTCCAGCAGCCTTCTGAGTAGCTGAGTAGCATTTACCAACAGCCTGGCCAGCATTTGCTGTTAATCGGGAGATATTTCTATGAACTTGCTTTAAGTCTTTGAATTGCTCCTGTGTTTTATGTTATAGAATCTATTTGAACTGATTTTGTTATTATCTGTATCTCCAGTGCACAAAGGTTTAAGTCCTTTGTTTTCTTCTTTCTCCTGCAGCTCTTCCCCCTGGAAGTCCTGGCCCCATTACTCGACATGGGTCCTATGACAGTTTAGCCTCTGACCATAGTGGGCAGGAAGATGAAGAATGGTTTTCCCAGGTAAGTAAATGTATCAGGGCTACCACAGTAAGGGAGAACAGAAATCTGTGTTTATTCTTTTCCTTTCTGAAAAATGGACAGAAATGGTCACTGGATATTATGAGTATTTACATATTAAGAATGTCTCAAGTTGGGGGAAGGTTTGAGGGACCAGGAGGGGATAAAGACTCTACAAAGAAAACCAACAGCGCCAACTAACCTGGACTCATTGCTCCTAGAGACTAAACCACCAACCAAAGAGCATACATGGACTGGACCTAGGTCCCCCCCCCACTTAATATAGTAGATACTTGATCTTCATGAGGGTCCCCCAACAACTGGAAAGGGGGCTATCACTTACTATGTTGCCTGCCTGTGGATTCTGTTCCCCCAACTGGGCTGCCTTGTCTGGCCCCAGTGGGAGAGGATATGTGTAGACCTGTGGTGACCTTATGTACCAGGATTGGTTGGTACTCACAGGGCCCTCCCTTTTCTTAGAGGAGAAAGGGAAGAGGGAACTGAGAGAAGGTGGGGTCTGCAATCAGGATATAAAGTGAATAAATAAATTAATGGGAAAAATAATCTCAGAAACATTGCTTTAAGTTTCCACACATTGGATTTATTGACGTTTATCTCTGCCCATGCAAATGTCCAGATGCTTTTGTAAGGGCATCTGAGCATTGTTTTGTGCACAGTTCCTGCTTTCCTTGCTTTGCTGCTTTTGTTGGCTTCTAAACCATTCCTAAAACAGCTCCAACCAGCCACTCCTTGCCTTACCAGGTGACTGTGTCTTCAAGTGAAGCACTTTGAAATAAAAGAGACTCAGGCAGATTTCACAGTGGCGTGATTACAGTGACTTCCTTACAAATGCTGTTGTGTCTGTCTCCAGTCTGACATCACTGGGGAGGATAATGACCTGTATCACATTACCAGTGTGACAGCTTTTATCAGACAGGTGCCTCTGAGAAGTGGAACCCTTTGTGGTGTTCCCAGGAAGACAGCCTGAAAGCTGAAGAGGCTCTAGAAACTGGAGGAATAAACCATTTCTACATAGTGTGTATTTATTCCATTCCGCAGCTATGCTTACAGATGCTCTGTGGACAGTGGTCCGGCTCCCGTGGTCCGGCCCCCTACATGCTGAAGCCCTTCTTCTCCTTGTGATCTCAAAACAAAATACCCCGTTGTACACAAGCTCCATCCAAGAGTTCTGGCAAAGAAACCACTGTCCTTCACTTCAGCTTTTCCATTAGAAGCAGGGGTAATGTGTGCTGTCAGTGTGAAAGTGTATACAATATGTTCGTCCTGCACACAACAGGAGCGTGAGCATGGCAACATCTGGCTATCGCCTAAGTGAGATTGCACAGGCATCTGTTTACCTCTCGGCTCTGCGACACTGATGGTTTAGAGCTTAAAATACACACAGTTCTTTATCTGTGGCCTAATTTACATTGCTGAATGCAACTCCCAGAAACAGAAATCACTGTCCTTGATCTGGGTCTTTCCCCATCATTAGATTGTGTGCCTGAACCCTCTCAGCCTCACACACAGTCGCACTCCGAACCTTGTCAGTTGTGTTTTGTTCAGACTCAACTGTCATAATCTGAGAAATGTAAATTTTTCTCACACTGTTGAGTATAATCCTGCAACTCCCCCACCCTTTACATAGAGCATGATGCTTATAAAAGTTTGAATTACTGTTTTACTGTGTGTAAATTCCTGTGTCAATGTTTATGACAGTTGAGAAAACATTTTGATCAAGTGTCGGTTACATGAGAGAAAACATAATAGCCCCTTTATTTAAAAATAGATGTGAGGGCTGGAGAGACAGCTTAGTGGTTGAGAACACTGACTCTTCCAGAGGACCTAAGTCGTCAGCTTCCACTTCAGGTGGCTCACAGTTGCCTATAATTGTGTTCCTAGGGATCCTGTGCTATCTTTTGCCCTCCATAGGCATGTTCACACATGTGACATGTACTCACACAGACACGTACACATAAATAAAAATTACATAAAGTAAGATGTAAGAATAATTGAAAGCAACACCAATATATTACAGCATTATACAGAGAAAGCAGCTTCCTCGGTAAAATTATTTGGATTGCTTTTAGTTGCTCTCATTGCATGCCCACATGTGATAAATACTGACTTAGCTGAATCTACACGTGTCAGCCCCTAAGGATCTGATGATAGTTACATGAGGCAGACAACCCATGTTTTCAAATCTACAGCAACTTTTCCTTTCATGGGATTTTTGTGTTTTGGATACATGATGTGGTGTGTATATTGTGAGTATATTAATGTGTGTATATTTCTACAATTTTGGGTTAAATTTTTCTTGAGATAATATAATTAATTATTCCCCCTTTTCCTTCCCTCCTTTCAAACCTGCCCTTGTACACCTCTCCCCACCTTCCATTTTCTTTAAACTTCATGGCCTCTTCCTCTTTAATTGTTGTTGTTGTTGGTGGTGGTGGTGGTACTGGTGTTGTTGTTGGTGGTGTGTGTGTTTATTCACAAAAATATAAATATAACCTGCTCAGTCTGTATACTGTTACTTGTATGTTTTCCAGGCTGACCATTTGGTATTGGACAGTCATTTGTGTGTTGTTTTTTAGGAAAGACTATTTCTCCCTCCTCAGGTTTAGTTGCTTGTAGTGTTTTGTGTAGAGTTGAGGCTTTCTGAATACTCCCCTCCATACCAGCCTGTCTGTTGTTGTTATCCTTGTGTAGGTTAGGGTTAGGCAGCCATGTTGACGAGACTTCATGAGCATACCCTTGTAGGAGACACAATCTCACAGCAAGCTTCCTGTACCTCTGACTCTTAAAGTCTTTCAGTCTCCTCTTCCATAATCATTCCTGAGCCTTTGATGTAGAGATATGTTGTCTATATATATTTATTGGGACTGGGCTCCACAACTCTGCATTTTGATATTTTATAGTTTTCTGTAATGGTCTCTCTTCTGTTGCAAAGAGAAATCCCTTGATGAAAGTTGAGAACTAATTTGCCTGTAGGTATAATGATAAATATTGAAAATATAGTTAGGGATTGTGCTGGCCTAATAAAGTGGAGGCTATAGGATATCCTCAAAATTGTATACCTGTGGGCTGGTGAGATAGCTCAGTGGTTAAGAGCCCTAGCTGCTCTTCTGGAGGTCATGAGTTCAAATCCCACAACCACATGGTGGCTCACAACCATCTGTAATGAGAAACAAATAAAATCCTATGGGGTAGAGTGGGGCCAGAATGAGCAGGGCCAGAGCAAGAGGAAGAAGGTAGGGGGGAGATAAAGTTAAAAAAAAATTTTATGCCTGTTTTAGTCCCAGATAGTTGGCTAGGTTTTCAGTATCAGGGATGGCTTTCCCTTTTCAAGCAGGTCTTAGTCCAGTTACCAGCATAGCTGAAAGCTCTTGTGACAAATTCTGGCACATGAAAGCTAGTTTCAGAGAAGACAGCTTCAGGTCAGATCAAGCTCAGGTCCTTTCAGTTCTGTGTCTGAAGTACATAGTGTCTTCCTTTCATGTCTGGGGCACATATAAGCCAATAGCAGTAGTCTATAATGTTTTGTGAGACTGTTGGAGAACTTTGACCAAGGATTCAAAAGATTTCTCATCCCTGATACTGGGATTTTTGTTATAGTATGGATCTTGTGGGAACAGTTAGATTATTTTAAGATTTTATTTTAAGTTGTATTCATATGTTTGTGTACTTATGCTTATGTACTTGAGAATTCAGAAAGAATGCTGGATCGTCTAGAATTAGTGCTATAAGCCATTGTAAGGCACCCATTGTGGGTATTGGGAACTAACTGAAGTCCTCTGCAAGAACAGTGCATGCTCTAAACCACTGAGCCGTTTCTCCAGCCTCCTACGGTTCATTCTTAATGTCGATAAAGTCCAGTTAAGAGATTTCAGAAGTGTCCATGTAGGTCGTAATTCTGATTGTATTTTGCTCTGGGTGCTCTGACTGTCTTTATTTCACTCAGGTGGAACGTGGGTGTTAAGGCCATAGTACCTTGAAACCATAACTATATCTCTTTTTTCAGGTTGAAATTGTGACACACACTGGACCCCACAGGCGCCTATGGATGGGCCCACAATTCCAGTTCAAAACCATCCACCCCTCAGGCCAGACCACAGTCATATCATCTAGTTCTTCTGTGTTGCAATCTCATGGACCTAGCGACACGCCACAGCCGCTCTTGGACTTTGATACGGATGATCTAGATCTTAACAGCCTCAGGTAGGAGAGAGAACCAGGAAGTTACCTGTAAGACAGGATTCAAGTCTTCCTTTGAGATGAGTGTCCTCTTAGTATTCACACTTCTCCTTTTGACACAGTGTCGTGTTGCTGACTCCATATGTTACCTGTCATTTGTTGTCACCACTTAGGAGCTGATCAGTGCAACACATATTTTAGTTCTGAAATGGAACACTTTAAAAAGCCAGCCAATTTATGCTTTGTGTGCATATGTGTGAATGTGCTGAAAGACTCATCTTACTGTAATACAATATCCACTTATCTTCTTGTTCAAATCAGACTTGGATATGGCTAGGTGCTGGTGGGTTACCTTAAGTAAGTCCAGTCTGAATCTCTGTCAGGAGAATTATCAATAGTTAATAAACTTTGACTTGGTGTAGTTGCACACATCTTTAATCTCAGCATTCAAGACTGGTAGTTTGTAAGTACAAGGCCATAAGAACATCCTATGCAAAATTTTAAAATACCTGCTATACATCTAGATTTGGCTTTAAAATTGCCTTCTGACCTTCTTATTGTATACCTTTTAAAATAAAATTATGCAAAATTATATTCCAATCACATGATAAAATGCCTTTATTCTTTGTCAACAGCAATAACAGTTTCTTTAAAAATAATAAAACTAAGCTAGATATGATGGCACATACCTTTGATTCAAACACTTGGGAAACTCTCTGTGAGTTCGATGCCAGCAGGACTTTGTAATACAGACCCTTTTCCAAAACAAAACAAACAGAGTTGCTGCCAGGCTAAATTAAATTAGACTCTCAAAAAATGTAAAAGGCATCTATGTGTAGAGTGGCAGAGAGATAAATGCCCTCCTGACTTTCCTTCTAGCGGTCTCCAAAACATTGACCACTTAACTGTCTGGACATTAGCTCCTTCTCTCATCCCCAGGCTGTCTTGCCTTCACTAACCATGCAGATCTGCTGCTGAGGGCAGAATCCAGGGTTTCTTCTTAATTTTTAAATTTTATATGCTTGTTTGTCTGTTTATGATTCTGTAGCCCAGGTTATCTTGGAATTCAGTATCTTGGAAATCCACATGGCTTTGAACTCATGGATGTCTTCCTGTTAAGTGCTGGGATTTGGGGTTTGATGTAGTTCACCTGGCCTAGGCTTATTCTTCACTTCTCTTTGCTCCTGTAACATGTGTTCTTTGTGTTATGCTATTTATATCCCACAGTATATCTGGGAATTAGAGACTCTCTCCTCTTGTGGGTGCCATGGAAACCATGTATGCTTTCAGCCCTTCTGGCATCACTGGTCCTATGGCAGGACATTGACCTTAATGTTTCTTTAAAACTATGAAGTCTATTTTTTATTTATTTATTTATTTATTTATTTTGGTTTTTCGAGACAGGATTTCTTTGTGTAGCCCTGGCTGTCCTGGAACTCACTCTGTACCCCAGGCTGGCCTCGAACTCAGAAATCCGCCTGCCTCTGCCTCCCAAGTGCTGGGATTAAATGAAGTCCATTTTTTAAAAAATCACAATGCATTCTCTTTACTCATTATACCATCCTTTGCTTCATATACCATTAAGATTGGTAGCATACTAGGTGTGCTTGCCCATTTACTTCTAATCTAAAGTACAGTTACCTTTAATCCCAGTAGAAGTGCAGTAGCTTTCTCAAGCCCAGCCTGGTCTGCTTAGCTGAACAGATCCAGACCCTGTCTTGCCTCTATGAGAAGCCCATCTGATGTGAGCAGTAATGTATTCTGCTTGGTGCGAAATTGTTGTGTGGTGACTTTGTTGTTGTGAACAGTAGATTTCGGACTTGCACAAACTGTGACAGCCATGTCGCTGTGTAGTCTGATCTGATTCACTGCTGTCTATCACCCCTCTTCTTCATGTCCTACTTTTATTACCTAGGACATCTCATTCTAGGTCCTGGGTAATTGTATCTGCAAATACACCTCATGGTTTACATTTCATTTCTGTTGCTCCTAAAATAGATCTATGCTTATATGCGGTAAACCCTCACTGTGTGAATTGCCATGTGCATACATGTACTGTTCCTCTACATTGCCTGGCATGCAGGCCTTTCACTTGTTGTTATTATCTTAATAGTATTTGTTCTCAAGCAGCTGGAGACTCAGCATTTATATATTATCTTCCTTTTGATAGCCTTTTGATATTGTGTTTAATAAGCCAGTTTGTTGAGGGTCAAGTTGATTATTACATTATTACTGATAATTTTATGGAAGTTACTTAGTCGCTGCCTTGTCTGACCTCTGTGGCACAACACAGCCTGTTATCCTGTCTTATCCTTCTAAGTAAAGTAACTATCAGTAATTTAGGTGGGGTGTCTCAGATTTTTAAATTACGGCTGAATGTGGTTGTGCACCTCTTTAATCCCAACCCCTTGGGGGGCCAGATTCAGGGTAAGCTCAATGAGTTTGAGGCCAACCTGGTCTACATAGAGTTCCAGGACAGACAGGGGTACACTACATAAAGAGACCGCCCCACACACGTACACACACACTCCTGCATTATTACTGTTCCCTCTGATGCTGTCCATGCAATTTAAGAGCGTCAGAGGTGTTTGCATGTTTGCTTTGGAAAATATTCACTGTAAAGTATTTTGCTTCTTTTCCAGTTCTGTTACTTTTTCTTTTACTTCATTTTTAACTTTTCAACTCCTTTCTTAAGCCATCAAACAACACAAGTTAACAAGAAGTTAGAGTGGGGGTGGACAGGTGAGAGGCAGGCTTTGGAGCTTTACTTCTGTGTGTCAGTTTGGGACTGTGGCTCTTCTTTTTAGGGTATGGTTCTTTAATGGATTAAGCCATACCAGCATTCATGATTTAAGGTCTGTTGTAAGAAGTGACAGTTTCTTTGCCAGTAACATATGTGAACTAAATTAAATTGCATTGCAGGATCCAGCCGGTCCGCTCTGACCCAGTCAGCATGCCAGGGTCATCCCGTCCAGTCTCTGATCGAAGGGGAGTTTCCACAGTAATCGATGTTGCCTCAGGTAGGATGCTTACAGAGTATTTCTTTGCTCCTAGAATTTATTTTCTTATACATTATAGGGGATGCTGCTCATTTTCTTTCCTGTTTTGTTTCATTGTTTTGAGTTTTCTATGTCTTTTTACAGCAGTGTGCTTCTCTTTGCTACTGAAAACTGCTGGGCACTCAAGCATTCCTAGTGTTTGTGAGTAGGGGGGTGGAGGGTGGAACTGGCCCTTGATTAAATGTAATGAACATGGTATCGAAGGCTACGGGGTTGATGACTGTTTGCCTTTGATCACTTGGAATGTCAAGCAGCAATCTCGACAGAGAGAGTAAATACAGTGTATGGATTCAATTGACTCAACCTGTGGAGTATCAGCGTGCCTGATGTGTGGCAGCAGAGACAGTCCAAATGCTGTCTTAGCTAGTTTCACTGTGGAAAGCATGAAGCTTAGAAATTCATCAGCTTAACCCTGCTATGTCTAGTACAGTTATTCATTTCCTAGCCTTGCAATCAGCCTGTGCATGTGCTGTATTAATTTCTGGAACAGGAACCATTGCTGATTTTTTTTGGTGAAGTTTGCATCCATTGAATTATAGAGATGTTCTCTGCAAAGCCTAGTGAATCCCTGAGTTGTCTGTGCTAATGAGCTTTCCTGTGTCTAAGATCAGTTAAAAAGGGAGAACATTGCTGTGGTGGGGAAGGTCTGAAGATCTCACAGGAGGGTTGTGTCCCAAGTCTCCCACAAATGGGTTCATCAGTAATTCCACAGTAGTCAAGAGTTGAATTAGAGCAATTTTAATCTTTTGGTGGTTTCAAAATCCCTACAAGTGACTGATTTGATTGAGGCTTAAACTGAAAGAGAGGAAACCACTACAAAACTGCTGCTTGACTCTAGCTCAACATGCATGGACTTTGTTTTCTTATTTTTTATGAGTTATTTGTTCATTTTGGTTCACTGACTGTACATTACATCTTATTAAATTGTCTATATCCAGGCTTATATCTTAACTTTAATGTAGGATTTTTTATTAGAAAGCTCATTCTTGTTTTTGTGCTCTAAGTTGAAAAATATGGCTCTTGCATGCAACAGGCAGGGAGGTGGGTGAGCACTATACTGGCATTTCTACGTCAGATCATCAAATGGGCCTTCTGAGATCAGAAAGGAACAAACATTTGGGTGTGCTTGATCTGCCAGTGCTAAGAGTGCTGGTCAAGATGAGGTCTCATTAGGCCTTTATTACATTCTTAAACTCTACAATATTATTAATTTTGCTCTCAAACTATTAGGTACTTGTAATGTGTGTTGATAACCCTGTGTCAGGCTTATTTGATATGGTAACCTGAGGTAATAATATATTCTGTATTGTTCATAAAATAATTTTTGCTCTAGGTTAAGTTGTTTCATGAATACAGAAAAAGTTCAGTGAAACATTTAATACATTGTATTAGGTATTGTTGTTTGTTTGTTTAGCAAAGACAGAATTTAAGCTGATTTTTGATTGGCATTGAGTAGTGGGTTTTCACATTTGATCTGCTTCCATCACTGTCAAAGCCTGGGAGTTTGTGGGTTGTTGTTTTGTGGCCTTGAACCTCTGAAATTGCCAACCTTCTGGATAGAGAAAGCATTTTTGGTGCCTAAGCCCTGTTGTTATTCTCTGCCCATTTTTCCATTTGAAATCTATGTTTCCTTCATGAACCAGCCAGGACAGTGAATATGTATGCAGCTCTTTCCAGCTCTGAGCAAAGAGACCTTATCCGTGGGTGATCAGATTTCTGTGCAAAATTCTCCTGGGCCACCTCACGTGGCTCAGCTCCTTTTGATGAAGAGTCTGTGTTGTCCATTACTTTGGTTGAATGTATAATATTCTGTATCCAGCCTCCAGCTTCTTGAATCAGACCACTGCTGTTAACAGAACTACTATTTAACATAGTGAGACTAAATGATTGTAGTTCTTTGTGGAAAGACATTTATGGGTAAATTCTAATGCATCCTATTTTTTTTAAGGCACTAAATTTGTTGAAATTGTTTCTGAACCATTAAGTGCAGCTTTCATTGTGGCCCACACATTTGAGTTATATGTCTTTGAAGTTTAGTGAACTGTTGCTTACAAAAAATCCCCAGCGTGGGAGCTCCTCCTTTAGACTTCATTGCTCTGCATTTCCTTCTTCCATTTTATACTGTTTCATGGGATGTCTTTACATTTTTCCTATGGCATGTGTTATAGATGGCCTTCAGTTTCTGAGATAAAACCTTCTCTAACTCTGTGGTGGGAATCCTTTTTATAAAATAACCTTACATTAAATAAACTTATATACATATACATATATATATACACACACACATATATATGTATATATATACACACACACACATACATATTCTCTGGCAGTAAATTTCAAAGTGAAAATACCTTATTTAAACCTTGTAATTGGGAGCTGGGAAGCTGTCTCTTCTCTTAGGAACCCTTGTCACTCTTCCTGAGGACATGGGTTCAGTTTGCAGCACTCATATGGCATCTCACAACCATCTGTCAGTCTAATACCAAGGGATCTAGTGTTCTCTTCAGGCCTCTGTGAACACTGCACAGACATGGTGCACAGACACACATGCAGCCAAAACCTCATACACACAAAGTAAAATAAACAAGGGGGAAGATTTTTAAACCTTGTATATAGAGTTTTTATTTTGGTTGTGTGTGTGTGATGTAGCACCGCACAAAGGACAGTGTGTTGACACCAAAAGAGATAAATCTGATGTTATTCCAGTTCTCTTAAGAGTTTTCTTTCACAATTTACCATGTACTTATTGCTGTTTTATTTCTTCATGTAGAGAAACATGTAGAATACACACACATATACACACAAACCTGTGAACTTTCGTGGTTTAAGCACGAGGAAAATTCTTCCTCTGAGAACATGCATGCGTTAGTTTCTCCTTGGGTCCACAGGAGATTGATAGCAGACGTTGTTGTTGACTGTGAGATATTTCCATCTTAAGATCATTCTAGAGCAAAATTTGTGGAATTTTATCCTAAGGCACAACCTACCCAAAACAAATAGGTCTTGCACTGATTGCTCATATTCATACACACCCAAATAATTTAAGAAACTGTGTTTTTGAATCATAAATAATATTTTTGAATAAAACCTTAGGTTAATTTCTTCACATTTTATCTATAATTTTTTTACTTTAAATATCTCATTTTTCTCATTGTTTATACTTAACTATTTTAATTGATGTCTCATTTGAACTTACTTTCTCCATTTCCTCTTCTCACAATCAGTCTCCCCATGTAGAGCCAGTGGTCCTGCCCCAGCCCTCCCAACGCAGGGAGCACAGACATGCTTTTTTGTTCCTTGGTTTGTCCATCCTACTTTAAAGACAGTGTGGTGTCATCTTTTCTTGATTTGCATAATTAAACTGAAGAGCCTCTGGAGATCCAGGTCACCCTGATTGTGTCCTGGTTTGCATAGAGATTGATGCTTACCAACAAAGAATTCAAAGGACTGAGATTAAAGGACAGATATTCTGGATCTGCATGCAGATGAGACAGAGCTTGTAAGTTGATCCACCTTTGCCATTCAGATCAGAGGTAGACCTTCTTAGCCATCATAATCCTAAACCATCTAAGGTGCTGACTAGAAGATCTACCTGGTGCATCGCTGTGGGTCAGTGGTTACAAAACTACAACTGACTGCGAGAAGCTGGGATATTTATATTCATGGTCTGTAAGTTCTGCTAAATCTTCAATAAGTCATCTTTTCTACCTCGCTTGTTGTTCTCTGAGCTCTCAAGTGGAAAATGAGAATTCCGACACAGAACTTGGATTCTCTTTATTTCTAAGAGATGTATTCAAGTAATTTCCTAAAGTGATTCCCAAATATAAAATATTTAGCATTCTTTAGAAATACAAAGGTAGTTTTTTGATAAGTGATAAGGCTTGGAAGTCACAGAGTTCCAGACTTTGTGCATGATTATAAAGTGACGAAAACTCTAGGCTTATCTCTTGGGTCTTCCAAGCTTGTGTTAGAACAATAAGAGGATTAACGAGAAGGGTGAAATGAGAAGGCTCAGTATTGATCTGTGAACAGCCATTCCAAGGAGGAGAATACCTAACTCAGTTATTAAGACTAGTGCTTTAAATTAGGGATGGCCAAGTATGGGCAATACATCTGCTCTCATTCTTTGAACACCTACTATCTGTATAAAATTTAAAAGTAAGTTTTAGAGACTAGGTCAAAAGAGAACAAAGTATAAACTTCTATTTGAGCCTAAGGAAAGCACAAGGCTGGAATATTCATGGAGTTGAGGCCTCAGGCAGTGGTGTGCCACCCAACAGTGACACTACTTCAGTCTGGACTGCAGTTCCTTTATCTTAGTCGTGTGAGTGTTAAATTGTTAGTGCAATGCTGTTTTCAGTTGTGTCCAAGACAACATGCTGGAACCTGGGCTTCTCCACTGCATGTGCTTGAGAGTAACCATAGGCTAAAGTAAGTGATCAAAATGAAAATGGTTGTTCCTGAGAAAAGACTAGTCCTGGAAGATTGTGGTGCCAAGAACAAGGACAGCTGTGACTCCTTTCACAGCTCTATCTAAAAAAGTGATTTCAAAATTAAAGCACTTCCTAGGTGTGTGTCTCCACAGCTCCTTATGAGGGTGAAGCAGGAGGATTGCGTAACCCGTGAGGATGAGGGGAACCTGGCATCATAGCTAGAGCCAGCAGCAAACAAACGAACAAAACCCTAGTTAAAGTATCCTTTATTAAAGGAAGAACTAAGCTAGGTTTACATAGTCTGTTTCAGCTTGGAAATCTCACTTGATTTACAGTATGATTTGATTTATGTGTAGCTACTGTATACATAGGCTAATCATACAGCCCAATGAATTTTTATAATCACATAAAGACCACTCAGACCAAGAGTAGAATATTTCTATCACTAAAGGAGTTCCCGTGTAGCTAATGCACAGGTTACCTCAGTCAGTACTGACTCTAATGCACCATAATTAGCTTTGCCTTTCTGGAACTTGATGTAATTGGAATCATTTCACACATAGACTTAAAGCATTTTGGTTCATGATTTGAGATTCTTGTAGGTGTATCACTAGTTAATGCAAGAATGAATACACCTAACTATTGCACTGATAGAAAGCAAGTACAATAATGATTTAATTACTAGAGTTGTATTTTGACTTGGCAAATGTTTTTGAAGAACACCATTCTCCTTGAAAGACTGGGTGTCAGTATGTGGGTATTTTGGTGATTTTTTTTAAATGTTTCTTTCACTTTGAGAAAAATGATTAATAATAATAATAATAATAATAATAATAATAATAATAATAATAATAATAATAAATTGGACCTTTCCACTGAAAATTAGAAAACTGGCAAACTTGTGTCTCACTGTCCTCCCTTTAGGACCCAATGCTTAAGGAGATTTCTAGTTAAATGTGTGATAATATTAGCTAGTATAATTTCTCATATCATATAGTGAAGGATATCAGTGTTCATGAAAGTTGCAGTTGTATTCAAATGACCAGATTCATGTTATGCTAAAGTAGACTTTTATGTATTTCTTCCTGATACAAAATGGGACCAAGGAATTTACTGTCATAAGGAAAGAGAAGTAACTGGTGGTTAGGTTCTACACTAGAGCCAAGGTCTATCACTTCAGTAGATTGTCCAACCTTTAGGATGCTGGTAATGATCTGTTCTTTCCATCACAGGCCTGAGTGCAGCCAGCTTTTCTTGACATGGTTCAACGAAAGGATGTTTGTTTTAATCTATAAGAATTTTAGCTATGTGTCGTGGCATGTATCTGTGGTCTGAGGCTTGAGGAATGTAAGTTCAAGATCAGCCCTGACTACAAAAAAATAACTGTTATAAAAGATATTATTAACCTTAAGATTAAAAATTATATAAGTATTTTAAATGCTGAGTGGTGTTAAGGTGCATAAATGAAGCTTCTAAGGGTATTGTATGGATTAATACAAAAACCGACTGTAAATCACTGCTATATATGTACTTCCACATACACATTGAGTGATCAACCAGAAACTCAGATGACATTTGCTTGAGGTTTCATCATGTCTGTATTTTTGGAGAGCTGTCATCTTTAGGATGTTGAATGTAGCCTCATGCTGTAGTTATGGCAGCGTAGGAGGCCAAGACGGGAGGGGTTGCTGAGCCTGTGTCCCGTGTCTCTGAAAGAAGTCAGATTGTTAAATGCATAGACTGTCACAGCAGCCAGTCCTCTCAACCGCCGAGCCATTTCTCCAGGCCTTCCGTGCTATGCCTTATTTGGACCTTTTTCCATCTCCCTATTACCTGGTGTATTTCCATATCATTGATAAAATTCATTTACTAATGTTCCTGATGCTAACTTATTAGCATATTTTATTTTTCGTCTTCATTATCTATAACTTGAAGTACTTTTTTATATTTTACTTATATCCAGAAACCTAAATGTTTTTTAATCACACTATAATTTTTATAGGTTTTCACTGTGCAAAGGTTGATTTTATTTCTTCCCATTATTTGTATTTGTCCTTATCACACTTGCTTGGATTTGCATGAATCTGTTGAACTGAAATAACGTCATTTAGCATGATTGTCCAAGTCCTATTGTGAAGAATTAGCATTTCACTATTAAATATAATCTTAGTTAGAGGGTCTTTGTGTTATATTTATAATAAAATTTTCTCTGAAGAAAATGGATGAAATTTGAAAAAGAGCTGAAGTGATATTTTGTGAGTCAAAAGTATAAAGTATGTTACCAGAGATATTTCATTGAGCCAGGCATGGTGGCACATGAGTGTGACTAGGGAGGCTGAGGCAGGGTGATCAGGAGTTCCAGGTGAGTCCTGTCTACATGAGTCTTTGTGTGATGGTTTGGATGAGACTGGCCCTCATAGCCTCATGGTTGGTGAAACTGTTTACAGAAGATTAGGAAGTATGGCTTTGTTGGAGGAGGTATGTCACTGGGGATGGACTTTGTAGTTTCAGAAGCTCAGGTCAGTCTCAGCCCCACTGTTCCTGCCCCTAACTTGTGAATAAGATGTAAGATCTTAGCCAACTGCTCTAGTGCCATGCATGCCTGCCTGGTGCAATGCTTCCTGCCATGATGGCCGTGGTCTCACCCTCTGAAACAGTAGTCAAGCCCCAATTAAATGCTTTATTTTGTAAGTTGCCTTGATTATGGTGTCTCCTTGCAGAAATAGAAAAGTAACTGAGACACCCTGTCTCAGAAATCAAGAAAAACAATTATTGAAGGCAACATACCAAGGTAGTTGAAAGAACCAGGCCTTCAAAAACAAGTTAAAACTTAGCAAAATGATCAAGAGTGAACCAAAACTGGAGAAGCTTTACCAGTGGGTTAGTGGTTGCCAGTAACTATCTAACTAAGCCGTGCAAACATGGTAGCAAGGGACTTTTACAAGGTATATGAAGGGTTGTGAATTTTACTGAGCTACTGAAAGTCATCAACACACAATTCTGAGAGCGGTTGCTAGAAAGAAGTGTAAATGCACGAGTCTCTCCCCAGGTTTGAATACACTACTGTCTCTCCCCCCATCCCCAGTTGCGAATACACACTGTCTCTCTCCTCCACCCCTCAGATATGAACACACCAACTGACATTTCCTTTCCCCAGGTTTGGGTGATGGCTTTCAGTTTTGATAAAACTGGACATTGGAAAGAGGAGCTGATGTTTCAACTTTCCCTGTCAGCATGAGACTCTTGTCTCACAGTAGGTCAGGTTTTGTGAGATGTTTGTAGGATCTTTGTGTTCAACCTACAGAAGAACACTATCATGAAGCAGTTTATAAGGAGCAAGATGCTCAACAGTGTATTAAGTGTCTTCACATGTCTTATCTCATTTAATCTGCCTCAATTAGGATCACAGGTCCATTTCCCAAATATCTCAAGAATAAATCCTAAGACACCTTGCTCCTGATACTTGGAATTACTTAAAAGTGCATTAGGATGACACCTCAGATAAGTCTAAATCTCTTTCTGTCCTACTTGATCAAATATTCATTTCAAAATCATGTGTGCTGAAATGAGCCATGTGGGAGTCAAGAGAATCAGCTATTCAGGTGGTGAAAATGTGTGAATGCAGCTGGCAGATGACATTCCAGAACAATGAATTCCCATCTTGTCCTTGTTGCTTCGGGCAACAACTGACAGGCCTGACTGGTCATTGGCTTTCTAGTTCTGGCACTTATAGGAATGAAATTCTTAGTGTCACAGATACTTAAAAGCCATCCTGTTAGGGTGGATACAAACTATGCTGGAGGGTCCTTCCTCCATGGAGATGTAATGAATATGGTCTGGAGGTCTGGAGGTCTTGACCTGAGCCTATAATTATTTGGGCATTCTGTGAAAAGCTCAGGTTTAGAGTACTGAATTGTGCATGTCTGTGTTGTTCTTCATTGCATTTACAAGGCTTTGGGGTGGTGGTGTAAGATTAGATAAGATTAGAACATTGTACCTTTAGGACATTAGTGCAGAAGGAAGTTTACACATCAGCTCTGAAACCCTCTGGACACTTGCACAAGTTATGACCTTAATGAGCAGCTTGTGGTTGTGAGGTTTTCAAATTTCATTGAGCCAAATATCTAGATTTGAGTAGAGGTTTT
Organism: Mastomys coucha; assembly: GCF_008632895.1. NCBI lineage: Eukaryota > Metazoa > Chordata > Mammalia > Rodentia > Muridae > Mastomys > Mastomys coucha. The sequence continues at coordinate 81,365,267 of NW_022196911.1, forward strand.
AATAATACTTTATTTGGCACTCTCTGTACCATCAAGTGCCACACTGAAAAGGTGAGTTGAGAAATCCGATTCTGTGGTGTGATCCGAGGGCAGTCACAAGAATGAGGATGGGGGTCCTTGTTCTGTGGACCAGTGCTGTAGGATTGGTGAGAATTACTGAGCCTCATGAAATAGTGAAGTATAGGCACAAAGAAGGGGGTGGAGAGGGAGATGCAGATGTGGACTCTATTGTGTCATTACTCAACTTATGATCCAACCTGGGGCAAAGGGCAAGCCATGCCTTGTAACCTCTCTGGGCTTCCAAGATGGTTCAGTGGATAAAGGCCTGAGTTTAATCCCCAGAACCCACATGTTCAAAGTGGGCAGTTATCTCCCACTTCCATACACCTGGCAATACATGCATTATATGTCTAATTTTTTTTAAACAAGAAGGTCTATGAGAGTAAGAATCTCTTCACATATGTTTTACACACCACAGAGCAAAGGTGGTTTGAGCCAAATCATTAATCCCCAATCACACATAAGGTATTTTACCATTAAGTGATTGTTGTGTTTGTAGTACTGAGTCTCCAGCTCCATTACACCACTAAGCCTAGAAATTTTTCTTGGCCTATATTCCTTTATGAATTAGGTTTGTCACTGGACTGTAGTCATTGTTCCTTTGTGAACAACAAAAGTGCAGAATATATCAAGTTATATTTTATATCATTCTTTTTTAAAATGCATATGTTGGGACTGGACAGTAGCTTGGCTATTGAAAGCTCTTGCTGTTCCTGTAGAGGCCTGCCTTCAGTTCCCAGCACCTTACAGTGGCTCACAGTTCTAGGGAATCTGACACCCTCTTTTGATTCCAAGAACACGAGGCACACCTATGGTACACATATACACATGTAGAGAAAACACTCGTAAACATAAAGTAAATAAATAACATTTTAAAAATAGGGGAGAAAACTACACGTTTGTAAAGACTGTTTCCTATTGAAAGCAACAATAAAAATTAAGGTTTTAGAGCACTCTACTCAATGGTGCCTTAGTAGATTGGGTTTATCTTTGTACCTCGTTGACTCTAACACACTTCTGTTTTCTAGGATCTGTGGTCAGGGCTGGTAAATATCCAATAAAGTAATAGTCTGGCCATGCCAACTCAACTTTCAGCTTTCTTTGAGGGAGTCTAGGGACTACCATTTCAACATCATAGCACCATATGTGGACATGGAAATCTGGTCCAAGTCCCATTTATCCCAGACTTTTTAAAAGAACTTTCCAGAATTAGTAATAGAATTACAAAATTATATTATCAACATATGCTTTTGTCTCAGGCAACACCAAGAGAGGGTACAGTTGGATTTTGTAATGGTGTATTGAATCTTGTGTGTTAACCTAGGCTGAATCTAGAAAGTACCTGTTGCTCATGGTTAAGACTTGTCCAAGAAAATCATGATGGTGTCTCCTTGGCTCTTCAAGCTCAGACGGACAACACGGGGTCATTCTGCCTCAAAGAGAAATTTACATACAGACAGATAGATGTAAACACATGTGCAAGTTAAGCTTAAAATTTCAGCAGAGCTCCCCAATTACATCTTCTCTAGACCATATTATTTCAAATGTAGACTGTGTGCATGCCAAAGAAAAGACTGCTTTAACCCATGGTTTTCTCAGCATGCAGAAGTCTCAGAAAACCCCTTGAGATACCCCTCCACCACCTGTGTCCTAAATGTCTGATTTTATGACATGAGAAGAGCCCAGTCCTGAGTGAGAGAACCCCAGCCAGAGAGAACTCTCTGTGGTGTCGGAGGCTGTCTGCAGCCTCCCCTCTGTTCTCAGCCTCACTTGTTACTCTGTTGCCTTGGTTGCTTCTTCCTCTCTTCTTGAACATTTACTCTTGCATTTATCAAATATTCCAGTGACTAGGTATCACCTTCTTTATGTTCTGTGGGCCCCTAGATAGTTCCCACAGAACAGTAAGGGTTAATGAGTTCAACATTTCAGAATAGAACATTGGAACCAAACTTTTACATCTGATGCAAACAGCAGTTACCTCTCAAAAGGGAACTGAGAGACCAATGTGCAGCAAAGAGATGTGGCAGTCTTCCTTCCCTTGGAGGCTTTTAGACTACATACTTGTCATATTTCTGAAAAACAAAATTAAAAAAAATTTTAAGTGCTTACAGATATTTTTATTACATTTTACAAAACAAACAAACAAACAACC